>NC_048232.1:10646131-10745298 GCF_002007445.2 Ailuropoda melanoleuca | reverse complement strand
CCCCAGACTGCTCTGCTACCATCTTCTTATAAGAAATCATATGAAGCCTTAAAGACATTTTCACGTATCCCATTTTTATTCAATCTTTTATGAAATCTCGGTATTCACCCACTCCCAACCAGGCCTATATATAGTCACTCCACCCCAACACAGGTTATATATAACTTGGATGAATTGTAATTAATCGATTTCTCTCTCAACAAGTTACGAGCTCTCTGAGGGTAGAGACTATGTTTTGAGTATTATTACCTTGAAGCCTAACGCACATTAAGTCTTCAGTGAAGATTTGTTTAAATAATTGGTTGATAAATCCAGTGTAAATGTTAAAAACTTGGTATTAACAAACATAAAGCTAACCTGAACATTAGTAGATTTCATTCATTCTTAAACATTAATTGAGCACCTGTGGGCTGTATAACACTACTAGGGGACACCAGGGAAAGGGTGTCCAGTGCTGAACCCCACCACTCTGGTGGAGGATTCTCACAGAGAAGCAGGCACTCGTGACACATGGTAATTATGAGGGGAGATGTGTGGGTATGCATTTCAGAAGCAGGTGAAGTTAGGAGAAACTACAGCATTGTGTGTTTGGGCTCAGGGGAGGCTACAGTGATAAACAGGAGCCAGTCACAGAGGTCTGCCTAGCCATATGTAAGAGCTGGGGGCAGGGGAGGAGCCAACTCCGTCTCAGTTACCGTTCAGAAAGATTACTTTGGCTCCAGTGATTGGTGTGCTTTAGGAACTATGGCACTGAATGAATTGTTTGCAATTTATATTTACACATATCCATGTGTACCTTGGAGTACTTATATTTTTTTATTTCTGTCTTTAAGCAACGAAGTGGCGAATCTGTCAAAGTGCACCAACTTGATGTTGCTATTCCCTTGCATCTCAAAAGCCAGCTGAGGAAAGGGCCTCCACTTGGTGGTGGGGAGGGAGAGGCAGAGTCTGCAGACACAATGCCGTTTGTCATGTTAACAAGAAAAGGCAACAAACAGCAGGTAAGAAACTGTCCTCTGTGCGTTCACAATTGATTGTTACGAGTTTAAGTAATAACTGTTTTGTAGATTCTAAGTTATCTTTTGCCTACAAGGGGAAAGAGTTGGAAACATTTAAAGTGTTCAGTGATAGAAATAATTTTATTTATTATATGTATGGAAGACACATCTGACTTCTATTGAATGGATATTTTTTAAAGGAAAGGACATTTAAATTTTAAGTTCATATATATTTGCTAGAATATATAAATACTTTGACTTTCAGGAGGAAGGTTTCATAAGTAAGCTCAGAGTGGGAAAGGAAAGGAGGAGAATGACACATACAGCTCAAGAAAATGTTCTGTTGTTAAGATTTCTCTTGAAAATTGTTGTTTTCTGACCTTGAATCCTTCTCCATTCTCCTTATACTGCTTCCCCTTCTTTCCCTTACCTTATAGAAAGACGGCCCTCAAAATCATTTCCCTGACTGCTCAGCTGTTGCTTTAGGAATTCGTACAGTGATCCATACATTCATTCATCAAATATTTATTGATTATTGAGCATCTACTGTGTGCCATATACCAAGTACTGAGGCTGTGGTGATATATAAGATAAAGGCCCTGTCCTCATGAGTTCACAACCTGGCAAGGTTGATAGACAAGTGTATTTGCAGAGAGTGCAGTGTGCTATGAAGAAAAAAAAAGCCCTGCTCTCAGACACAACTCTAGGATGTAACACCCATTACCAATTCTATAAACGTTTTCTCACATTTTAACATTTCTGAGATCAAGTGCCTCCTAGCATTGATGGGATCCTGTGATAATGGGCAGCATTTTTTTCTGTTTTAGTGTAAAATAATGGAGCATCTTAAAATTAAGGGAACGTTAGATTTTATGAAATATGGTAGCTACCACAACTCATTATAGACAAGTCTAATACCTGGCTTCTGAAGTCATTCAAATAGTCATGTAACACACTCTATGCACCAGGCACTGTCCCAGTTGCAGAATGTACAAAAGTCACCAGAGGCCCTCCTGGGCAGAGGGCGGGGGAGAGCTTTCATTCCAGTGCTGGGAGGCAGACAGTGAAGAAATACATAAGGTCAGGTTGGGGGAAATGCTATGAAGGAAAATAAAGCAAGATAGAAGCTAGAGAGAGACCGGTGGGGAAAGAGAGGGAGCCTACTGTGCTGAAGGGGATGGTCTGCAAGGCCTCTAATGAGATGTCATCTGTGTTGGAAGGGATAGTCTCCACCAGTACAACCACTAAGAGATGATGCCCAAGTTAATTTTTATCTTTGCTTTTGTCAGGGAATTTCTTAATGTACTCAGAGGATCAGAGTTGTCCAGGATACCATAATTTTGCTATACTGCAAGTAAATCTTGAGGTACAAAAGCTGTACACCAATTAGAATCCTGGAAAGGAGGGCTGGGGAAGGCTTCACATCATGCTGTGCGTCAGTAGTTAACTTTGGCTCAGGCTCAGAGCACTGCTGTGTTTGTTTTTTTTTTCCGTTTTTTTTTTTTAATTTTATTTTATTATATTATGTTAATTACCATACAGTACATCCCCAGATTCCGATGTAAAGTTTGATGCTTCATTAGTTGCGTATAACACCCAGTGCACCATGCAATACGTGCCCTCCTTACTACCCATCACCAGTCTATCCCCTTCCCCCACCCCCTCCCCTCTGAAGTCTTCAGTTTGTTTCTCATAGTCCATAGTCTCTCATGTTTCTTTTAAACACTGCCTTCTAATTCCTTTCCAGTCACGGCCTTCCCTCCATCCCGGCCTCTGGAGTCATTGTGCATTTAGGAGAGCTCTGCCTTCGCCCACCCTCAGGCCAGGTTTGAGGCTCTGGCATTCTCCCCGACCCTCCGTCCTCCACTCAGTCCCTAGAAAAATAAGGGGGTTTTTTAATCAAGACCCTAAACTTGGTGTTGAATCAAGATCTTTGCAAAACTGCTCTCCTCAGAGCACCTGAAACTGCTAGTTATCACGGTTCCCAGGATTCTTCAAAGCCCCGAGTTTTGCTTTTCTTTCCTAGGGACTACTTCGTTCCCTGGGCCTCGCTGTTCTATTTCAGTTATTAGATTTTAGGTCTGCTTCATTCTCTGTTTTCTTTAAAAGCTCTTAGCTCCTCCTCCCACCCCATACCATATTTTCTGGGCACAAAAGAGAGGGTTTTGTTTTTCTTTTTTAATTGCGAAGGGCAGTACTTGGCAACTTCAGTTAGATAATGCTCTGGTTCCCATTCCAGTGCAGCTACTGAACATTTGTATTACTGGCATACTTTCTTGAACCGTTTTTCTTATCTTTTTCTCTTTTTTTAAAGATTTCATTTATTTTTTTGAGAGAGAATATAAGCGGAGTTGGGGGGGGCACAGAGGGACAAGCAGACTCCCCACTGAGTGGGGAGCCCCACCACGCGGGGCTTGATCCCAGGACCCTGAGATCATGAGCTGAAGTCAGACGCTTAACTGACTGAGCCACCAAGGTGCCCCAAACCATTTTTCTTATGTAAAAGGGGGTTTAGGAATATCTTTCTGTGAAGATCAAATTGTACAAAATTTAAATAATCCATTTTCTTCATTTGTCCCTCCCTTTTGTGAGGCACATGTAAAAATTCATTTTAACTTTGTCAGTTCATATACCCCATTTGACCTTTTTAGAGCATGCAGGCATAAATTAAACCACAGCCTACCCTAAGAAACTTCTGAGTTTTGAAAAAGAAATTTATTTCAGCAGTCCTAAATTCTAAATCGTATCGATTAAAGTAAAACTTATGTGTTTATTTTTTAGAAGGAATATTTTCGGTTTAAAGTAGATAGATTATATACTGTATAACCCATCCGTATAACTTTCTACACATACAAAATGAGGAGTGGAAATCCTTATTTCTTAAAATGTGAAATTATAATTTTTAAGGAAACATTTTTATTGAACTTTACTAAAAATATATTAGCAAGCATGAAATGAGTGCTCAGAGTACTTGGTTAATAAGTAAATTTTCAACTCATAAACTTTTATTTGGAATTTTGGAAAATGTTCAATTTTAGGAACATTTGAAGAAACATCACTGGTATTTTGTGGTCTGAAAAAGAAAGTTATTTTGTTCTGATTTTTATTTCTTTATTTAACTTTTGGGTGTTGGCCCTTCTGGTGCAACAGTTTTTCTAGAAATGTGAAATGTTTTGCCTTACAGGAATCTTTAATTCTTAAGTGAATGATCTCTTTGTGCACCAGATTTGTGCTCAGAAATAACTTTTTCCGTAGTCATTAGGAAAATAAAAGTTTGTACCAATGAAATGAGTAGTTGAAAAGAAAAGAGAATAATGCTGTTCATAATTTATTTTTCTAGTTTTAAATACTTATGAATTAGAATAATGAATTAAAATGTTTTGATCACTGGGGCGCCTGGGTGGCACAGCGGTTAAGCGTCTGCCTTCATGCTCAGGGCATGATCCCGGCGTTGTGGGATCGAGCCCCACATCAGGCTCTTCAGCTGTGAGCCTGCTTCTTCCTCTCCCACTCCCCCTGCTGGTGTTCCCTCTCTCCCTAGCTGTCTCTCTCTCTGTCAAATAAATAAATAAAATCTTTAAAAAAAAAAAAATGTTTTGATCATTAAAACAGAAGTTTTAATAGAACCTTTATATGTTTTAAAGAGCTTTTTTGATTGCTTTAAACAAATTAAATTTACAGTATATTTATTATAGCTTAATACTTGTAAACAACCCATTTTTTGCAGTTAATATTTAAAAGGAGTTATCATTTGTTTTATATATCTTTTTTTTTTAAAGGTTTTATTTATTTGTTTGTCAGAGCGAGCACAAGCAGGGGGGAGGGGCAGAGGGAGAGGGAGAAGCAGGCTCCTTACTCAGTGGGGAGCTCGATGCAGGGCTCCATCCCAGGACTATGGGATCATGACCTGAGCCTAAGGCAGACACTTAACAATTGAGCCACCCAGGCGACCCATGTTTATATACCTTTGACTGTAGCAGTTGATACTTGGGATTATGATATTGGGATTTCAATTTCAGCTACAATTGTGAAATAGCTTTAAAATACAACCTAAATCACCTTTATTGCAATTATTGTATTCCAGAAAAATCTGGTTTGAGTGACTTCAATCTTTTTGTCATCTAATTTGCTATAAAGTAGTAACTCTCTTTTAAAAATGTTTTGGCAGCTTAACAGTAAAGGCACTTGGTGACGGTGGCATCAGGAGATTGGTCTCTTGTGCTCTCTGTAGTTATTACTATCTCTTTTATGTCCTTTTTAAGCACCTGAGAACATTTTCTTTTGTAAAACTTGTCTCGAGTCAATCTTATAAATGAATGGAAACCTTTATTTTTCACATTTTTGATCAAATCATTATGAAATTTCTTTTATAATGTTTTATACTGTTTCATTAGTGTGGTAAGTACCATCATTATTAGTCTCTTCAGTACTGAATTATGAAGGACAGTTCAGTTGTTATTATCAGAAACCCAGGAAGGGGGGGAAAAGGCCACCCTGTTTTCTCTCTGTGTTATTGTGGTGATAGAAGCATCTTACAATTGCAGCTTGTGATTTCATGGTGATCAGGAAATTATCTGTCTTCCTTTCTTACTAGGCTGCTTTACCTTGGGTATTTTGTGAAATAATAGTATGTCACTCTTTCTGCATTTGCATATATTTATTCATGTTTAAAACCAGTTTGTAAAGCTATTGAGGAAAATCAGCTAGCTGAATAAGGAAGAACATTGTAATATTGGAGTCTGTAAATTACCTTGAGAAACTCAGATATTTACCTCTCTTTACCCTTATCATCTCAAATAAGGCATCTTATTTGATACTGGGAACAGAGAGTGACTTAAAATTCAGCTGTGAGTCTTAAAACCTGATAGGTATTTTGTATTTCCCTGAGACAGTACTCAACGTTGCCCAGATTTCCTTCTTATAATAAAAATAAGAAACTAATTGTTTTGATAACAGTAACAGCTAAAACATATTGAATTCCTTCTGTGTTTCAAACATTGTTCTTTATGTGTAATTATATCTTTAAAACTAATGTATTAATTTGTGTAGCTCTGTCTTTATTGATTTATACTGGCAGGTTAAATTTTATTTAGAGTATTTGTACCTCTGATATATCTGCTAACCAGATTTCACAGTTGTTCTGTTAAGGGAAGTTTAGGAAATTGCTTCAAGTCATCCTGGAAATTGTTCTCATTGTTGTGGTCTTTCTAGAATTTGACATCTCTCTCTCTGCTGTCATAATAATTTGGCCCACCTCTGTTTGCAGTGTCTGGGTGGGTTTTTTTGTTTGTTTGTTTCTTTTTGTTTTTTACTTTATTTATTTTTTAAGGTTTTATTTATTTGAGAAAGAGGATGAGCAAGTGAGAGAGAGAGAGAGAGAGGACACAGCAGGGGGAGAGAGACAAGCAGACTCCTTGCTGAGCAGGGAGCCCGATGCAGGACTTGGACCCTGGGATCATGACGTGTGCCAGAGGCAGCCACTTAACCAACTCAGCCACCCAGGCACTCCTGCAGTGTCTATTTTAATTCAGCTTTTCTCTACCAATAGTTTATAGCACCTGGATTTGGAAATGTAGGTGCAACAGAATGCTTTCTTCATGAATAGTGCTGAAAATTTAAAATTCCATTATGAATTAATGTGACATCTCAGTAATTCTGCTTAGAAAGAATAAATTTTATTACGAAGTTTTTGTTTCGCCTATTAGATAACATGTGAAGAGTCTGGCAGAAAAGTCATTTTGAGCTGAACTTTTCTATTAACTTAATTTTTGTACGTCTCCCTGATTTGTGAAAAATAAATTGAAAGGTTTATTAGGGGGAATGATGACCATTTTATTTTAACTTAGTTTCAGTTGTTTTTGTTAGTGGAAATAAGATACAGTTGGGGCAAGGCCCATCTGTTGAAGACACATTCCTGATGGCAGGCAGCTACGCAGGCCTCAGGACGGTAGACAGTAGTTAAGGACTTCAGTTTCTACTTGGTGGTTGTCAGTCTCATTCTGCTAAGAAGATGTTGTTTTTAGTTGACTTGTGATTTTATTTTGCTGCAATTTTAGTTTCAGCTGTATAGTAACTAAGGGTGACTATTTTGAACTTTGTTATTTTGATGCATTATTAATAGGTAATATTTATGGAGAACCTGCTGTATGCTAGGCACTGTACTGCATACTGTACATATTTATCTTATTTAATTCTTACAGCAACCCTAAAAGGTAGTCTTGATATTATTTTATAGCTGAGAGAAAGAGCATTCTTATGTGATTTGCTAAACTGTACTAATAAATACAAAGGGCTGAGCTGTGAACCCCATCTGTCTGACCACAAAAATCCATGGTCTTCTTTGCATCACTGCCTGGCAAGTGTATATTTCATGAAAGCACTGATTGTGATGTGGAACTGAAAGGAAGTTTGGGGGAGAGACGGGGGGAAAAAAGCTCAGAATTCGTAATTGTGGATGAAAGAGAAATGGGCCATCATCAGACCATATACAGTAAAATTTAGAAATAGTCCACAACTAGCAATTTTTAAAGGAGATGTAAAGAGGATGTGGAAATGCTTTTTCTTTTAATTGAAGTATAGTTGACAAGAGGCTTTTAAAAGGCTGTGTTTGGGGTCATAAGAACAAGGAAGGGTAATCCCACTGCTTGTGGAGAGATTTTGGCGGGGTGGGGGGAAACAGCTATTCACTTTCACTTTTATCAACAAGGAAGATTTCAACTGGAAGGGTAAGTTGAAGATTGGGTAAAATTAGTGTCAAAAGGGATAATTTATCTACTTTAAATGAGTCCCAGTCTTTAGTTAAAAACAGATTATATCCTCAAAGACTGAAATAACTTCTATATGTAATTGTAGAGCAGTTGTCATTAAGCTTAGAAAGTCTCAGAATGAGGCAGTAGTCAAAAGATTCATAATGGGCAAATGATTTCCTTGTTCAAAGAGCAAGGGAAAAGTATATTCCAAAAATCATACAATCCAGTAAACTTATGTCAACTTTTAGCATGATTCTAGATTGTATTTTAAAACAGATGATTTTAGACATGAGGAAAATGAAAATTAAAACCAAAGTGAAAATACCACTATATACTCACTAGAATGGCTAAAATTAAAAAGACCGGCCATCCCACGTATTGGCAAGGGTGTGGAGGAACCAGAACTCTCATACACTGCTAGTGGAATGTAAAATGGTGCAGATACTTTGGAAAATATTTTTGTAGTTTCTTAAAAAGTAAGACACACCACAGCGTGCCTGGCTGGCTGAGTTGGTAAAGCATGTTACTCTTGATTTCACAGTCATGAGTTCAAGCCCCACTTTGGGTACAGAGCTTACTTTAAAAAAATAAAAAAGTAAAATACACCAGCTATTCCCAGCTTTTCATTACTAGCATTTTGCATTTTAAAAATATGGAGACCTATGTCCATACAAACGTTTATAAATATATTTGTAATAACCCAAAATAGAAACCTCAGGTGCTATCAACAAGTGAGCAGATAAGCAAATTATGGTACATTCATACAAAGAAATACTGCTCTACGATAAAAAGGAACAAACTATTCATGCATACAGTAACATGGCTGCATCTCAAAATCATTGTGGGAATTTAAAGAAGCTGGACAAAATAAAATACATGTTCTATGATTCAACTTATTTAAAATTTTAGAAAGTTCAAACTAATGAGTAGTGACAGAAATCAAGTTAGCAGTTGCCTGGGGGTGGGGTAGAGGAAGACATAGGTTATAGAGGGACAGAGGAGCCTTTGGAGGTAATGGACGTGCTCATTATCTTGATTGCAGTGAGGTTTTCTTGATTGTATGTGTATATGTTTTTTTTTTTCTTTAAAAGATGGTTTTGAACTCATAAAATAGAAAGGGGTAGTTGCAAGGAGTCTGTCCTTGACCACTAAGAGCACATTAAGTCAAACTAATCTCATTGAGGAGAATGGGTAAGGTCTGCTAGGCTGGTAGCCAAATGGACTACCTTAAATATATTTTTATTTTGATATAGGAGATACTTGGTTATCTCCCTTGATAAAAATGAAATGTAGTTAATTGGGTTTGTAGATGTTTCACACCCACACTTATTATTTTTCACCTTAGTGTATCTGGCCTGGTGCATTTAGTGTTCTGGGTATTATTACATTTTAAGAGGAATATTGACTGACTAAAGTACATCATACAAAAGCGAATACCAAAAGAGGACATATGAGATAATATGAAAAATCAGATTGTCAAATCTGATTCAGATGAATCAGAGACTTACACAGTGTTAAGCTTTACTAATAATTTCAAGGATGCAAGCTTTCAAAATGGCATAGATCAACCAGAGAGAGGTCTGGGAACTTTGAGCACAGGTCTCTGTGCCCTCATCAGGCATGCCGTTCACCCAGAGTATTAGAGGAGGTCTCTTAACTGAGGTGTGCACATTATACAGAACAGAGAGAATTTCCATTTTGTGTTCAGATAGTTATGTCGCTTACTCAGCGATTTCCAGGGAGCCCTTAAACTCATAAATTCTATCTAGGTTTGTGTACCTTGCACAGTCCTAACGAGGGACATCCTGCTAAAAACAAAACTTTGTAGATAAGGACTCTCTCCTCTGTTCTAACCTTGCGTTCTATCTTTAGATAGTAGGAAGTTGTGTCAATACTACAGGTGAAGTAGATTTGTTCTGTATGGTTCAGGAGGCCAGAACTGGTTCCAGAGGATAGAAATGAAAAGGATGCAGGTTACAGCTTGCTATATAAAAGCCTTTTTGACAATTACCCACACATAAGGAGGTCTTTATGATGGAAATTGATACCCTGTTGCTAGATGAGTGCTTCCAAACAGAGTGGTGGAAAGAGGACCTTCTACTTTTCTTGAGGTTGAACTTGATGGTTTTCCACTTCCTATCCAACCCGAAAGGGTTTGTCTCTAGAGGATTAAGACTATTATCTGTTTATGTTCTTAGATGATAGTATCTTTATTTACTTAGAGGAAAGATATTCTTTTTCTAAACTTCTTTAATTCTACGTAGCATTTTATTTGAAATCTTTTTTCTTTGATTTTTCTCAAGCCATTTTTTATTTCTTTGTTATTTTTTCTCAGTTTAAGATCCTTAATGTACCCATGTCTTCCCAACTTGCTGCAAATCACTGGAACCAGCAACAGGCGGAACAAGAAGAGAGGATGAGAATGAAAAAGCTCACATTAGATATCAATGAACGGCAAGAGCAAGAAGATTATCAGGGTAAACAGTCCTTTATAGGACAGAAGTGGAAAATTTATATACTTTTTGGATTTTTAAATATAGAATATCAGAGTTTTTATCCCCCTCTCCTTTTCATGTCATCTTTGTAAATATTTAGCTTAAGAAATTGTTTTTATATTCCATTCTGTATTCACTTACTTGCAGAATAAAAGTAATTTTCATTATATTTGCCAACTCCACAATTCAGTTAGATTCTGTACTGTTTAGAGCTATGTTTGCAACTGAGATGATAATCAATTTTTAATTGCCTCATGTTGCCAGTCATCTTGAGCAATTAATTCAGCACATACTTATTATCTCATTTTGTCATTTGGGAATCCGGTCTCAAGGACCCCATGCTTCTTCAGATTTAAGGGTATACTCAAATTAAGATTCTAGTTTGTGCAGATGTACCCAACACTCTTCAGTTAACTGGAACCTTATGTATAGAGTCCACGAACCTTAAAAATCGGCCTCTTGGCATTTCTGTGGCCCCCAGATTTTAGAGCCATAACATGGCTATTTATATAGCACTGTACTGACAAACTGCTTTCTGTGCAAGAGAGATTGTTAAGTATATAAATATTTGGTTTTCTGTCTTCAAATTGCTCTTCTTGAATCTCTTCTGGTTGATACCCAACATTTTTAACAATCAGTAGTAACAGCTAACACTCAGCATTAAGTGCTTACTACGGGCTGGACACTGAAGCACTTAACTCTCACCACAATTCCAGGAGATAAGTGCTTATTATTACCCCCATTTGACATTTAAGGAAATGAGCCGGAAGTCCCATAGCTCGTAAGTGGCAGAGCTGGGGTTTGAACCAGTATTGTGTGGCTCCAGATGCTGTATTTGTAGCTATTGAACTTGACAGCTTATACTGTTTTACTGCCTCACAAGACACTTATGCAGTGACCAGATTGATAGTATGGGAGATACTGGATATTAAATGCTTAAAGAGCATGTTTCCTTTCTTGATGTGCTCTTTCAGAACTTCTTAATCATTGTAGTCTGTGTAATGGGTATTTTTTCTTTAACCACCTACCTGACAGAACTAATAAACTTGATTCACCTAGGGTTTTATTTGCTTCATGGATGGGAGTGCATTTACCACAGTTAACTACCTTTTCTGTTTTGCTCCTGCTTACAGAAATGCTGCAGTCTCTTGCCCAGCGCCCAGCTCCAGCAAACACCAATCGGGAGCGGCGGCCTCGTTACCAACATCCAAAGGGAGCACCTAATGCGGATCTAATCTTTAAGACTGGTGGGAGGTAAGACAGTCTCTCTTTTTTTCCTCCTTTAGCTATTTGTTTTTCATGCTGTCTGTATGAATAAATTAGATCTGGATTATACTTAATGATAAAGGCCTAATTATTAGCAAAATAGAAAAGTCTTTGAGTTGTAGATATTTGAGAGAAGAAAACATTTATAAAATAATTACAGTTGTTTTTTGTTTTTTAATTTCAGCCACATTGATCTTGGCTTTCACTCTCTCTGAGTGGACTTCTTTGGATTCTTTAATTTTCTCTTTTGCATTCACAGAGATGACTAGTTATAGATGAGTTTGAGAGAAATCACACACTTTTGTGTCAGAATTTTTAAGGTCAGTGTTGAGTAATGTTTACAAATACTCAAAACCTATTTCCTAGACTTTCAAGCCTGCAGGTTGAGTTTGTTTTGAGGTATTTTGTTTGTCTGTTTTTAATTATAGAATATCCTGCTGGGATCCATGCCAGTTCTGCTTAAACTTGAGTTGCTTAAAGTGAAATAGTTACAATTCCATAAGGAATTTCACATAGAAGATATTTCCTAATAAGACCTTATTCATCTTCTTTTAAGGGAGAAAATTAAAGTTTTTCTGGGATCTGATCTAAAGACCCATACCATGAACTCCATTTTTTGTCTCGTGTTTGATTTATAATCAAAGATGACATTGTCCTTCCTGCTCTTACTGATCTCCTCAGGGTCTTGGAATTTAGGCTAAGGACATACAACAGTCCCAAGATGTCACCTTGCTGTTGGGGGCCGGCAAGGTGGGTGTGGGAGGGAGTGTGCTAGGGACGGGGAGCAGAATAGTTCATTACTGTGGACAGCGGCGCTGGGGAAGTACAAGTCTCTGTCTTGCACGCAGTGTATATTTGAGTGTTGCTCATAACATTTCAGATTACAGGTTAGAACATTGGTTTGTCATACAGTTTAGGGGTCTGTTTTTTAACATCTAGTGAGTGTAATGTTTTAAGAAATCCAAAGTAGAACTGATATACAAATCCATCTAATGAGACATAAGATATTAGGTTATTTTTAATTATCTAAGCTTTATTAAAGCCCTTTAATAAAACTTTTGTTGCTAAAACGTAGGAGCTAGGTAGTTTTAACAGGCCATGAAAATTTTAGTTTTCTGCTTTTACATTTTCTTACAGAGCTTTGAATATGTATCAGTGTTCTTGATAATACCAGTTTCTCTTCTTGTCTCGTGGTTGGCAAACAGAACTATTAGAATATTTTTATCGTGATGTTTTCCACCAACTTCACCTTTTTATATTACAGCTTTGCAACTCTGAACAGCATTATTTCTATTAATACCTAATCCCTTCTTGAATAACATAATGCAAGTGTAGTTCATTTTCCCAGTTTTTAAATTTTTGGGTGGATTTAAGAATCAGTAACTGTGGCATTTGATACATAATTGATACTTGCAGTATGATTTGCCCCCCTCAGCTTTCACTCACTCTGCACCTACCATGGGTTCAGTCCTGCACTATGGCAAATTAAAAAGTACAAAAGGACAAAATCTTTACGCTCAAGCTTGTAGTCCGGTGGGAAAACTAAGTATAGGTATTTGAAAGAGCTAATTCTATCCAAGTCATATACTTATTTAAAAATTTGTTGAAAGTTTTTTAAGCAATGGGAAAAAAATATGGGAAAACAGATGTGTAAACTTTATATGCTAATAGATGTGTAATAGACAAACACAAAGGTTGCCTTTCTTAGTTTGCTACCAGTTATTCAGTTGTTTTTCAGAATTCTCTTTGTTAACTTCTTGTTTTTCTTCCCTCCCTCCAGCCCCTAGTTAACCAAACTTGGAGATTAGCCATATTTGCTCTTTCTTCCTCACCTCTCACAGGCGTGGCTGACTGCAGCATGCTGCGCTCCCCCCCCCACCCCAGCCGCCTCCCACTGTTTCATTCTGTTTATTTCAGGCTGCCTCAGCAGCACTCAGAACGTGGACCCCCTTTTTCTTGACTTAATCTCTTCTCTGGACTTATGTAGCTGTCCTGTCTTCTGGTCTTTCTCTTCCCTCCTTGACTCCTTCTCCTGTCTACTGACTCCTTTATGGGTTTGATTCTGCTTGGAGATGCTAATGTCCCTCAGGGTCAGTCCTAGGCCCTCTTCTCCTACCCCTGTATACCCTCCGTGGGAGGCTTCCTTCCCTTCTGTGGCCCAGTTACCTTCTGTTGTTCTGGCTCAGGTCGCACGTTTTAGTTTCTGACTGTATATCCCCCTGCCTTCTAAACAACCACCTAGAAGGTGTGTCCCCTGCCCCCGGCCTCTCTCCTCCTCTGTTCTCTGGCTCACCAAGTAGAGGCACTGCTGGGCCAGTTGTCCACACTAGAAAAGGAGGTTTAAGTTTGGGCTATTCTCTCCCTCAGTTTCCGTATCTAATTAGTTAACAAACCCTTTGATTCTACTACTGAATGCCTCTCACACTTGCCTATTTTATTCTACCTCCGCTGCTGAGACCCTAGATCAAGCTACCATCACCTCTTATTGGATTGTTGCCAGCAGCCCCCTGATCTACTTCTCAGTCTCCAATATGAACCCCTTCCAATTTATTCTCTTTGCTGTACTCGCATTTTTTCTAATACGCACATCTACTGTCTGAGTAGGTGAAGTCTTCTGCTTAAAACCCTCAGCGTCTCCTCATGGCTTGTAGGATAAAGTCCAAACTCCTAAACTTGGTTACATAATGGGGGGAGGGGGACGATTGTACTTACCTTATTGGCTTTATCTCTCTCTCTTCCTCTACTCTGAACCAAGCTGGCCTTTTAGTCCTTCTAGTTATGTTCTCTGTTTGGAACTTTCTTGTGCTTTCCTCTGGATAGGTCGTGCTCTTCTTTCGATCTTATCTTGATATTCTGAAGTCTGATGTAGGTTGGTGCGTATATGCTGCCCTTGCTCACTGTATTTCTACAGACCTTGTCCTGCATAATCACCTACTGCCTTGTCTTTATCCCCCATGAGTCTGAAGATTGAGGGCAGAAATGAAGCCTTGTCTTGTTTTCTGTTGTAACTGCTCTGTGACTCTTGTGCCTAGCACATAGTAGATGCTCAGTTAATATTTGTTGAATGGACAGAGAAACTTTTAAAAATCTGTATTTAGTCATTTCATAAACTTTTTTCCCTAAGCTCTGCTCCCTAACTCTTCTTTCCTCATTTCCTGATTTTGTGAAAGTCTAATTCTTGAACCACCATCTCTTCCTGTTTTAAATCTCTTCTTAAAATTGTAACTCAATTAAAAAAAAAATGCTGACTTCTCCATCATTCTTAAAAACAGCTGTCTGTAAAGTACTACGGTATTTTCAAAGCCAGTGCTCTTATAATACAGATGTGAGTGAACATGGGAGAGCAGCAAGCAATCACGTAAACTTAAGTTTTTGACCCATTCGAGCACCAAAGGTTCTTTGCCATTTTTTTAAACGTAAGTTTCAAGTGAAGAAAAGTAGTCATTTGAAGGAACATAACGGGTAGGGTGGAGTCTCCTGGTGGTTTGGCACCTCTTTATTTTTTTTCTATTTTTAACTCTGGGCCAGACAGTAGAAAGTTGTGTATCTAGAGCAGTGGTTCATCAGATCCCTTAGGGAAAAATGTGCTGTGAGGTGAATTCCTGAACAAAGGAGGGAGAAGAAAACGCAAGTCAGGTTTGAGAAGCTGTTTTCAACTTGACTCTTAACTTGGCTACTGTTATTTTAAAAAATTAGTTATTAATATTGTCCATGTTATATGGCAGATAAGGAGAAATTCATTTGACACTGGTTATTAAAGCAGATTTTGGTAGGTTCCCAGACATTAATTATAATGATTTAAAATTTTTCTAATCACAAGGGGTCCTTAAAATAGGCTGTAAAGTAAAATTGCAGCCCTTCTCACTGGGCAGTGATGCCTTAACAAAGCATAGGCATTTGCTTATAATGTGTTAAAATGGCAGTAGTGTTCTAGTAAAACAGTTAACCAGTGCAGAAAAGGTTGTTTTCCACTCTGCCAATGTTTAAAATACTATGAAATGTCACATCTTTGGCAAGTGTTAGTGCTGATATGGTTTCTATGCTAAAATTCATATGAATTAAACCAGTGCTCCTTAAACCTTAAAATACATACATATATGTACATATGTATATACGCACGTACACATATACATATATGTACACACACACACACATAAAAAAAATACATATGTTTTAGAGCATGCACATGAGTGGGGGTGGGAGGGCAGAGGGAAAGAGAATCCTAAGTGGGATCCACATTCAGCATGGAGCCCTATGCAGGGCTCAGTCTCACAGCCTTGAGATCCTGACCTGAGCTGAAATCAAGAGTTAGTCGCTCAACCAACTGAACCGCCCAGGTGCCCCTAAAATACATATTTTAATCATCGTGACTCTTATTAAACTGCTAGTTCTCACTCATTTCTAACGTCTCCCAGGTGATGTCAAAGCTGCTGGAATGCGGACCACAGTCTTGAGTAGGGTGTTACACTATCGGACTTTTTTTAACCCATCTTAAGGAGATGTGCGTTTTGTTTTGTTTTGTTTTTTGTTTTTTTCAAGATTTTATTTACTCATTAGGGAGAGCGAGAGAGCACAAGCAGGGCGAGCAGCTTAGAGAGAAGCAGGCTCCCCTGGACTGAGCAGGGAACCTGATGCGGGGCTCGATCCCTGGGATCATGACCTGAGCTGAAGGCAGACGCTTCACCAACTGCATCCTGAGATGTGCATTTTTTGTTAGATATTTTCTTTTATGTCCTTATTGTAAAGTTAAATAAATGATACTTTTGTTGTAAAATAGAGTCCCTTGTAGAATAGCATTTAATCCAAAGTGTCTATTTTATTTTTTGAGCTCTTAAATTTTTAAATCTCTCAAATTAGCCTATAAAGCAGTCAGATGACATTCTATACTATATTCAGGGATATATTTATCTTATCAAAGACTGGACATTTTTTCCCTATCATTTATTGTATTTATGTACGCTGTTTTAGCCATTTGTCTTGACTTCAGGAGAGAGACTTTCTCTCAGGGAATACTTGTGGTTGACCTGTTCCATTCAGTTTGGTCCTGTAACACGTCTGTCCAGCCGAAGATACATTTTTCCATATTCGCATCTTATTCTTTGAAATCAGTTTTTCGCTCACATCAGCTTCTGTCTGAGCAGCACACTGTTAGCTCTGCCAGAGGAAGCGGCACACGCTGGGTGATGGCGGCCACAGAACTGTTCATCTCGGTGGCCGGTGTCTGCATGGTTGCCTCCTCCCGACGGCTGTGAGGGGGTGTCTGTTCGGTGCCCTCCCTCAGCTTCCACAGCACTCCCGACCCTTGCACCTCCATCTTCACCTGACATTCTCCCTCTGAGTGCGTCTGCATCCAAATTTCCCCTCTTTAGAAGGACACAGACTGGATAAGAGGCCTGTCCTCCTCCATTGTGGCCTCATCTTAACTAATTACATCTACACTGGCCCTTTCCAAATAAGGTCACATCCTGAGGTACTGGCGTTAGATGTCAACATGGGGATTTCGGTGTGGGGGGGACACACCATTCAACCATTACACAAACCCTAAACACTCAGCATCTTAGAAAGCAGTTACAGGCAAGATTCCAGAACCACCGATCTGATCACCATCAGAATTGCTCTTTTTAGTGCCCCTCTGCTCCTGCTGTTTCTTAGCCAGTAGGAGTTCATGTGCACCAATCTGCCTGGGAGACATCAGGAAACAGCGGTTGGTGGTGTTGAGGGGGCCTTTTCTTGCCAGAAGTTTGCCCTCAGTACTAGTTCTTTTTAACGTTGCCCTGTTTGTGCCTCCAGGAGACGTTGATCCAGCAGCACGTGTCATTTCATTAGGTCCTGTATCTGATGTTGTGGATAGTGGAGTCCTCCAGCAATTGAATGAGAGCAGTGGACACATCTCAGCATGTCGGTCTAGAGAGTTGCGAATCTAAACCTGGGACAGGCTGGGGCCATGAGGCAGGAACAGCAGCCTCTGCCAACACCGGAACAAGCCGACGCTTCCAGATAAGGCGGAAAGGCCTTTTGTAATGGAAATCACGTGAGGGTTAATCTTCTCTTGAGAATGGCAGTCAAGAAATGAGATGGTTAACTTGACTACTGAGCAGTTACACCAAGAAGAGCGTCAATGAGATGACTGAGCCAGAGAAGAAACGGTTGTGATGGTAATGGTATGGGGGAAATGAACTTGAGTTTTAAATTTGATTTGAGTTACAGTGTCTCTGAATTGAACATCCCATGTCGGAAGAAGATACACTTGGGGGCTCCAGGACTACAGTAGAAAAGTATAGAGCAAGCAGTAAAATCTTCTAGTAAAAACTTACATGCAGGACAACAAAATGATAAAAGATAACCAAATACCAGATAATCCACCAGGAAGGCTTTTGTGTAGGATTTGTTTCAAGAGGAACGAGGGATGAGGGAGAAAAATCAGTTTTATCCATCAGAGTCAGTCATACAAAATTGCCTATTAGGGTAAAAGAAAAATGTGAAGACTTCTATACAAAGAGCATGAGTTCAGATGGCTTAGGGGAGTCTGACACCAGCCCAAGCACAGGGAGAGTTGAGCCCATTGTAAGTATCATTGAAAACAAACAGCGAGCCAGTCAGCATGTCACAGAAAATGGACGAAGGACAACAAGAAGGGGATCAGAAGATTTTGTTGACCTTCATGGGTTTACAGCCTCTGTCTCTAAACAAAGTATGGAAACAGTAGAGCTTTTATTTTGCATTTGTTTTTGTTTTGTTTGTTTTGTTCCCCCACCCCAAATAGAAATGAGGTTCTCAGTCTGTTTCTGGCAATCTGTTAATTTATTAGGGTAGTTGTCTTTCGTTTGCTTCCCGATAGGCATAGTAAATTTAGTTGAAGAGCACATTTGTATGCTACAACTTGATTACATCTTTTTTTTTCTAGCTATTTTGCATTTTTTCTTTTACCATGTTTCAGTTTCTGCATGTAGAATTAAGTAAGAACAAAACTTGTAAAGTTGTAACATTTCACATGGAAATGCTGCCCGATCTTCACCAGCTTCAGAAATCTGACCTTTGCCGATGCTGCAATAAAGTGTTGTAATTTAGATTTGGCATGGTTGTGTTTTATTTGGTTTGGGTTTTGGAAATTTATTAAATGGGTAGATCTGTGTCTTCAGAGGTCATCTCGTCCATTCTGAAACAGTCTCAGAGACGGTTTCTTGGGCGTCTCAGGTAATGCTGCTCTGCCTGCAGCATTGTGTGTCTGCATGGTTTTCCTGGGTGCCGGAGTCAGCTCAGCAGGGGGTCTGTACACAAGGTAGCCCATGGAGTCCAGTAGAATAAGCATTTTTAGAATAGGCTTAAAGCTGGTTAGGATGGAAAAGGTCGACATGGCCTGGCCCAGTTGGTTTTACCCGTGTGTGCAGCAGGATTGACAAAAGCCTCTGTGCAACTCAGAAAGGAATCACAAGAACCACTATTTGCAGTTTCTTTCCAGGTGTTCATTTCAAGGCAGCCTTACACAATCCAGAAGAAATGATTGTGATCACTATTGCTAAAATTTCTAAAATTTATCTGAGAGTCATTAGAATTTGAAAAGAAACTTTAAAAAAGGAAGTTTCAAAACTCCACTTAATCCTGTTAACCCCATTTCCCCACCCTCATTGCTATCTTTATCATTGTTTGATATGCCATCACTTGTGATTCTACATTGAGGAGAATGGTTTACAATTATTATTTTTACATGCTTTCTAAGTTTTAAATTGTTCGAGGGAGCCAGAGATAATTCTAATGTATGTCATGCACAAGGCAGAGAATATCTGAAAATCAGCTGTGATAATTCAGTCTTTCATCGAGAAAGAATACAGTCACTAGCAGGTGTCCCAGGTTTTGGGAACCATAAAGTAAGTTAACCAAATAAGATGGTGTGCAACATAGATACCTTTTTCAGCTAGATTACTGGAACAAAGATAGATTATTGGTGACCAAAACATGATTGCTATGTAAGATAGGTTATGTGTTAACCACCAACAAGCTTGCTTCTATTAAAAATAAATAAATTAGGGGGAAAGCCTCCTGACTTTGAGGAAACATTCTGATTCTCATAACTTTGTCAGTCTTTTGGGCCTCTTTTTCCTCTTACGGTCCATCAAAGGTAAGCAGGTGTTAACAAATCTGATACCAGACTTTGATCGTTTGATTCGTTTTGGGAACTAATAAGCCAAAAAGGCCTCTGGGCAGCCTAACGGTCCCTCCTCAGGTGAGTCCCTGCACTTCGCGGTGGGAGTTGCCCATACCTCGCCTGCTCTCGCTCTCCATAGAGTCATCACCAACATGCCTGTGTAAACCTCGTGGCCAGACAGAAGAAGGAAGGACAATGGTAGCATGCAGTAGCTGGAAAAGTTGAGAAGGAGCAAGACTAGAAACCTAACAACCACGTGAGCAAGACACAGACACACAAAAGAGAGCGTGGTGCAGAGCCGGGGCCTGTGGGGTGGTGGTAATCCCGGAGTGCGTGGGATGTTAGTACTGGAAGAAACAGTCTACAGATGGTGAATCGTCCTGGAAGGTGTGGTAACTTCACACCAGTTAATGTGGTGAGGTCAGTCATTGGAGTATCAGAATTTTTGTAATCAGCAGAAATAACTTTTTCAAAGGAATGAAATGGGCCCAGAGTGGTGAGGCCAATAGCAAAGAGAGGTAGACCTCAGATTTCCTAATACCTCCCACTGTAGTATATCATATCCTCATAATTCTCATAATGGAAAACCTGACCTATTGTTTAAGAAACAAAACCAACAAAATCTCGTAAAAGGCAGAGGTGAAACATCTTGTGTTTCCTTCTAAAATGGTTTGAAGGTTTTTTACATTTATGGATGATCTTCCAGCTATTCAGAAGCCCAGTGTGTTATGTAGTCACAAATGAAAGATACCCAGTTTGAATTTGCTTAAACCCACGAGAGACTGACTGCAAGGATCCTAAGGTTTGAAACCAACCTGGGAGCATTATTGGACTTTAGAAATAACTAATTGCAGTCCAAATTCACATGTGTGCTCTCTGCTCCTCCACTTTGTTCTTCACCATCTTAAGGCTCCTCAGGCTGCCATCACAGAGTACCACAGACTGGGCAGCTTAAACAGCATTTACTTCTCACAGTTGTGGAAGTTGGAAGCCCAAGTTCAAGGCGCCAGTGCGGTCAGGTTCTGGTGAGGCCTCTTTCCCCTAGCTTACAGCTGGGGGCCTTTTCCCAGTGTCCTCACTCCGTCCCTCTCTGCGTCCTGCATGTCCTCTGCATCTTTTGTAAGGACAACACTCCTATCATATTAGGGCCCTACCCTATGACCTCATTTAACCTTAGTTAACCTCCTTTAGAGGCCCTCTCCAAGTAACAGTCACACTGGGGATGGGGGGTTCAACCTATGAAATTTGGGGGACAAGATTCAATTCATAGCATTCACTGTAAGCTTGGCTGCCAACATCTCCCGAGTCTTCCATCTGTAGCTACAGAGACAACCTGGTCTGCAGCCACATCTGCATACACAGACCTGCTGGCCCCTGTGGGCGCAGGCGTCTGACCTTGGGCCAGTGAGCTGTGGTCAAGGGGCGGGCCCTGCGACGTCATGGCTGCTCTTGTACGACCCTTACCAATTATCTGGGGGAGGGCCATTCCTGCCCTCAGTTTTCCAAAATTGGGGTTTCCCTCACCACTGTAAGGTTATTTCTCAAGTTTGGTGTTTAAAGAACCCCAGGTGTTTTATCTATACAACCTCTCATTAAAGCATCGCTTCTACTTTGTGGGCTGCATCGAGGTGTAACCGTCTAGCTCTCCATCTGACGCTTGTCCTTAGACTTGTTTTGAATGAAAACAAAATGGAGGTGGGATCCATTTAAAAAAATTTTTAAATACCTAGCATCCTATAGTAAAAGCACATTTTTTACATTCTCATTTAAGTATTTTTTTCTTTAACCTTTGAAAATCCGAAGGACATTCAGCTACCTGTTATCTCTATAGATATGCTTTCTGGAGGAATAACGTTGAAAATTGTTGGATTATTATTCAGATGTTTGTTTCCTTGGAAGGGTTCTAATTTTCTAGTTTTTGAGAAAAGCGTTTTAAATCCTGTAGAGTGTGTATGTATGTGTACAAGTACTTGTGTTTTTATGACATTCTGGTTCTATGAACTGTTTGCTTTGTAATTTAAGAGGTAAACTTTTTGTAATCTAAGAGATGGGTTTAATGTATCTCCCCCACCAAGAGCTGTGTGCACCTGTATACACTTGACATTAGGGGGTGCTCGGGTCTGGAACATATTTTCAGTAGCAGCCCAAAGGCAAGAAATACCTACTATGTTCAGAGGGGCAGTGAAGGAGTCAGGCTCACTCATATTGAGGACCATCTCCGACACTTCCTTCCTATGTGACCTTAGGTAGTTATTAACCTCTAGACCTTGGTTTTCTCATCTGTAAAATAGGGTAACTTATTAGGGTTGTATGAGGAAATAATAGGATAATGGACATGAGGGTCTTAACACAGTGGCTGTTGTGTAGTCAGTGCTCAATAAAGGTTAACTAGTAGTGGTGGCAGTAGTAGTACCACGGCTTCCATGTGCCAGATGCAGTGTTGGTTACAAAGTTAACCAACACACTCTGCCCTTGAAGAACTCATAAACCCTTCAGGTACACAGAGAGTGAATAGCAAGTTCAGATCTGGGCGGCTAAAGTCACACGCATGACCTCCAACAAACTATATGTATTATTATCCACAAAAAGATGTGCCTGAGAAGCAGTGGGACTACCACCCTTCAAGTCACTCTGGCCTGGACTAAGTCCTTGCCAAGTAGAAAAATCATGTCCCCATCTCCCCCAGAGAATACTGGCCATTTAAATTCAGGCATAAACCTTTTACTTTCTCATTGATTTTTTTCCTGTCTCTAACTTCCTCAACAGCAGGGAGTCGGTGGTTGACTTGAATACTAAGGAGAACTACATGATGGTCCTAGCTCATATGACTCCAAAAATAGGGTAGCTTCTGAGTTGTCCTAACATTCCTGAACAAGAAAGAATGGGCTGTTGGGTCAGGCCACCCCCAGTGTTTGCCCAAAGTGTATTATGAATGGGGGTCAGACCAATGAAATTCCCAGGTGCTCTTTGGAAGAGATGGGGATCCTTGGAACTCCACAGGCTGGCAACTTCTTCGAGCAGGCAGGGTGGGCCAGGAAACTACTTCAGAGTCATGTCGAGATGGAGGTGGGGTTTTTGCTGGGCTTCTTTGAGAGGGCATCGACAAAGAATGATAAGTAAAGGGGGCAAAACAGGAAGCAGTTTTGAAATGAGAAGGTGGAGTTGTTCCTTGGTTTAACCAGTTTGACTCCCTGCTTGTGTGTGTGTAGCCCCAGACCATGTGGGGCTTGGCCTTCAAATCAGTGAGCCCACGTTTACTATGACTTCTGTGTGCACAGGGGCCATTGATGAAGCCTTGAGAATATGAGAAATTGTAAGGAATGGCCCAAGTGCTTCAGAAATGTATAACCTTGATCAAAGCTGCACTCAGAATGTGTACCCTTCCATGTCAACGCAGGACCATCTACCGCACTGCCCCCTTCTATGACCCCAGTGTGGCAGAGGGATGCTGGACAGCGCCGGCTGGAATTCCAGTCCTGCCCCTTGTTGGGTAAGTGTCATAACCTAAGCCTCATTTAACTCATTTGGACAATGGGGAATGAATTTTCCAGGTTAGTTTTGAAAATTGAATATATAGCATTCAGTCAACATCTGGTATGTGCTAGGCTGAGGCGACAGGGATGCACAAGGCAAAATACTGCTGCTACAGAGCTTACATTCCACAACGGAGAGACATAATCAAAAAAAATTAAGAAAAAGTTCAGAGAAGCTGCGATGCATGGCTCCTGTGGTGTGCCTCCCAGACCTCCTTGGCTGAAGGCCTTGTTCTGGGACTGCTGCTGGCCAATGGCCTTCAGCGGTTCGCTCCTTCTGGAACTGCTGGGCTGCAGACGTTGCCGGACGTGGCCTGGGGCTGCCCACAGGCAGAGACTGCTCAGTGCAGGAGTATGAAGGCCCGGTCATCCTCGGCCCTGCTCAGGATAACTCTAGGGCCTTTGCAACTGCAGAGCTCCCCATGGGAGTGTCGTTGGGCCTGCATCCCAGCCGACTTGCCCCTCTACCCATCCATCCTGTCCCCCCCTTCCACAGTGGTTGATCCCAAGAGTCCTTCCTGATAAAGCTTCTGTGTTCTCAACTCCTCGGTGGAGTCTGCTTTCCTGAGAGCACACTGTAACCCAGGTGCTGTGCTGGCTGAGGCACTGTGGTCAGCTTCTTGAGATTGGGCCTGCAGAGAAGGGGTGCTCCCTACAAGGAGAGGGCTCAGCCAAGGTGCGAATGACAAGGACCAGGCCTTGGAGATGGGGGACACACATTCCACAGGAGATTGGAGAAAAAGAGCATGACCCATTGAGGAACTCAGGGAAAAACCAGCAGGAGGCTGAGCGCATATTGGAGAGGATTTGTAAGCCAGAGTGAGAAATTTGGATTTCCTTATTGGTGTGAGAGCATTGATTTGACTGGATTTTAATGGGTCACTCACTGCTGAGTGGAGTGTAAAATCATGGGGGAACTGGAGAGAACTTTAAGGCAGGAGCCCAGAGGAGAGGATGAGAGACGATGGGTGTGATGGCGGGGGAAAAAGATCAGGTTTCAGACCTATTTCCTGAGGACCAGTTGGTGGATTCTACGGAGGAGGGTGTGNATTTTATTTATTTACTTGACAGAGATAGAGACAGCCAGAGAGAGAGGGAACACAAGCAGGGAGAGTGGGAGAGGAAGAAGCAGGCTCATAGCAGAGGAGCCTGATGTGGGGCTCGATCCCATAATGCCGGGATCACGCCCTGAGCGGAAGGCAGACGCTTAACCGCTGTGCCACCCAGGAGCCCCAGACCTATTTCCTGAGGACCAGTTGGTGGATTCTACGGAGGAGGGTGTGGGGGAAGAACCACTGGGTCTCCAGCCTGAGCAGCTGGGTGGTGGGATCCTGAGAGGGTAAACAGACAGTGTCCTGGGGGTGTCATTCATGGGGAAAGGGAGCTGCACGGAGGCTCCCGCTTCCTCTGCTCGACTAGTTTGCAGAGCCTGGCCCCACACCAGTGAAAATGGGCACTGCCAAATGGATCTGGTTCCTGGAGACTTCCTAGTCTGCAGGTGGGTAGGCAAAGGTCTTGGCCAAACACCTGAGATCACAATGCCCTGGAAAAGGGAAAGGAGGCACCAGGGGGCCTCTTCTCCAGAACTGCTCCACATGAAACTTCTAGAGCTCAGGCTCTACCTGTCCTCTGGGACACTTGGGCCCCAGCCCCGGGCCCGGGGCTTGATGAGTGAGGGAATGTTCCCTGCATGGCTGTGCAGACCTATGAAAACAGGGCTGACTGCAAACCGATCTCTCTCTCTGTTCTGTGTAACCTGGATTTTCCTTTCCTTTTAATTTGACTTTTGTTTGTTTGCTTTGCATTGTGTCTGAGCGACTCAGGAGACATAACAGGCGGCCCAGCCAGCGGTGTCGTTGCGCACCTGGATCAGGCCAGAGGTCCCCCAGCCGCAGCCTGCAGGTGTCCCTCTCTGAGGCCAGCGCCCCAGCAGCAAAGCCCAGGCCTTCCTAAAGGTTCAGCAGCAGGCAAACCACACCCACCCGGGGGGGCCTTTGTCTCCTCCTGCTCCCTCCACTGCCTATTGCAGTAGGAACCGGGTGAAGGTGCCATCGGATCGGCCGACATAGCCCCCATAGGAGAAAGGCTTCTGCTTACTCAGAGCCTGTTGGGAGGCGGAAGGTGAGAGAGAAGATCTGTGGCGGGCAGAAGTGTTTAGGTTTCTCGCGCCAGCTCTGTGTGACTCTGCCCCTGCCGTGGTCAGCCAGTGTTTCTGCACGGGCTCCCAGCACTCTCAGTTCCTGCTGGTTCCCATCTGAGAACAAATATGGAGATTGAATGCACGAAAGGTGGGCAACGCCCTCATGTACAGAATCCCGAATTCCATTTTACTTTTTAAACTTTTTAGCTGGAAATAATTGTAAACTCAAGAGAGGTTGCAAAATCCTCCAAACCCTTCATCCATTGGTGGCATCTTAGATGACGATAGTACAGTATCAAAACCAGTTAGTTCAATACTGATAGATTACAGACTGTCCAGTTTCCACTAGTTTTTATGTACACATTCGTGTGGGTGGTTCTGTACAATGTGATTCCATGTATAGATTCCTGTAGCTCCTCCACATTCAAGACACAGTTCCATTGCCACAAAGGAGCTCATGAGCTAGCCTTTGTCAACAGGTAGAGTTCTCCGGAGAAACAGAACCAGTAGGATATTCATAAACATATATATAGACACATTATAGGAATTGGTTTATGGAGTTCTGGGGACCGGGAAGTTCCACAGTCTGCCTTCTGCAAGCTGGAGGAGGACAGCAAGTGGTGTAATTCAGTCTGAGTCTGAAGGCCCATGAACTACCAGCCCTTGTGTCTGAGCGCAGGAGAAGACGGATGTCCCAGGTCGAGCAAGGAGAGCATGTTTGCCCTCCCTCCACCTGTTGTTCTATTCAGGCTCTCATTGAGTTGGATGATGCCCACTGACATTGGGGAGGGCGATATTCTTCACTCAGTCAACCAATTCAAATACCAATGTCTTCGAGAAGCACTGTTATACACAGACTCAGAAATAATGTTTGCTGGTGATCTGGGCATCTCTTAGCCCAGTCAAGCTGATGTGTAAAATTAGCCATCACGCCTAGAAACTACTAATCTGGCTTTATCTCTATAGTTTTGCCATTTTGAAAACGTTCTATAAATGGAATCATACCCTGTGGACTTATGATTCCCTAGAAATCCATCCAAGTTGGTGCATGTGTTCAATAGTTATTCCTTCTAATTGCTGAGCAGTATCCTGTTGTGTGGATGCACCAGAGTTTGTCCAACCATTTACCCACTGAAGGACATTTAGGCTGGTCCCCGTTGGGGGCTGTTCTAAATAAAACTGCTAGGAATATTTGTGTACAGGTTCTTTTTTTGTTGTAGCAAAATATGCACAAAATTTATCATTTTAACCATTTTTAAGTGTACAGTGTAGTGTATTTAGAGGTTTTTGTGTGAAGGTAAGTTTTCCTTTCTTTGAGACAGCTGTCCAGGAATGCACTTGCTGGATCCTATGGTAAATGCATGTTTGGTTTCATAAGAAATGAGTGATGGTACCAGCAATGTATGAGAGCTTGAGTTTCTCCATGTTGTTGCCAGGATCTTGTCTTAACCACTGTTTTTTTAGTTAAGCTACTATTATAGGTGTGGAGTGGTATCACCTTGTAGTTCTAATTTGCTCTTCCCCCGTGACTAATGATGTTAAATATCTTTCTATGTGTCCGTTTGCTAATCATATCTCCTCCTTGGTGAAATGTCTGTTCATGTCTTTGTCCATTCTAATTTGATTATAAGCAGACTTGCAGTGGTGTTTTGCTGCATTTGTGTTTTTGAGTTTTGAGAATTCTTTGTATAGATTATGGAAAACAAGTCTGATACATAGTTTTCAAATATTTTTTCCCAATCTGTAGCTTCTCTTTCATCTTCCTAATGGGTTTTTTGGTCAGCAAAAGTTTTAATTTTGATGAAGTTCAACTTACCTTTTTTTTCCCCCCCCAAATTATTTCATGCCCAAGAATTCCACTCTTCGCCCAGCCCTAATTCTCAAAGATTTTCTTCCATCCTTCCTTCCTTAAATAGCTTTATGGTTTTACATTTTACATTTATGTCTGTGATCCATTTTGAGTTTATTTTGGTGTAAGGTGTGAGACTTAGGGCAAGGATTTCTTTGCATAAGGATATTCTGTTACATGCCATTTGTTGAAGAGTCTATCATTCTCCCATTGGATTGCTTTTGCATCTTTGTCGGAATCAAAACAAAACCAAAAACCAACCACAGAACATACCGTGTGGGTCTATTTTTGGTTTCCCTATTTTGTTCCTTTAATCCCTGTGTCTCTCCCTCTGTGAATACCACACTGTCTTGACTACAGCAGCTCTGTAGTAAGTCTCCATATCAGGTAGAGTGGTTCCTCCCGTTTGATTTTTCTTTGTCAAGGTTGTTTTAGCTCATCTGGTTCCTTTGCCTTTCCATATAAAGGTTAGAATAAGCTTGTCTGTGTCTGCAAAATATTTTGGTGAGATTTTGATGATAAGAATTGCATTATTATTTTTTAGCTATTGTGAAAGGAATTATTATTCTTAACTTCATTTTCAGCTTGTTCATTGCTCATATCTAGAAATGCAGTCGAATTTTTTTTTACATTGGCCTTGTATCTTGTGACATTGACCCTTTAATTAGCTCCTAGTGGTTGTTTTGTGGATTCCTTAGGATTTTCATCATACAGGATTATGGTATTCCACAAATACAATTTTATTTGTTGCTTTCCAGTTTGGATGTCTTTTATTTCCCTCTTTTACCTGATTGTACTGGCTCGAATCTCAGTAGAAATGTTGGGAGTGGACATCCTTGCCTTGCTCCCGAACTTAGAAGAAAGCATTCTATTTTTCACCATGAAGCCTAATGCAGAGAAAACCATATCCTGACCAAGAACTAGCCTCTTGATAAAGGGGGTGGGTGGGTTGGGCGAGGGCATTCTGGAAAGGCTTCCCAAGAAGATGAGTTGGGAGGATGAGCTCACCGAGGTCATGTGGGCGTGACCCATTTGAGATCTTGTTAAAATGCAGATCCTAAGCCTGTGGGTTTGTCCTGACTTTCCAGTACTGAAGCTGGTAGCTGAAGAGGTTGGACTCAGGACCGCTGATGCTCTTGCAGGCATCACTGTGCTTCCCCAACAGGGTAGCTCTCTCCCTCCCACCATATTCATGGATGAGACAGCCAGACACCCTCCAGAGGGGTCTGTGCCACCACAGGGGACGTCTCATTTCCCATCACTCCAGGGTATGGAGCAGACTTGGGGCTTGGTGGGCAAACTGAGATGCTCCCCCACTGTTCCAGGGAAGAAAGCCGGAAGCCAGCACATGGAACTCTTGTCCTGGGGTGCTTGGGCCAGCTGCCAACAATGGGGACCCAAGAGCCTTCTTCCTGTAGTAGGAAACTGACCTTCATTTGTTCCTTCCTCCCATAATCCCTGCCCTTACTGAATGTGTTTGTCCAGCATCGGCTAGATGCAAGGCATTTTTGAGACATGGCATGGGGTGAAATAGACCAACAAGGTCATTATTCATCAGACACCTGTCACTTACAACAGAGACATGAGTCTCATTTACTTACAACTCAGGGACAATGTGAGCTCTGAGACAAGAGAGGCATAAAGCAACTGTTGTGGTCATTCTGAGAAAGGAAACAGCATGTCTGTGGTGTGTGTGTGTGTAGGAAGGTGGGTCAGGGTAAGTGTGAGCAGGGGAGTTCCATGTAGGGAGGCACAGTCAAGGCCTTAAAAGATGGATAGGATTTTGACTGATAACTGGCAGGAGCTTTGGGGACAGCTTAGACTAGATCGCCAAACACTCATGTGGGCGTGACCCACTTGAGATCTTGTTAAAATGCAGATTCTAGTTCAGTAGGTCTTGGAAAGGGCTTGAGAGTTCCGACGAGCTCCCAGGTGAAGCTGATGCTGCAGGTCAGAGGGTGTCTCTATGCAGCCAGGGTGTAGAGAACATCTGCTGTGATTTGTCTGCAGGCTAGTGGGAGAGAAGGACAGAAGGACTGGACAAATAGGTAGGGCCAGATTCTAGCCTGAGAAGTTTACACTGCATTTGGCAGGCAGCACACAACCTCTGAAGGTATTTGGGTCATGAAGTGAGCCAACCCAGATGTTAGGAAGATTGGCCTGCAAATCACTCAATGGAAAAACAGAGCTGGGCAACTAGAGGCAGAGTGATTTTTCTATTCATCCATCCCCCAACCGACCTTCCCACTCAGCCACCCATTCATGCGCCATCCACCCACCCACGCATTCAGCCACCCATTCACACCCATCCATCCTCCCACCTACGCACCCATCCATCCATCATCTGTCTGCCATCCACTAACATTCGTTAGATGCCTATTATGCTCCAGACCCTGGGAGGATGAAGAAGACCCAGTCTTTCCTCCCACAGATCCCAATCCTAGTGGGATTGATGAACCCATATTATGTGTGCCGATTCCACATGAGCACAGAAGGGGTCAGACAAAGGGGTTCCTGAAGAAGGGGACCATTGAGAGCTTTCAAAGAGCAGGGGGAGATACTTGGATAAAGAAGAGTCTGATTAGAGGGTGCTGCCTGGGCAAAAGTCAGCCACAGCAGTGAGATGCATGTGGGTAACTGCTGGGCGTTTGGGTTGACAAGGACTGAAGAGGTGTCGTTGGGTCCCTGGTCACAAATAGTAGGGACACGCACACATGTGCGCGCACACACACACACACTCACAGTCTCTTTTCTCTCCTTCTCTTTCTGGTCCCACATGCCTTTAGCTCCTCACAGGCTCTGGGTCAGGGGCCCTTTGCCAGTGAAGAGATTGGGGTGGTGTGTGGGGGGCCAGTGAAGGGTCATCTAAATCTGAAAGAACTCTGCAGAAGCAGACACTCCCTGCCAGAGAGGCTATCAGAAACAGATCCCCTACTAAGACTATTTGGAGAGCCTGGGGGTCGCTGGTTTTCCCACCAGGGTTCAGGCCATCTTAGTGTCTCTCAGAGGTGAGAGTGGCCACAGACCTGACCTAGGTCTCATTCCAGCCAAACTCTGCCTCACAGAAGAGCAGATCCACCTAAAGACCCAGGATGGCAGAGGGAGAAGGGCCTGTCTGCCTGAGCTAGTGAACAAGTCCTGGGGACATCGTAGTTCTCACAGCTCTGGAGACTGGAAATCCAGATCAAGGTATCGGCAGGGCTGGGCCCTGGGGAGGCCTCTCTCCTTGGCTTGCAGAAGGCTGCCTTCTTGCTGTGTCCTCACATGGCCTTTCCTCTGTCATTTACAGGAGAGTGAGAGAGAGGAGGGAGAGAGAGCACACATGCTCTCTGGTGTCTCTTTTCTTATAAGGACTCCACCCCTATTGGATTAGGGCCACACCCTTACAACCTCCTTTAACCTTAATTAGAAGCCCTTAGAGCCCCATCTTCATTTTTTTAATTTAAATTTAATTAACTAACATGTAGTGTATTATTAGTTTCAGAGGTAGAGTTTAGTGATTCATCAGTTGTATGTAATACCCAATGCTCATTACATCACATGCCCTTCTTAATGCCTATCCCCCAGTTACCCCAGTCCCCCACCCACATCCCCTCCAGCAACCCTCAGTTTGTTTCCTAGTTAAGAGTCTCATGATTTGTCTTCCTCTTGTCTTATTTTTCCCTCCCTTCTCCTATGATCCTCTGTTTTGTTTCCTAAATTACACATGAGTGAAATCATATAATTATCTTTCTCTGAATGACTTACTTTGCTTAGCATAGTACCCTCTAGTTCCATCCACGTTGTTGCAAATGGTTAAAGCCCCTGTCTTCAAATACAGTACCATTGAGAGTTAGGGCCTCAACATATGAATTTGGGAGGGGACATAATTCGGTCCAGAGAAGGGCCTAAGAGACCCTCTAGTCCAGCCCCCTTCTTTTCCTGATGAGGAAATTGAGGCTCAGAGAGGTTGAGCAGTTTGCTGAAGGTCACACATCTAGCTAGTGTCACAGCCAGAATTGGAAGTCAGGCCTGACATCTCCCAGATGTGTGGCAGGAAGGACAGCGTCTTCTAGCTGATGTGGCTGTGTGTGGTGAGGCCTGCCACGGGCACCTTCACCAGCAACTCTCTGTTTACATGAGAGAGAAGAGCAGAGGGGAACAGGCCCATCCCGAAACCTGAAGGGTTTAGACTGCAGGAAGACTTTCTGTTTGAAAAAGTTGAGTCACCGCCAAGTGTGTCCAATGGCAATTATGGGTTGTTGGTTTTTTTTCTTTCTCAGAAAATGGCAGAAAGTTTGGCAAAGGGCCAGGGAATGGACTTCATAACTCTGAAGATCCTTCTAGACTTAGGTTTCTATGCTGATTAGGAAACTATTCCATTGAAACTTCCTGAATCTAGAAGTCTTGCCAGCAGGAAATAGTCCCTGAAAAAAATCTCCCTGAGCATACCTTTGGCCCAGCAACCTGACCTTGGTGGGGGAGGGCAGGGACCAGGCATGTGCAGGGCTGTTTACCTTGGTTAGGCAATGCAGATAAGTCTCCCTATTTGTGTTTGCAGACGGGGGCCAGTGTTTGGATGGGCAAGGTCAGGTCAGAGCAGGCAGGAGAAGCTGTGAGCACCTGGCTTCCAGGGCAGGGGCCCCGTGTAGGGGCTGGGGGTGGGGAGTGCAGGGTGGCTGCAGCCCAGCTGAGAGGCTTCAGGGCCCCCTGCAGGCATCCCTTCTGTCAACTCTGTGCTCTGCGGGACTTCTTCTGCTGTGACAGCCTTAACACTTCTTCTGCTGTGACAGCCTTAACGCTGATGTTCCTTCTCTCTCTCTCCTGTCTCTGTCTCTCGCCCCACCACACACCCCTGACAGCAAAGTTCTGCGCTGACCCACGCCCAAAAGACATTTTTTTTGAGAAAATGATGTTTCCATTGAAATTGAATTTTCGCTATCCCTTTCAGACCCACAAATGCCATCTTCAGGAAAAGAGGAACATTCTGAGACCTGCCTTGCCGGGTCATATGAGTGATTGGTGTTCTGAGCAGCATCATTCCCAATTGGCAGTGGGAGAACGTAGTCTTTGGAGAGACCTCATGAAGGCATAAGAATGAATCAGTCTGTTCTTACTACAGCCTGACTATGACCGGTGCTCAGTTTCCTGGCTCAGTGTAATGAAGCCATCACTCCCTTCAGAAGACCAGGAAAGAAAGGAAGAGGCAGGAAGGGCATCTCTGGGTGGCTGCCAGCTGCTGAGGTCCCCACCCACCCCCAAGCCCGGGAGGCCACAACTAACATAAATAGGATCCTCTCTTTATAACGAGATTCCAGAAGACTCTGTACAGAACACAGATCCTTTCTCTTGGACCCTGCCTTTGGGCTGGGAGAAAGTCATGCTCTGTGGGACCCCACACTCATCCCCCGTCCACAACTGTGCTGGATGCTTCCATCCCACCAGGCTGATGGAGGAAACTCCCAGTGGGCAGTTTGTTCTGTGTCTTGTGGCCGCGCCCTCCCTTGGTGGGCGCGTGGAGGTGCGTGGGCAAAGGAGGGAGGCAGAATGTCCAGAGGCCACAGGACCCAGATTTTGGTTCAATCTCGATTTCATACACTCTGCCCCACTGTCCCTAGAGGTGGCTCTGGGGGGAGACTGGTGATTTAGGAAATGTGGTCAGCGGGGACATAGCCTTCATGCCACGGTGTTTGGTTTACTGAAGAAATGAGTGCATTTAAGACTCGAATGGCCTCTGCCAAGGAAGGCAAGGCTTCCTGCTGATGTGGCGGAATCTGTTTCCATTCTTAGCACTCGCCTCGTTGACCCGGGGTCAGCGCAGATTCTTTGGGCCCGTGTGCCCCTGCGAGTGTGGGTGTGACACTGCCCCCACCTCCAGATCCTGTCCCATGTGTGACTGAGATCTCAGGGACTGCAGGGGTGGAGAACGTAACCTCCTCCAATGAGCTCTTGAGTGCCCTTGGCCAGCATGCTATCCAGCTGGACAGGATATTTGGAAGGTGCCCCTGACCCAGCCGCTGGAGCTCAGATGTGTGGATGCAGCCTCACCAGCCTGTCATGTCCCCTGGAGCGATCTTATCCCACATACAGGATGCTGGGTGGGGTGGGGTGGGGTGGCCGGCTTTGGACAACTGGTGTGGTGCCCAGTCTCTCTGGTCACTTGCTGGCTCCGTGACCTTGGATCTTGGTCTCTCTAACCTTCAGCTTCCTGATCCTTTGGTAGAAAAGATAAGGGAAGTTACTTCACGAGTTTGTCGTGAGGAGTCACAGTGAGCCACATAAAGCCCTTAGCACGCTACCTGGCGCAGAAACACGCCCTGCCTGTGCGGCCCCCAGACCGCCGGTCATGAGCGCTCCCGGCTGAAGGGGTCAGGACTGAGTCCGAGATGTCCACTGTAGGAGAGCCAGGGGTCATCTGGACGTGAGGGGGTCCACAGGGCTTTGTCAAACTGAGTGCTGGGCACTTGGCTTTGAAACAGCCTTACCTCAGACGGGCTTTGTTGGCCTTAAATTACAAACTCAGCTTGAATATGTGAACTCCATGCCCACCCCCTTAGCACACCAAGGCCCAGAGGCATTTGTAAGACTCGACAGGTCTAAAGTCATTCTAAGCTGAAAGGGCTCCTGGGGTCCAGCAACTCACTGGATAGGCTTCACTAACCTGAATGAGCCAGCTCAATCCCCTTCCCAAGACCCCCGAGAAAAGGATATGATCCTGGCAGCCAGTGCGGCAGCCAGCAGTGAAGACATTCCAGCAAACTGTCCTCCAGGCCCTGAGGGTGCAGTGGGGGTTGGGGGAGGCATGATGTCATTTCTGGCCTGGCCTGTAAATCACCTTGGGGTGGGCCTGGCCACACCATACAGGGCCTCCTCCTCTGCAAGGGTAGGGCCCAGGCAGCCCAGAAGCCAAGAGGGAATGAGCAGCTGAGGATCTCCCGAGGAAGCTGCCCGGCTTGATAATTATAGTGGCCTGAACTCCCAACCAGGTCCCAGCCAGGTCCTGGCCTCCCTGGGACTTCACACAGCCTTCTCTTGGCAAGGAGCCTCAGAATGGAATGTTCTGGGACCAGCAGGTGTGTCACACATGCTACAAATGCCTGGTCTGTGATGTCAGAGGATCAGGACTGACCCAGATGCAGAGAGGTGAAGGCTGACTTTGCTAATCCCAGCTTCCCCCCTTCTCCACCCCTTTGGCTGCCCCTTCCCATCCCTGTCCTCTTTCTTTCTCTCCTCTCCTGACTTGAAAACTTCTCAGAAAAGGTAGACTTTAGACTATAGTATTTAGACTATAGTGTAAATGACTAGCAGCACTCTGCCATCCCCTTTCTCTGTCTTTTTAACAGGCTTGACATGGCCTTAGTCTTGGCTTCTGAACCACAAATCTCTGGGGATACCTGGGGTACCACTGGCATACAAGACTTACATTCTTTTCTGAACACTTACGAAATAGTTTTGAAATTAAGGTTAGACTTTTCTATCAGCATAAACCCATATTACCCATTCTGAACCTAACACAGAGCTTAAAGGGGATTCACAAGAATGTTCTCCGTTTCTGAGCGTGTGTTTACTTAAAGGCTTACACGTTTTAAGAAGGGCAAACATGACTGAACCGGCTGTCGAACTGCAAAATCACAGGGGAGAACTTTTAATGAAACCTTGGTGGAGAACACTGGCTGCAAGGGCAGCTGATGCTTGCAGAGCAGAGGGGAGGGGCAGCCCCAGGCCAGTCCGGGGAGAGTCGGGAAGCTGGGATCAAGGCCATCAGGAGCAAGCCGGGACCCTGTCCTCGTTCTACACCCATACCCAGCCTCCTTGCATCTTTAGAGGGAGAAAGTTCCCTACTGTCTAGCTAGCTTACAAAGCCACAGGGACTGACTTGTGACAGTATTGGCTTCTATTTCCCCAAGCCTATATTTGCTCTCTGATGACTTATGCTCCGATGGTGGTGTTCTCGAGGCTTCCAATATTGTAATTAGTAAACGTATGTTGGGAAGAATGAGATTAGTTCCTTTATGGTGAGGCCAGTGAAAAAATAAGTAAAATGCATTGTTTTGTTAAGGACTCTATCCTATCTCACTTCTCATGGGGGTCTGTTCCTGGAACTGGCATCTTCCTTTTGGGAGCCGCCTTCTTTCCTCCTGAGATCCCCTGGCGTCCCGGTGTGCCTCCTTCCAGCGGCCCCTCAGCACCTGGGCTCCAGGACTGATGGTGAAGACGTTTCTCTAGATGCCAGAAGGGTTTCCACTGGTCCCAGCATGCCCCGGGTCGCCCTGCCTGCCTCCCTCTGTCCTCTGGTGATGGTAGCACTCTGGCAGTCATGGGGATTGTGGGTTGGCCAGAACACAGTGCAGAGGGCAGAAAAGCCACACAGATAAACAAGGCACTTGCAGGACCCCTCTCTGGATTGAGAACCAGTGTGAACGCTCTTGAAGGGCAAGAGGGGATAATCATTTTCTTCCTGCTATTTATAGAGAAGCCAGACCCAGGAAAGCAGAGAAGAAAACGTATACATCGAAAACCTTCTAGAAATGCAAGACGTTTTCACCCTTAATGTCCTACACTGAGTGTAGAAATAGTTTCCTCATTTATGTGTAAGGGGAAACTGAGGCTCAAAGAGATTAAGGCATAGGAGTGGCTGAAGATTAAGGCATAGTATCTAAGGCTTACTATAGGCCAGACACTGATCTGTGCTACCCACGTATTACTCACCAATCCCACCACATAGGCACAATGATCTCCATTTCACATGTGAGAAACGAAGATCTAGGTTCACCAGGTAACTTACCCATAGTCCCAAGGTAATAAACACCAGATCCAGGACCAGAGTCTAGAAATTCTGGCTCCAAAGCCTGTACATTTCACTACCACGCTGCACAGCCCTTCAGGGCACAGAGCTGTTAAACACAGGACTCTGAGTTCCCATATCTCTGCCCTCTGCGGAAGCCGTCCCGAATGCCAGTGTCTGAGGCCAAATGGCACCTCCCTCGGTACAGAAGGACATTCCAAAATGGCTCAGTTGCAAAAGAAGGGCAGGGATGCAGCTGCCAGCCGCGTGTGCAGTGGGGCCCTCAGCCTGGCCGCTGAGGACGGGTATCCCTGCTGTTCTTGGACATCTGTCACTGACACAGGACACACAAGTGGGTGATGGTGGTTTTCACCCTTTCCCTACATGCTCGCAGGTTGGTTCCGACTCCCGCCCACAGCACAGGCTGTACTGGGGGCTGCCTGATGAGCCTGAGAAGTCACCCTTGGCCAAGGGAGGCTTGTTTCTCCCAGGGCTGAGGTGAGGGGGCGGGAGGGCTGGGGATCACCTTTCGCTATCCAGATGGCGGCAGGCGAAGTCTTGATGTGCAGAAGGAGGTGCCCTGCAGCTTCCTCTTGATGACAGCAGGAGGCCCAGCCTGAGTCCAAAGCAGAAAGCAAGAGAGAGAGACAAGAGACAGAGAGAGTGTGGAATGTTAGGACAGATTCCTGAGAGAGGCGAGGCACGCACACAGGTCTAGTCTGGCTCAGATCCCAGTGTGCACTTCTGAGCAGAGAAAATCGGGTCCAGCTTAGGCCTGAACGTGTGAGCACTGGAGAAAAAGACTTCTCTGTTCTGAGCTGCTAAAATGCATTACCCGTGTGGCAGAACGCTAGTCCATGCCCCAGTATGCATTTATTACATAGTACTATATTGCATGGTACTGTTACTATTACATAGTACAGAGCACTAGAGTTGCTAGGTTCTTAGCTTCGCCTGTAGCTGGCTGTGACCATGTGACAAAGTTCTGGCAAATGCAGTGTGCATGGGAATGAGGTGTGTGCAAATTTTGGGTCATGTCCTTGAAAGGAAGTGGTGTACCTTTGCCTTTTGCCAGGTCACCTTCCTCGTGGCTGGAATGCAAACATGATGGCAGGAATTGGAGCAGCAATTTTGGGCCACAAGATGGAAGCACATGTTGAGGATGGCAGAGCAGATAGTTAAAGGATCCTGGATCCTAATAGTTGTGCAGCTGCTGTGCTAGCTTTGCCTGCTCATTTGAACTTTCACAGGACAGAGGTACAGATTTACATCTTAAGCCAAAGTTATTTGGGTTTCTTTGTTAACAGCAAGCAAGTTGATATCCTATTAATGCAGCTCAGAGCTCAGATAGGCTCCCCAGGTGCCCTTTGGGTGTGATGGTTTTGTCATTTCTCCTGTATATGAAACACCATGCTGTAAGGGCTCTGCACATGCCAGATCTCATCTGCATGGTCTCAAAGGGAGCGAATTTTGGGATGAGTTTGTAGGATGACAGAAGAGAAGATCATTCCAGGCAGCCTCCTTCCCTACAAGCCTGTGACCGCTTTCAGGCAGGCTGACTGGTCAGTGCTTCTAGAAAAATGGGACCAGACCTGGTTCTGTTTCATTCAAACTGAGGTTATTTTTATTATTGTTATTTGTCTAGAGAAAAAGAGAGAGCATGAGGTGGGGGGGAGGGGCAGAGTGAGAGGGAAAGAGAGACTCTCAAGCAGGCTCCGGTCACCTCGTAGAACCAGAGGCAGGGCTCGATCTCACGACCCTGAGATCATAACCTGAGCTGAAATCAAGAGTCAGACATTTAACCGACTCAGACAACCAGGCCCGCCTCAAACGGAGGTTATTTTGATAAAAACAGCTGGTAGGGGAAGAAAAGCCCCAAGGGCAGGGGGAAGGATTGTGTTCTGGTTCTGACCAGGTTGCAGAGTGGCCCTGGACTGGTTTCTTTATATGTAAAAAGAGAAATGACAGTGGCTGTGCTTCACAGGACCTTGTCACCATGGTCTGTCCCTCAGGAGCCTGGGAGCATTCTTTCTATTCAAGTCTATGGCAGGTTGTATTTTTAAATGACTGCCACCTTTGATTTGATGTCTCAAGGAGTTTGACTTAAGGGGGGAAAGCCCCGCCGGGTGTTGATGTGTAAGGATTTCCAGCCTGGTGGCACTCCTGCGTCCCCGGAGCCATCCCCTGTCACACAGCAGCCACGGGACCTCAGCAACCTCTGTGCTTCATTTTAAATCGTGAGTGTGGCATTCCAGCGTTGAGCTCTGTGGTCTCATGGGGCTTGGCACAGGCGAGACCGTCTCACGGTCAAGGGCCAGAGCAGTGCCGGCAGCCTCCTTGAGAGAACCACGTGTCTCCTGCTGCTTTCCACCAAAACCACGGCCTTGCCTCCTATCTCTTCTCTCCCCTATGATACACGTCCTTGTCTCCCCTAAAATCATTGTCTTTTCACGAGCAATATCTACCTCTCTCCTAGAGAAGGCTTCTCCTGAATTCCTTCTCCACCTAACCCCCCCTCCGCCCCCACAGGCCCCTGGCGCTTGAATGGGCCACAGAGGTAGCTTCTCTTCTTGAGAGGAACTTATAGATGGAAGGTCCCTGGACATCCGGGTTTAGCCCTGATTGTCAAGTCCACTCCTAATTCTGTTATGTTTTCCTCTTCTGATTTCAGTGTGGAAACTTCTAGGAAAGGACCCCACGGGAAAGGTCCCGGTGGAAGGGACCCCCCTGAAAAGGTGCAGGGGCAGCCTGCGCTGTTTCATGTCTGACTGCTGCCGTCCATCCCCTCCTTCAGCCCATTCATGAAACGAGTGCCTGAAGGCCCATTGCACTTCCCACTTGGTCTCAACTATCTCTTCTGTGAAATGGGGATAATAAAACCCACCCAGTCCCCCTGAGAGGGGGTCTGACCAACTGATCTCTCAAGCCCCCTGCCACCCCCGGGAACCGTAATTTCACAGAAGACTGACTGGTGCATTTAGAAACGACCCCGAACTTTTACAGAAAAGTTGCAAGCCAGTATAAATGTTTGTCCAGATCCGTGTGGGAGTAAATTGCTGACATGGTGCCCCCACTCACCCCTGGACATTTCGGCGTTGTCATCTCCACACACAACGTTCTGCTGCATGACCACGACACACCCGTCACATCAGGAGGTGTGTCCGCTCCATTCCTAGCACTCGGTCATCCTGCCCCCTGCAGATCCCCCCACAGTCCCCAGTAATGGCCTTTGACCAAATGTATCCAGCAGAGAATCACGCGTCGCATTTGGCTGTGAGCTCTCTTCAGTCTCCTTCCATCTGTGAGAGTCTCACGCGCTTGTGTGGTGTCTAGGCTTTTGAGCACCGCAGACTCCATTGCGTTTGGGGTGCCCCTTGGTGACTCAGGTCTTCGCGTCCTGTCCGCCGGCACATGGTCTCCTCTTGCTCTGTCACAGATGGAAAGTTGATTCCCTGATTAGGGTCCGTCTGCCAAGTCCTTGCAGGAAGCCAGTTTGTGTTTGTAATTATTCAGTATTTTTGTGGGGAGGCACTTTGAAACCATGGAAATATCCATTTATTCATCAAATAAAGTTGATTAATTCTAAATACAATGATGATGATGGTCACTAATTGATATAATTAATTAATTGGCATATGTGTGGACTCGTGGTTTCCTAGTCCATCCCATGGGTGATGACACATTATTATTATCATCTATCTTGATGCTCAGATTGGCCCCAGTGTGGTCAGTGGGAACCCATTCCAGATGGCTTCTGTGCCCTTCTGATGTGTCATTCTCTGAGCACTTCTGAATTCTCTAGCACAAAAATACATTTTAGGCTGATCTTGCAGTTTCCTGTCCCAAGCTCTGGAATGGGCCATTCCTCTCAAAAGCCCCAAGTCTTTTTGGTGGACAGTGGATGGTGACAGAGACTCTCCTTGATCTAATTTTATTTGGGCTCCTCTGAGCTCTCTGCTCTGCTGGGCCCACCTTGGGCTCCCTTTCTGTCCTTGTGGAATCCATTTTGAGCAAGAACCGTGCTAAGTCAATTTATCACCACCTCTCTGGCCCACAACAAGCACCCTGGCTATCTGGTCAAATTCCTCGTCCCCGACGTGGACACCTTTGTACCCTGGTCTGCATTCAGCAGGAGTTCTGTGGAGCTCTCGAGCAGGAATGACCCTTAGCCCTGACTTCCCCATGTTGGGGTTGGATCCAGTCTGATCACTCGCCCCTACCACAGACCCCCCTGAATCACCCACCATCCTTAACGCGTGTCACGAACCATTTTGCTTCTACAGTGGTATTCAGGAGTCAGCGTCTGGGCGCCACGCGCCTGAGGGCATTGTAGCGTTGTGGGCAGAACGCGGGAACGCGTGTGTATGAATATGTGTCTACACACATTTACGGCCGGTCTATTTCTACTTCTCTCAGAGTAGATTGAAAACATCCAGCACTCCGATTTCAGCCCAGCACCGAGGGGTTCACTCTAGTTCTCTCCTTTCTGTGTCAGTAGCGCCCTTCTCAGATGCGGACAAAGCTGGCTCCCACTGTCCTTAACATTTTGATTCCCATTGTGTGTGGCTCACCTCCTGTCACGCTGCCCCCTCCTCCATGAGCATGCCATCCCCCCACCCTCCCTGGCTCTGGGACCCTGTGCTGGGCCACCTACCCTCAACAGCCCTCTCCCTGCCTTCCCTGCAGTGTGGCGCCTCCCCCACGGAACCTCACGTTCCCCTTCCCCCCACCCCTTCATGGCTTTTGCCTGTCCTTGTTGTTAGGGAAGGGAGAGGGTAGGAAGAGCCTGTGAAAGCCTCTGTTGGTGGAATCTTCCAGTCAGCAGTGTTGGTCTCTGAAGCTTAGGAACCAGACAACCCATGGCGATGCTCACACGAACTGCTCCCTAGAGACTGAGGCTTTTTGGCTCAGGTCATCTGTGACCCTGTCTGTACCTCTTAAAAGAAGAGCCGTTTGTGGCATTCAAGAGAGAACAGACCCTTTTTTCCTTCTGTGTTTCCACATGAGCCTCAGGCCACATGGGTGACCTTGGATTGGTTACATTTTAATGATCCCACCAGCTTCAGGGCTGGTCAGAAAATTTTCCATGTCTTCCTCCTGGCTGTTCACGCTTTTGGGAAGTGGGCCTGGTGCCAGCTGCTTCTGGTCTGAATCTCTATGAGCACGGCCAGGGTTCAGCCTCCAGCACTCCTCTCAACAGTGGGCTGAGAGAGGTGCAGGCTCTTTTGGGGTTTCCGTCAGACCCCCTTGCAGATTCCCCTTCTGGGGTGGGGAGAGACAGACAAGGGGCCAGAGGACACAAGAGACTTCAGGAAGCCTTAGCATAGATAACTGGGAACTAACAGCCCCAGAGGCTACAGGGCAGGAGCCCATCCACCACAAGGCCAACGAGACCTAAAATGCAGGACCCTCACTTGCTCTGCCTCTTCCACAGCCTGTGTGATTTGCAGTCACATTTCTGTAGTCTTTGTCTTAAAGAGGGACTCCCCCCAAATTGTCTAAGCTGTGGGCCCCACAACCTGGGCCCGCCCTGAGTCTAATGCCACGTGGGATGTGACTCCCAGCTCCTGTGTGTCGCAGAGGGGTGAGAAAGGCCCAATGACCCCTCTGGGCATGGGAAAGTGGCTTAGTGTCACAGCCAAGAGCAGCACTGCCTGGGTTCAAATCTCGGCTCTGACGTTTACCAGCTGTGGGATTCTAGAAGTCACCTCCGAGGACTGATGTGAGGATCAGCATATTCTTCTGTGTACGTGAACTTCGTCATCTGTGTATCTCCCTACCTGCCTGTGATCTGAAACACACAGAGTCCCGAGAAGAGCACTTAGATGTATCGTCCCTCCATTCAGCTCTTCGTGAAACACGGCCATGAAAGGTACATGGCTACATGGTACGAAGCTTGGAGAGCCCTCAATCTTCAAGGCCAAAGAATGTTCCCTAACTTCTTTGCCTTATTTATGGAAGGTTTGAAAGACTCATAAAGGTTTCAGAACATTTACACTTTGGGAGTACGGTTCTGGGCTGCTTCGCCAGAGAGCAGTGTGGCCTTGCCCTGACACGTGGGATCGTGTGCGCGGGACTACAGCCTGGGAGGCAGAGGGCTTCCAGCGTGGCTGTGCTGCCCCCCGGCTCGTGCCCAAGGGAAGGGCTTGTGGTCCCCATCTTTTTTTTTTTTTTTAAAGATTTTATTTATTTATTTGACAGAGATAGAGACAGCCAGAGAGAGAGGGAACACAAGCAGGGGGAGTGGGAGAGGAAGAAGCAGGCTCATAGCAGAGGAGCCTGATGTGGGGCTCGNTGTGGCTGTGCTGCCCCCCGGCTCGTGCCCAAGGGAAGGGCTTGTGGTCCCCATCTTGATGAGGGAGAAAATGAGAGGACTGGGGTGCTCAGAAGGGATTAGGCTTTGGGGCATTCAGGAGAGTTACTGGCTGAGAAAGTGAGGAGGAAATGAACCAGGTTGTGGAAAAACCCCCAACACGAGCCTCAGGGGATACTCTTACCTGGGAGGTGCTCCCGCTTTGTCCTGGGAATTTCTTTTTTTGTTGTTCTTTCTTTTTTTTTTAAGGTTTTATTTATTTATTTGTCAGAGAGAGACAGAGCACAAGCAGGGGGAGCGGCAGGCAGAGGGAGAAGCAGGCCCCCCACTGAGCAAGGAACCCCATATGGGGCTTGATCCCAGGACCCTGGGATCATGACCTGAGCCGAAGGCAGACGCTTAACTGACTGAGCCACCCAGGCGTGTTTGTCCTGGGAACTTCAAGCCTCCCACAGGAGATCGACCACCTGAGGAGTTGTGACCCCACTTACCACCGTCCTGCCCACCTCTTCCCTCATTGTCAGGAAGCCGGGTGCTAGACACTTGATATCATATGCATTTCTTGCTTCTCCCCTGGCCAGCTGTGTGAGCTACAGTAAATAATTGCTTGGCCACTGGCTCTGGATGAGACTGGACGGCTGGGCCCTTGCTGGGCCTCCAAGCTCGGCTCCTCCCATACAGAAACCCTCTCTAGGCGCCAGCCTGCCATCCCAGAGCCTTCCCTTTCTATCCCGACTTCCCAGAATGTGACCTCCCTGGCCCCCACCACCATTTCCTCCCCACCTTGCTACCTGTCTTCTCTGCCCACCAACCAGCCTTTCCTCCCCCATGCCCATGCAGAGCGAGATTCGGGGGTCCCAGAGGGGCTGCAGCTCTTCACTTAGTAGAGGGAAGTTGTATCATTTTTTTTTAAGATTTTATTTATTTATTTGACAAAGATAGAGACAGCCAGTGAGAGAGGGAAAACAAGCAGGTGGAGTGGGAGAGGAAGAAGCAGGCTCATAGCAGAAGAGCCTGATGTGGGGCTCGATCCCATAACGCCGGGATCACGCCCTGAGCCGAAGGCAGACGCTTAACGGCTGTGCCACCCAGGCGCCCCTGGAAGCTGTATCATTTTTGTCCCTAATCAAGCACTTCTGAAAATAAAAGGAGGATGTGGGCGATGAGCACAGGCAGAGACTGTCGCGGTCAAGCTAGGCTGGGTGGTCACCCTGTTCCAACTCTAGTCATTCCATCCTTCCCTGGCTCAGTTGGTGCTCCCACCAGGCTGCACGGTCCTTCTTCCTTCCTCTTCTGGAATAAGTGCAACGCTTGCCTCCACTCAGCTCAGGCGGAGCTCCTGCCTCCTCGGCCCTGTCTCTGGGTGCCGGTGAGAGCCGGCTTGCCCTGGCTGGCCAGATGGTGAAGTTTTCAGGAATTTTACAGGGCAGCTGTTAAACACAGCCATCGTCCTAAAATTAAATGATATGAACTCACCACTAAATAAGGCAATAAGTACCCTAAATTCTTCGCTTCCTAATTACTTTNTCAGGCGGAGCTCCTGCCTCCTCGGCCCTGTCTCTGGGTGCCAGTGAGAGCCGGCTTGCCCTGGCTGGCCAGATGGCGAAGTTTTCAGAAATTTTACAGGGCAGCTGTTAAACACAGCCATCGTCCTAAATTAAATGATATGAACTCACCACTAAATAAGGCAATAAGTACCCTAAATTCTTCGCTTCCTAATTACTTTGTTATTTCCTAGGCTCTTGATATTATTTACGCCACTCTCTCCGTCCGGTGGAAATAACCTGGCCCGCTTACTGCCGCACTTTGCTTTCCGACTCTCTCTTCAGCGATGTCAGCTCCGTAGCTGGGAACTGGCCGCAGTGGCTGTAGTTACACCATGGAAATGGGGAATGCTATAAACCAGGGCTTGGTGTGTTGCTTGTCTATACTTCAGAAAGGGATGCGAGAAAGAAAACGCTAGTAACTCAGATAAAACTTAAAAGCATATTTTGGGTCCCTAGCCATTACATGGTGGATAATACACAAAATGGAGGGAACATTTCACAGCATTTGAAAACTTGACTGATTTAGCACGTAAGTGGCTCATATCAAAAGAGGTTTCAGTTTAGGGGTGTCTGGGTGGCACAGTGGGTGAAGCATCTGACTCTATTCATTCAGGTTGTGATCTCAGGGTTGTGAGAGTGAGCCCCGCATTGGGCTCCACACTCAGGGCGCAGTCTGCTTGGGGTTCTCGCTCTCTCTCCCTCTGCTCCTCCTGCTTGTTCTCTCTCCAGAACAGATAATAAATCTTTTTTTTTTTAATGTTTCAGTTTAATAGATATAATTAGTATGAAAGGGAGAGATAGTTGATGAGCAGTTCACATAACAGATTTAAGGACAAGAAAGTCATTGGGGAGAGGCGCCTGGGTGGCACAGTGGTTAAGCATCTGCCTTCAGCTCAGGGCGTGATCCCGGAGTTATGGGATCGAGCCCCACATCAGGCTCCTCCGCTATGGGCCTGCTTCTTCCTCTCCCACTCCCCCTGCTTGTGTTCCCTCTCTCGCTGGCTGTCTCTATCTCTGTTAAATAAATAAATAAAATCTTTAAAAAAAAGAAAAGTCATTGGGGAGAGAGCTGATTGGGATGTGACTCTGCTTCTCCACCCATGGCTGAATGCAAGGGTTTAGCAAAAACCAGTGAGGGCGTTCCGTGAGAACCAGTTGGCTAGGCACAGTATAGAATACTGTATATTTCAGCATTATTTATGAATTGCATGCTACATATGCTTTACGTCAGGAAAGATCATGATAACCATGTGTACATCTCCGTAGGCACATGCAACTCTAATTGTGCACGCACGGCGGCCCACCCCTTGGCCCAGGCTGGGTTGGGTGCCTCTTTTGCTGCTCCCGCAATAAACTGTGTAGTCTGTCTCACCCACTGAACTTCTTGAGGACAAGGATATCTCTGTAGCTCTCACACTTAATTCCATGGCACATATTATGTACCCCTCCCAAACGTAATTAAATAATTTCTGGATTTAATAGTTGAGTGAATGAAGGCGACGCTGTGCACTCTCCATGCATTTTTCTCTTCCTGGGGAGGGACTGCGTTCCAGGCCCTCTTACACTGAGGTGTGGCCGTGTGTTGAGTTCAGCTGGCTGCTGTGTGTGTGGTAGGAGGGATGCCAGCCCCTTTCAGACAAGACTGTCCAGAAGCCTCTTCCTTCCCTGCTATGGGGACCTGGAGGCCAAGTCTTCCTGATTGGGTAGCCACATGACAGAGAAGGTTGCCTGACCCGCAAAGTGACTGAGTAAAAGAAACCTTTATTTTGTTCAGCCATTAAGACCCTGGGGCTCACTTGTTACCACAGCAGAGCCTAACCTGTCCTGACTAACACAGCAGGTGGACCAGGACCAGGTGGACTGGGGCCAGGCAACCGAGATGTGGCAGGGGGACTGGGACCAGATTGCATAGTGTGTTAGGGGCAGGGCCAGGCCAAGAGCCCATCTTCATTTTCCCTATGCAGACTGCCTCCCACTTTTCCAGAAGTATAGAATAAAGTGTGAATCCAAGGTGGCTTTTGTTCAAAACCCCATTTCAGAGGATAACTGGTTAGGACCCACTCATGGTGAGGCCTCCTGAGGCCACCAGCCCCGCAGGCATGCCCACCAAACACCCTCCTTCATTAGAGGATCAACAGGTATGGCTGGTGTGTGGGATTCAGCTTCCCATTAACTGTCATTAGTCTGGCTGATGTTTCACCCACAAGCACCCCTCCCTGGTCCTGTCATTTACCACTTCCCTCTGAGCGTATCTGAACAGGTCTGACAGTTGAACGGAGAGAGAATCAGTTTTGGAACTGATAACTCTCAGGGCATAGAGCTCGAGTCCCAAAGGCAAGGGGAAAAAAGAGGACCCCCCCCACCCCAATTCTCAGTTAGAGAAGCCTTAGCTCAGTCCCACAAACATTTATGAAGCATGGATTATGTGTCAGGCATTAGGCTATACTATGGTATAATATGTATAGTATGGGCTTAATATAGCATAGTATAGTATGTATAGTGTAGTATAGCAAGTATGTATAGTGTATGGATAGCATAGTATAGCATTAGTTTAGCATAGTGTGGTCTTTATGGTATAATGGCATGGTATGGTGTACTATAACATAGTATAAAGCATTAGTATAGCATATTGTGTACGGTATAGTATAGTCGTACTCTATTATCATATAGTATGTGTGCTATAGTATGCATAGTATATATGTATATGTATATACATATATATGTATACTATGTATAGTATATATAGTATATATACTATATACTATATATACTATATGCTATATATATAGTATATATATGTATACTACATATAGTACAATATGTATAGCATAGTAAAGTATGTGTAGTATAATATGTATAGCGTAATCTGTATATGTTTGTATAGCATAATAGTAAACTATGCTATATTATACATATTATACTATGCCATATATAGTAAAGTATTATAGGTAATATGTACAGCATAGTATGGTATGTATAGCATTAATATAGCATTGTATAGTGTATAGAGTATAGTATAATATGTATATCATTACTATAGCATAATGTACTACTTTTTTAAAAATATTTTATTTATTTATTTGAGAAAGAGAGAGAGCACAAGCAGAGGGAGAGGCAGAGGGAGAGGGAGAAGCAGACTCCCCACTGAGCAGGGGGCCCGATGCGGAACTTGATGCCAGGACCCTGAGATCATGACCTGAGCTGAAAGCAGATTCTTCACCGACTGAGCCACCCAAGCACCCAGCATAGTACTCTTTTTGTCTTTTTTCCTTTCTCCTCTGAAAGCTCGGCAATTTTTCCTTCCTGTGATTGCAAACCAGCATTCTGGAACATCTGGTTGAAGTCACAGAGCCCTGAGTGGTGGAGTGATGTGACGGTGAGCTGGCATGTTCCTGACTCTACCTACCTGCCATGACACCACCTTCACCTTCCTGGGCCCCACCCACTCTCCCTTGTCAAGCGTTCCCTCCAGGACTTTTGCTTACCCTTTGCTCTGAAGCACTGCTCTTGGCTTTGTGGTTTGTTTTTGTCTTGGCCACTAGGACGTAAGCCCCCAAGGGTCTTATTTTGTACTCTGTCTCTGTTCTGCTGTCTCCCCAGCGTCTAGACAGTGTTTGTTGAATGGCAGGGACTGCACCCCTGCCTCACACCATGTCTTATGCCACAACCGGGTGACTGACAGCCCCTCACGTGTGCCCTCCCCCTGACTGCTTTCGTCCCCACTTGCCTCTGATCTTTATACAGGCTGTGCCCCCCCACCCCGGGACACTACTCATCGTAGTCCCATTAACTCCTGAATGCCTTTCAAGTCAGTCTGGCCACCTTCCCCGATCAGAGCCCTTCCCTGCCTGCTGCCCCATCCTCTGTCCCCTAGCCCCCATACTTCCCCTGTCACAATACTGTTCTACCTTCTTGCAGTGACTGTGTTTCTTTGCCTGTCTTCTCCCTGGACTGCCAGCTTGGAAGCCTGGGACTGTGTGTGCTCTGCTCACCACACTATCCGTAGCCGCTAGGACAGCACGTCATAGGTGCTCAAATACTCAGGATGAATCAATGGATGTTAATCACAGCCATCGTATGACCTCTTGGTCCATTCCAGGGAAACCCAGAGATGCAGTGGGGGATGTAGGCCCCTTTTCTGGATGAAGGTTCCCACTGATCCTCTCCCCTGTAGCCATCATGGGCGGGCCCAAGAGAATGGCTCATGTCTACTATTTTTTTTGTCTCCTGCACTCCCCTTTCTTCCTCAAATGGGGTTATTTGCTTTCTCAGTTTAAAAATAACATACATTCATCGTAAGACTTCTGAGCTACTCTTGTCTTTCAGTGTCGCACACCTATTCTATTCTATGCAAGAGCTATTAAATGAACTCCTATTATGTGCCAGATGCCACACCAGGCACTGGGGATGCACATGGTAGGACATGTCCCTACCTTCCAGGATATTATGTTCAGCACCTATTCTGCATTTTAGGTTCCCTTCCCCAGCTGTGCACCTTAGAAGGCGGGGTCTGTTTTCTGTCGTGTGCCCAGTGCATCAGAATCGCATATGTGGAGGGCTTATTAAAACCAGACTCCTGGTTCCCACCTCCAGAGTTTCTCATTCAGATCTGAGGTACGTCTGCTAATTTGCATTTCTAACAAATTTTCCTGATGATGTTCATTCTGCTGGCTAGGAGAACCACACTCATTGCCCAAGACTACAACGCTCTTGCAGTTTTTCAGAAGGTAGACACGTCCATTATCTTGTTCAGTCTTTTAGAATCTCACGTTAAGTGCACACAACTGGTGAGCGCTGAAGTGGACACTTAAGCCCAGGTCTTCCTGGGATGCTGGCCTCTCTTCGCAGCACCAGGTGGCACCTGCCATCCCCACCACCAGAGGAGTGCTGAGAAAGCTATGATGGGTCCAGTTGGAGTGAGGGGCGTCAAGTTGCAGAGGAAGGTCCCAGGAGGACATTTCTTGGAGGGAAGAATTCAGGGTCTAGCACTGCACTGTGGAAGGAAACCCGGCTTAGGTCACGACAGGCTGAGACCAACAGTGACTTGGTGCAAGAGCTAGCCTTTGGACCCCTCCACCTGGAATGCAGAGCAAGGCAGAGGTGGTGCTACCAAGGAAGGGAACTGGCCCAGGGGCCCTATGCTCTGAGGCAGGTGTGACTGGGGCCTGGATCACTTCCTGGCGGCCGCTCCGGAGGCTCTGGCTGAACAGAACCCCCTCTTTGCATTCTGCATTAGCACATCTCTCTGCCAGGACTGGCTGGGAGTGTGCTGTGTAGGGTGGAAAGTCTGAGGGCCGCAGTCTGGCCAGCCCAGCAACTCAAAATAAGCATTTCCTCCTGGGCAGCGAGGCGGCCAAGGGGCTCTGACTGGACAATCCCCCAGTGTTCCCTGGAGCCTTTTGGGCGCGAGGCTGGGCTGGGCACTTCCTCATCTGGGAGGAGGCCCTGGGAGGTGGCAGGAGAGCCCAGCTCTGAGAGGAGCTCTGTGAGTCCCAGGGGGAAAGGAAAGGAGACATAGAAAAGTATGAACTTGGAAGAGGGAGTCCTCTGATGTGTATTTAAGCAGGAAGCCAGACCTACCCAGCTCTGGGGAAGGAAAATAAACTCTGGAGACCTATTTTTAGAAAGTGGCAAAATTCTGTTTCTCAGTAGGCAGTGGAATTTAAATCTAAAACTTGCTTCATTGCTGAGATAACCACTGGACTATATGTAGGAATGGGACCGTGGTGAGTGGTGGTATCTGAGTAAGGCTATTAGGCTTGTGCCAGCTCACCCTTCCTGATGCTGGACTTGCACAGGGCCATTCCAGAAGGCTCTATAGGAATTCTGGCACAGACTTTGTGGTGATAATGATGATGGAGTGGAGATGGTGCGGATGATGGTGGTCAAGATAATGGTGATGGTGGTGGTGGTAGTGATGATGGTGGTGGTAATGGTGATGATGGTGATGCTAATGGTAGTGGTGATGATGGTGGTAAGGGTGGTGATGATGGTGGTGTTGGTGGTGATGGTGGTGATGATGGTGGTGATGATAGTGGTGATGGTGGTGGTGATGGTGGTGATGGTGATGATGGTGATGTTGTATGCCAGGCCTACACTTAACATATCTCATTCAATCCTACAACAACCTTATTAGGTGAGTATGGGTCACCCCCCATTTTTTCAGGTGAAGAAAGTGAGGCTCAGAGAAGTCAAATCACACAGCCAACAATCATAAGGCTGGGATTCAAACTCAGGTCAGGGTGACAACAAAGCCTGCTTTATATGAACACATCACAAGATGTCGGATTTGGAAGGGGTGACACTGAGTACAATTTCTGTCACCTTCCTGTCCCAGAGTGCTTGCACAGTCTCCGCTCGCACACCTCCACAGAGATGGGACTCACACTCCGATCGATGAACAGTTCTCTCCCTTTCACTCAGCTCAAAGCCCCTAAAGTTTTCTGTATGGAGCTGAAATCTGCCTTGTGTAACCTCTGTGGTTGCACAGAATTCTCTGTTCTGACTGCCCTGTAAACCTCTGGAGGCGGCTCTCATCACCTCTCAAGTCTTTTCTTTCTGCGGTATCGATGCCCTCAGTCCTCTCAGCGGTCTCTGTCCCTCATGAAGCCCTTTGGGTTTCAGTGTGGAGTTTGGAATGGGGCAGAGTGCACTTAGGGCAAAATATACCTTTGAAGGTGAATCTGATTTCTAGATATAGCAAGTGGTCATTTGGAATCACTGGGCAGGTGGACAGTCGAATCAGCTAAGAAAAAAACTGGTTTAAAAGATTACATTGAATGATTTTTAAATCTGGTCCAAACTAGCACTGAAAGAAGTTATTCCTGGAAGAAATGTACCAAAACACAATTTAAACACCAGCAACAGGTGCCTGGGTGGCTCAGTTGTTAAGCGTTTGCCTTCGGCTCAGGGCGTGATCCCAGGACCCTGGGATTGAGCCCCACATTGGGCTCCTCCTCTGGGAGCCTGCTTCTTCCTCTCCCACTCCCCCTGCTTGTGTTCCCTCTCTTGCTGGCTGTCTCTCTCAGTCAAATAAATAAAATCTTAAAAAAAAAAAAAGAGTCTGCCTTCGGCTCAGGTCATGATCTCTGGGTCCTGGAATCGAGTCCCATGTAGGCTTCCTGCTCAGCGGGGAGTCTGCTTTTCACTCTCCCTCTGCCTGCTCCCCCTGCTTGTACCCGATTCGCTCTCTCTCTCTCAAATAAATAAGTAAAATCTTAAAAATATTTTAAAAAATATAAACACCAGCAACATTCATTATTAGATGAAGCGTAGAGCCTTTCAAGGCAAGGAGACGCCCCATTCTCTGAGAGCTGGTGCATCCCAATAAACTGTAGACAAAACTTCAACAGTGACACCTACAAGTGTTGGTAGACTTGCAATAAATTCCGACAAGATCAGGGAAGGACCACCTGTTTGTGCTGCAATTGTGTCCTGAGTGGTCTATGGCTAGAGATTTAAAATGGTGAGATCAAGTTTAGCCCCAGCAGCCTCCAGAGCGGTTCCCACCCGGAGCTGGGTGGCCTCTGGTGAGGGCGAGGCTGATGCCGGGCGTGGGCTTCCGCTCTGCCTTGCCCTGCTTTGAGCCCTGATGCTTGGGGCAGCCGGGTCCCAGACTTTCAACTGAAGCCTGGCTGCCTTTCCAGTAACAACCACAACTTCAAAGGACTGCCAAGGAGCAGATTGGGCAATGTCCCTGGTGAACTCGGCTAGCTGTGTGTGCGGTGTGTGCGTGGGAGTCTTACACACGGGGGTGTTGGAAACCACGACTAGCAATTCCGGATTCCAGAAGCAAGTCCTGAAGGAGGGAGCAGAGGCATGGAGCCAAAGGACCTGCTTTGAACTGGATCCCCTGAGGCAGAGGTCACGTGCAGCCGCAGGTTCAAGCAACCCCAGCCCCACCGAAGGGCCCTTCTCAGGCCCGGGAACACAACCCGCTTCCCTTTCCTCTTTGCAGCTCTGTGCAGCCCACTGGAATGCTCTTTCCACCAAGCCTGACTGCGGAAATGACAGTCCTCACCTGCCTTCCCTTCTTTCCCTAGTGATGCCCTGCCCTCTGGTCCTTGTAAGCTGAGGCACAGCTGTGAATCAGGGACGAGCCCTAGCGAGTGGGGGGCAGACAGAACACCACAGGAAGTGGCTCCATGGGGGACAAGAAGGGCTCTAGAGGGGAGAAACAGGATGGTGGTCTCTCTCGGTGACACTGAGGAGGGTCAGCCCTCTCCACACTTGGGAGAAGGGACAGCTGGGAGGCATCACCCTGGCACGGCTCAGGCAGCTTACAGGAAGGTGCGGGAAGCAGGAATTTTGCACACCATGCCACCGGTGTATGGACCCACTGGTCCCCGGGAGTCCCTTGTGAAGAGGAGAGAAGTCTGCATTTTCTCATCCGTGAGTGGTTGTCACACCCCCACCTGGCAGGTAGTCATGAGGAACAGGTGGTGACATTTGGCACCACTCATAGTGTGGGGCACACAGAAGGACACAAGAGATTTGCTGAACGAATTGGCGAATATGGTCCTATTCAACACCACTTGGGTCCCCCCCTAAGCTGCATGAATTTTTAGTTTCGAACAACTGTTTTCCATGCTTAACACTTCAGTTGAGTTCCTTTGGTCTTTAAGATTGGAGTGGAGAATAAAGGGCCTTACAGGAAATCTCACAAACACATGGACTGTGAGTTGGGAAGAGCCTGGCCGAGGTGCCCCGGGCTGGGTTTAGAAAGCAAGCCCAGGGAGGTGTGGCTCCTCCTGGGCTGGGAGGCCCTTCCTGAACCTTCCTTCTCTTTGAAATTGTCTTCGCAAGGCAAAGGTTATTTCCCCCTGACTTCAAAATGCTTAGACACGGAAGGATGTCTAAGTGAAAGGATAAATTCTGTCCTATCTCATGGACCAGAAAGCCATGTACCACAGGAGGACCCATTGGAAGTGGGAGAACCTTCTGTCATGACCATCCCACTAACTCGTTGGGTGTGGGTTCCATGAGGAATGATGTGATTGTACAAAGACCGTGGAGACTGGAACGCCTCTCTGGTAACAAGGGCCAGCCCCCCCACTCAGCGACGATCAGCGAATGCCACGGACGGAAACCCACCAGCCTCCTAGAAGCACACGTGCACGCTCATGCCGGCACGCACTCGTGTGTGTGCACGGGGTCCCTTGTGCTCTGGAGCCTCTCTGCCTGACACATGGATTCCTTGTTCACTCACCCCACCCCTTAAAGGTTGCTTCCAGAACTTCAGTTGTTACCCTTGGCAGCTCTGCTTCACCCGCAGATACTGGGAGGCTGGTTTATGAAGTGTGACGTGTTTATCAATGACTAAGTTCCATTAACCTCTGCTTCTGAATGCGAATTCTTCCCTCTGGCCCCGGGGCCGGCCCGGCATGGCCACCACCTTGACTGCGGGCAGGTGGCGTCGGGTGGGGGTGACCGCTGAATCCTGAACCTAAGCCATCACACTAGGAGCTCTGACGCCCAGAAAACAGACCCCCGAGGCCCTCCACAAAACAAGGGTGGGTTTCCCCTTTGAAAATGTTCTCTGAGCCTCAGAAACACGGTCAGCTGGGGAAATGGCTGGCTTTAAGGATCTTGAAGAAGCAGTGGGAATCAGGAAAACCTGCATCGGACTCAGCCAGGTGGCGGGGAGATTCCCTCTGACTCGGCTTTGCTCTGGATCCTGGTGTGCCCCCAAAGCAGAAGGGCCCGTGGGGGCCCATGGCAGACAGGTCTGGGCACTGGGGATATCAGAAGGTGGAAGGCAACACTAGGAGGCGTCCCAGGATCGCACAGTTCTCTAGGGTGTGTGTGTGTGTGTGTGTGTGTGTGTGTGTGTGAACCCTGTCCCTCACTTAGGGCCATTTGTGGTTTTCCCCACCCAGCTTAGAGAACAAATGTTTGCCATTTTGGCTTTCTGGGTCATTTCTGGAAATCGCCATGTTTCCCCGCCTTTAGCTCATTGTTGAATAGAAAGTTCATAGGTTCAGATGATAAGAAACGGGCCTGAAGGAGATCTTTACAGAGCTGGGCTGGCAGGGTCATTGGTGCCGTGATGGTATCGCATGGGGCAGGCTCTGCCTGGCTCCTGGGGTCGTCAGTGGCCTCCCTAGAAGGCCAATAGCCAGGACAGCGAGTGAGCCCGCTGGTGATGGCAGTGGTTGGCACTTCTTAAGTCTTATGAATTTGCAATACGGAGGGAAGAGTTTCATTATCTGTTTTTAAATGAAGAGACATTTTAGAAGGACCGCAAAGGTCACACAAAAAGGCTGACCGTTTTTATGCTAAAAAGCGTGGGCTGGGAAGTGTCCTTAGGTCATTATCCCGTGGCTGGGACTTTTCTCCGTGTGGACAAATGGATTTTCCCCCAGCAGTGCTGGTGCCCTTGGGGAAGAGGGAGAACCTGGCAAGGGGCCAGGAAACAGGGGCTGGACTGGACTGGTCAGCCGAGGTGGCAGGTGGCCGCATTCCTGGCCCAGCCACACACGTCCCCCCCCACCCTCCAAATGCAGTTCGAGTCCCCATCTTCCCAGGACGTGGCGGCTTACAGCCCTGCCTTCTCTTTTCTCAGGTATCTGAAAGCAGGGCTTGTCCCTCGAGTAGATTAGAAAAGGATATGCCAACTTGTTCCCATACTTGAAAGCCGGAGAAAGCCTTGCTGTGAAGAGAACAAACAGAACCTGTTTGGCAGCTTGTCATTTCAATGACAACACGAACCTTTCACAGGTGAGCATTCCTCACACGCCTCCCCTTCCTCCTGCCCCCCAGGCAGGCAGTGGGGGTCACAGGCTGGAGCAGGGGAAAAACACAGCAAACCAGCTCCGAGCCTTCAGGGAACACGAGGGTTTGGTGACAAACATTTAAGATCTCAAGGGAGAGCTGAGGGAGAAAATGTATCAAAAACACTCCTCAGGAAACAATACCTCATTCTGCCTCCTGCATTAGGGACCTGGCACAGCAGGTATGCGTTTCTCGATAAGAGTGTATTGTTTTCATATTTATCTTATTCCTCTCTCTTGTTCCTCTTGAATAAACATCAAGAGCTGATTTCTTAGATCACCTACACCAAAAACATCACCACCAAATCCTCTGAAGGGTCCAAGGCCTCATAGCCAGAGCTGTGGGAATTTAACGAAGAGAATACCTTTCTGATTTTTTTACAAATAAAAAGCCCAATCCTGAGGGTCTCCTGAGGCCTCACTTATCAACTCCATTAACCTCTTCAGGAAAATGGGGAGCTGACCTCAGGAGCCCCCCATGAGGAATTTTGTGTGAAGAATCCTATACCGTTCAGGTCCGTGTGTGCCACACAGGGAGGGAACAGCAGGAGGGGCTCAGGCCCGACCCACCGCCGTGTGCACCTCGACAGACTCAAGACACCCCGTGTCTATCTCCTCAACGGGCCTTGTAAGAGGATAGTGCCAGCTGGGGGGAGAAGAGCAGAGATCAGACTTTCTCCCGGGTTAGGTTAGTGAGCACAGAGGAGCCACACGGCAGAGCGGGAAGGAGGAGGGCCCGGAACAGACATGCTTGCCCTGGTAACTGAGAAGTATTACTGTGTGCGGACGAGACTGGCCGTGTGTACATACCTGCCTAAAAGCAAAGAATTCTTTTCTCCTGATTTTTAAGCATTAAGATAAAGAGTTTCATAGAAATGGAGGCTGATTTACAGGTATCACTTTGAAAAGAAAAAAAAAAAACTGGGCCCTTGAGATTCATCTTTTCTTTTCATTATGGTTTTGCTTTGAAACGTGGTCCTTAACATCCTCTTGAAGATGAGCCTTTGTGAATGTCCTATCACGGAGTAGTTATGGCAAGAGAACTAATGCCCCTCTGCAAACTAGGTGTTTATTTTATTTTATTTATTTATTTGAGAGAAAACACGAGTGAGTTGAGGGGCAGAAGCACACTCCCCGCTGAGCAGGGAGCCTGACACGGGGCTCGATCCGGGACCCCGGGATCATGACCTGAACCCAAGGCAGATGCTTCACCGAATGTGCCACCCAGGTGCCCCTAAACTAGATGTTTTTGTTAACATGATCCGTACACATACAGGTTACTGCATTAACAGCTATCATTTGAACCTTGTACAAAACACATGGCTTTAATTACTAGGGTTTTGAGCATAAGAAATGGCCAGAATCATAGCCAGTATAATTATGAATAAAGGCAAGGGAAGGATATAACCATTTAAAAGAAAATAACTGAGTGCCAGAATAAAATGCAAAAACAAAGCTGTTTATACTTAAGATAAATCTCTAAATTTATTTTTCCAAAACGTCATCATGAGAACAAATATACCAATATATAGTCACGTTGACCTTAATCACAGTGAAGTCACAGGATAGCATAAAAGAGATAATTCTCATATCTAAAGGATATTTAAAATGTTACCCATATCAAGACCCTCTAATTTTAAACACTGTGTATGGCATCTCACTTCGTGAAAAGGTAATACAGCCCTCCAGAATTCTTCAAACAAATCCAACATAAATAAGAGTACAATAAAAACTCTTTTAAAAACCTGTAAAATCAAAGCACCTATTAAAATTAAGACCTTCAAGAATCTATAAGATTGTTTCAGGAGGACACGGGCGGGATGAGGACACTAGATACTGTAGTTCTAAGGGAAAAAAATGACAATCATTTTATGTAACTTACAAGGCAAATTGAATACTATGAAGGATGTGCTTTATGGTGCATTTAAAAGTTTTAATTTAAATAATACTCAACAGGAGGAAACGGATTCTGTGACAGGGGCTGAGACATAATAACAAAAGGGCGTGACTTGCAATTGCGGCCCTTCCTAGCCTATTTTTAGAGGCTTAAGACTCCAGCCTTAAATAGTTTTAATAAGAATGCTTGTGGCTACAACTCAGCCTATAACACACAGTCTGGGAGAAAAGCAGTTCTTCTCAGACTGTGGAACCTAGTTTGCTGGGGTTTTTTCCCCTTTGAGACTAATCCTGAGATCTTGCTCACAGAACAGGAGGGATCTCAAGAATGTTTTTGTTTCCTTCTGTTTACTAGCTACCTTGGAACATGCACAACTAAAATTGGGTGATAAATGGAAATCAGGTTAAAATTAGGGGATACATCCTTAAAAATGTTCTTCATGAAGAAAAGGAACTATCTTGCTTCTCTGGAAGCCTACTTGGAGTATTACCTTCCTTGGGCACAGAGCAACACATGTGTGAGCAAGAAGCTCTCTTGATTATGGAGATGTGCCCTTAAAGGTACCAATCTCTGTGTCCCCCGTCACAGCTGGGATGGCCGCATCCGTCAAGAGAGTAGGAAGGGCTTGCATCTTGAAGTTACTTGGTAGGGTCTTAAGAAGTCTACGGATGTGGACTCACGAATGTATGTGCGTGTGAACACGTTTCTATAAACACACATTATGTACAGGTATATACACAATACACGCTCACCCACGTATCTCCCAGTGACAGCCCCCGTAGTCTGATGAAAATTACCACCTTTTCCAAATCCAAACTTTTCCTTCCACTCCCGTAACTCAAAATTACAGTAAATCATACTCTGAAGGGTTCATTTCAATTTTCAATTAAAAACAAAACAAAACAAAACAAAACAAATGGGCAAACCAAATTATATCCAAAAACAAAGGCACATCTAGGGCCAACACACCAAATTTTACCCCTGAAAACCAAACAGAAAAACCAAAGGAGATGCTCTGAGATGTTATGAAAATTGGGCATTTCCGTTTTATTTTCTCAGAAAAGGAAGAGAAGATCCCTTTCATGGATAATTGAGTGTCGGAAATGTTACCTGGCTTGGGCATCATGTCCTGGGGATAAGAGTCTAGATGAGAGACTGAAGAATAACAAATCAGACCCAATCACCCTCCTTCTAAATCCAAAAAAAAAAAAGAAAAAAAAAGATATGGTATTAGGGTTGTCAGGGTTCTTCTCTGAGCTCCCGGAAAAAGGAAGACAAGATACGGGACCGGACTCTCCCGGAAGGATCGTCCTGCTCCAATGTGGCAGTGGCGTCGGGCAGCACTTCCTGTCCCCACTCCCTCTGCCTGGACTGCGGAGTCCTGGCACCTGTCCTCTCTCGTCCTCCACAGGGCACAGCCCTGGGACCGTGGCCACTGCTCCTCACGCAGGCACATCCGTGTTAGGCCACGCGGGTCTGGCCATCGTGCCTTTCCAGCCCCACCCCATCCTCCATCACAAGTTCTCCTTCAGAAGGCCGAGCTTGCGCAGGGCCTCCCGGCGGGCCTCCTCTGTGGAGCCACGGCCAGAAAACTGGACAGTGATGCCCTGGGGCCTGAACCCAACAGCCCTGGGCAGTGAACCTGACCGCTTTCTGGCATCCTGGCCACAGTCCGGCTGCCGGTGCTCATAAAGGCTCCTGCTGGCGTTCTGGCGTGCAAGTTTGCTGGCAAGCGCCGGGTCTGGATGGAAGGTGACAGTTTTTCCAGTCGAGACGAAGGCACTGGGCTCACTCTTGAGGACGTCGTGGATGCTCTGGAAGCCATTGGCCATCGGCGGGCACTCTTCTGTCTGCACGCCTCTGGACTGCTGGGTGCTGGTGTGGCCACCGGGACGCGTGGACGTGGCTTCTTGGACCGGGCCTGGCTTGCTCTGGATGCTTCTGCCCTGCTCGGCGACATCAGCCCTGGGGGCCCGGTCTTCCGCTTCCCCCGTGGTCAGGAAAGACACGCCATTGATGTTGGCCAAGACCCGGGCCTTCCGCTCCTGCACGTTGACGGCTGCTTTGGAGATGGTCTTGTTGAACTCCTTCCCCGCGCTGTTGGTCACGCTGATGTTGCTCGGGAAGCGGTGGATCTTGGGCAGGGGCTGGGCCGCGTGTCTGTGCCACAGGAAGGGGTCCCCGTTCCGAGGAGCCCCCGAAGGCAGTGTCCTCCATTCCCCCGGCTTGCCCTCCTTGGAGGGGGACGCGGGTGAAAGTGCTTCACTTCCAGCTAACTTCTCAGACATTTTCTGAGCGATCACCAGTGGGGTGGGAACGGAGCGGGGCAGTTTGGGGTGCTCTGCGGGGGGAGTGGGAGCTGGCAGCTCCTTTCTGGGGGGCGCGGCCACTGCAACCATAGGCTGGGTGGGCGGCACTGGAGGGGCCTCTGGAGCTGCGGAGTCTGGCAGGGGAGGACCGTCGGCCTCTGGGTTCCTGCCTTCAAGGACGGGAATGTCTTCCTTCCCGGCAGGGCCAGCCCCTGAAAAGGAGGCAGAATCCTCATCAGCTACCAGCTTAGGTAAAAATAAATGCATCCCATTTCCTTCTCATTGAACTGACGAGGGCCTCCAAGGGACATAATGCCAACGTCAGCAGCACTGTCAGCATCCTGTCAGCTAAACTCCATGGCCCAGTAAAGGAGAACATCCTACGTGAGTCTCAGCACCGCGCGATGAGAAGGCGTCAGTCGGTGATGGCGGGAGACTCCAGTCTGAATGCTCAGTCCCTGGGGTGCACACTGAGCAGGCAGGCTTCTAAGGACGTGTGCACCAGGAGGGACTAAGAGCCCACCTTAGGGAGGGGGTGTTACTGAGGGGAAATGGAGGCGGGAAGGTTGGGGGCCACCCCTGCCTCAGGTTTCTCTAGACGAACACAGGCTGGGTGTATCCGACAGCCCCGGGTAGAACTCGATACGCCAGCCTCTGAGCCTCTACTATACCCTTCACAGATGTGACGGCAGGTTGCCCAGTGCTGTCTGCACTTACATTCATGCACCTCTGTTTTGCTGCAGAACCGTAAGCCGTGTCTGATGTATCCCTATGCTCAGACTCCCACACAACGCTTGCCGGGGCAGGCACTTACAACTGATGTGAGAATACCCCGTTAGAGACGGATGGGCAGGGCGGCTTGGTCTCCATGAGTGTTTCCCTTGGCACAAGGACGTGATCAGGCATTTTTAAAGGATCAGCAGTTCAAATTAACTTTAGGAACTACACTTTAAAGATGTGTGATAAAAATGGGAAAATCTTACAGTCTCTTCTTTGCTGACATGGCTGCAAACAAAACTCCACCTCTGGAGTCTAGAACCCCGGTCTGTGAAATTCGATGTAATACGTGGCCTTGCACGCGTGCACGCGCGCACACGCACACACACACGCACAAGAAAAAATATTTCTAGAGGCTTGTGGCAAATGGCAGTATTTTGTAGAAAGTGCCAAAGTACTTCCGCTTCTGTTTCTCCCTCATCTTTCCAATCCTTATCCCCTTGCCCAGGTTTATTTCCAGTATCTTTTCCAATCAGGAAAATCAGCACCAGACAATCCCGCCTGGTCCACCCCATCTGGTCTTCTCACAGGGTTTAAAAGACAAAAGCATGCCTCTCCTTTGAGCCGCCCTGAATCAAGCAAACCTCCAAGCCTACAGCCTACTAGAGGCTGAGCCAAACTCTTGTCTGCTCTTTTCCTGTTTTCCTGAAGCTGCTGACTTTTCAGTTCAAATACTCCCACTTTGAAAAATCATGCTAGAGAAACAGGGATATAAGATTGCTCAAAACCTGAGATCAAACCCAAGGGCTGAAATATAAGTACCTTGTACGTTTTCTTCGTAGAAAGAATTGTTACACCTGGAAGTCTATTTCCAATTTTCTTTCTTTCTTTTTTAATACATATAAGAACTGATTTGTGTGGCCAGCTAGTCTCATTCTTTACTTTGGCCCTTTCGGAATTTCCCTTCGTGTGCTCTCTCCTAATATGCTACAAAAGCATTTACGTGGTTGGACACTCTACCAAGAGCAAGCTTCTGCTCTGCAGAAACCCGACGAGCCCCACCGCGTCCATACTGGCCACACGCAGGGGAAGACCTCACCTGCAGCCTCCGTCCCAGCCGGGAGGCACTCCAGTTCTCCCGCCTCCGGTGCTGGCTGCACTAAATCGATGACCTCTCCCGGCTCAGAGTGACCGGAAGCACGCTCTTCCAGAGACCCCGGAGAGTGGCTGTCACACAGGACTTGCTCCTCAAAGTCGTCTTCCAGGGAATCAATGGTCTCTTCAAAAAACAGGATGACATCCTTTTCCTCATGTGTCAGGTACTTCAGGCTCTCGTCATCCTACACAACAGGTGCAGGGATTGGGAATAGAAGGGATAAAGCAAACAGTCGTTTCACGGAAGAGACAAAATAAGACAAAGTCGGGATCTGTGCAGAGCCCACGGCAGACTCCACAGCCCTCTCAGAGGTCCCGCTGGGGACAGTCTGCCATTCAGGGGACCCCACCGACAAGCGTGTCCCTCCCCATCGCACCTCTGTGAAAAAGAACACTGCCCAGAAGCTATAGCAAAGAAAGGGTCTTAGAACCTATTCCCAACTCTAGCCTTACGGTTCCTGGTGAGTCAATGACAAAAAATATAACTCTTCTTCAAATCTCCTTGGAACACTGTTCTCAACTGACTGCTCTCAGATGTCATCCCATAATAGCAGTGGGGGGGGGACACCTTTGGTTAAAGATAGTGACGTGAATGCACATATTTATGTCCTCTTCCTCAGGAAACCTCGCTACAACAACAGGATTTGTTTTAAAGGCGCACATCACAAAGACAAAAATAATAAGAAAGGAGACAGCAGCCAAGAAATGTGGGAAGTTAGGCAGCAGCAGGACAGGTGTAATCGACTCTGAAGACCCACGGAAGCTGAGTTCCAGCCAGCAGCTGCTGGATGCCAGTAACCACCCTGATGAGGACAGGGGAGTCCCCCCCCCACCCGCCGGCTCAGGCACTGGGGGTGCAGAGCAGTTCTGCGGGGGTGGGGGGGACAAGAGGACAGTGGGAAGAGAATTGGTTCAGCAGGAATGAGGTCACCCCCGCAGAAAATAGATGTTTTTTCTTAAAGAAGGTAAAAGAGGGATTTGAAGAGAGCTGATGGTGAAGGATCGTGAAACGGAGAGTAAATGAAGCCAAAGGGCCGACCCCACAGGTTCCCCAACAAAGCAGCTCAGCGAGATCCCCCTACAGTAGCGAAGACCACAGTCAACAACCCCCCCGCCGCACAGAATTTCTAATCAGCTTCTCAACGTCCTCTCTGAGCATGTGCACACGCAGAAGGATCACTGGGCAGCTGAGAAAAACCTTTACCATGAAAGACATACCCAAACAAACCAAAAGGAAAAGAAAACAACCTCCAGAAACAAACTATGCAGAACTGATGACAATCTCTAAAAGATGACTATTAATATCCTCAGAGAGACGAGGGGATACTGAATCCATCAAGAATATGATGCTTTTAAAAAAACAACAACAAAAAAGCCAGAGGACCAAAACAGCTCTTAGAAATTAACACTAGGACAGCAGAACTAAAAAATAAAACCAAAGCCTACAAGATAAAGTAGAGAAATGAGTAAAGTAAAACAAAGAGACGATTAAAAAAAACAAAAACAAAACCAGGGAACAGAAGAAAATTAGAGGATAAATATGGGAGGGCCAACATCTGATAATGAGAGCCCCAGAAAGATAAATCAGAAAAGTAGAGGGGGGGGCGCCTGGGTGGCACAGCAGTTAAGCGTCTGCCTTCGGCTCAGGGCGTGATCCCGGCATTATGGGATCGAGTCACATCAGGCTCTTCTGCTATGAGCCTGCTTCTTCCTCTCCCACTCCCCCTTGCTTGTGTTCCCTCTCTCGCTGGCTGTCTCTATCTCTGTCGAATAAATAAATAAAATTAAAAAAAAAAGTAGAGGGGAAGAAAGTATCAAAATAATTAAGTAAAAGAATTGAAGGCTCTGAGTCTCCAGATGGAAAGGTCATCATTAGAACAACCTGACGAACGAGAATGAAACAGACGTATATCAGGGCACATCATTGAAATCTCGGGATGCCAAGGACCAAGATCCCGAAAGCTTCCCAGAGCAAAAATCAGGTCACAAAACAAAAGACCAAGAATTGAAACAGCAACAGACTTCTCAGCAGCGATATCAGAAGCCACAAGACAACGTCATGATTCCTTCAAAATTCTGAGTGAATTGAGAACTAGAATTTTATGCCTTACCCAAAGGAGGTGATCGGAAAATAAAGATGATTTTAAGACAGGTGAGGTCTACACAATGGATCTCCCGCGTATGCCTTTCTCACGAAGCTTCTGCAGGGTGGTGGGGGAGTGCAGTTGCTCCCCTAGACAAGGGAGTAAACCGAGAAAGGCCCCGGGAGCTGGGGACCAGGAGAGAATGAGAGAAAGCCAAAGGGAACCCCAGGATGTCAGCGGTGCAGTGAACAACCAGTCTAGTTCAGAGCCCGCCAGAGGGCGAAGAACATGAAGCAAGCAAATAAAACCCGAGCAGTTATTAACCACAGAAAACTAAAGTTGGAGAAAAGGCATGTATCTGTGAATCCATTTGCCTATAGTAATATGCACACAGATATATGAATTATGTCGTATTCATTGTAGCAAGGAAACAAACAAGAAACAACCCAAAATGTCCAATAATAATGGTGTATGTAGTTAAACTAATTGAGGCACATTCACAGATGGAATATCATAAATGGTGTTTTCAAAAGAATATAAAGCTAAGTGAAAAAAAATTCAGATAGAAAAATGGAGCTGTCTCAATTTGACTTAAATATCTGCATACTTAGAAATACTGACAGGATTTATAGGAAAATGTCCATAGTGACAGTGGGAGGGGGATGAAGGCAACTAACAAAGAAACAGGGTGAGTTAAAAGTTGAGTCCTCTAGGGGCACCTGGGTGGCTCAGTGGGTTAAGCGTCTGTCTTCAGCTCAGGTCATGATCTCAGGGTCCCGGGATAGAGCCCCGCATTGGGCTCCCCGCTCAGCGGGCAGTCTGTCTCTCCCTCTGCACCCTCCTCATTAGTGCTCTCTCTCTTGCTTGCTCCCTCTGTCTCAAAAAAATAAATGAAATCTTAAAGAAAAGAGATCATGTCTTCTACTGAGTAGGAAATGGGAGGACGGTGCTTTTCATAACCCAATGAAACTACTTGACCCTCTATGAGTGAAAACTTTGATAAAACAACAAAAAAAAAAGTGGTAGAAGCAAACGTGATTAAGAGCTGACCCCGGCGGGGGTGGGTGGCTGGGTGGCACCTGGGTGGCTCAATCGGTTAAGCATCTGACTCTTGATTTCAGCTCACGTCTTGCTCTCAGGGTCGTGAGTTCAAGCCCATGTTGGGCTCCACGCTCAGCGTGGAGCCTACTTAAAAGAAAAAAAAAAAGAGAAAAAAATTGTTGACCCAGGTGGTGCAGGAGAGTGCTTTTCACACTGGGATCTGAGAGGTTACACAAATGCCCGCCCACCCAAAGCACCTGATTCCCAGGCCCATCAAAGAACCTGCAGGCTTCACGAATTTAGAGCCGGTTTAAGGCATTCGTTTGTTTTTGATATTATCAACCCAAGAATACATGCAAAATTCTCAAGCTGGCTTGGCTGTATGAGTTTAATCCTGAAGGCAGGAAGATTCGGGGCAAGCCGACTGACTGCAGCCGGGTTCGGTGGGCAGACAGAATGGCATGGGCTGGGTCAGCAGACAGAGTGGAGCACTGCTAGGGAGAAGCAGCAATATACCCCCACCAGATATAAACCCATGTAGTGTTGCTGGGTCACAGACATGTGTCTGCTTAGGTAGACATAGACAAACAGCTCTCCCAAGTGCTTGTCCCAGGTGCACTCCCGCCAGGAGGCCCGCTGGCTCTCCCTCCGTGGCAGGAACGTGCCAGCGTCCCATCGTGATTTTCCATCCACTCCCAAGAAGGCAGTGTTGTGTGCTTTTTTTTTTTTTTTAATAATACTGAACTGGCTATTTGGAGATCCTCTTATGAAGTCCCGCCTGTTCACATCTTTTGCCTGTTCTTATCAAGTTGTCTTTTAAAAAATATAGTACTACCCATATTAGATAGACCTCATTTGTTGGATGTATTTGTTGCAAATATCTTCTGCTATTCACTGGCTTGCCTTTTCTCTTTCTTAATGAGGGTCTTTTGATGACTAGTCCTTAAAGTTATGTAGTGTAGTGTTTCATGGTTAGAGTTTTTTGGGTCCTATTTAGGAAACCACGACCTACTCCATGGTCATGGAGATATTCACCTGTTTTCTTCTAGAAGCAGTATTTTTCATATTCAGTGCTACAATTAATCTGGAATGAACTTCTGTGTGTGGCGTGAAGTCAAGATTCATTGTTTTCTAAATTGATACCCAATTATTTCAGCACCAGGCCTTGGAAAGACCATCCTTTCTCCACTATAGGTGGCCTTGGTTGGATGTCAGGTGACAGTACATGTGTGGGGTCTGTTTATGTCTGTCTATGACAATTATTTGTTCATATACCAATAAAAGTTTTATTTTTATTTTTATTTATTTTTAAAAAGATTTTATTTATTTATCGACAGAGACAGAGACAGAGACAGCCAGCGAGAGAGGGAACACAAGCAGGGGGAGTGGGAGAGGAAGAAGCNAAAAAAGATTTTATTTATTTATCGACAGAGACAGAGACAGCCAGCAAGAGAGGGAACACAAGCAGGAGGAGTGGGAGAGGAAGAAGCAGGCTCATAGTGAAGAGCCTGACGTGGGGTTTGATCCCATAATGCCGGGATCATGCCCTGAGCCGAAGGCAGATGCTTAACCGCTGTGCCACCCAGGCGCCCCTATTTTTATTTTTTTTATTTTATTTTTTTTTAAAGATTTTTATTTATTTATTCGACAGACACAGAGACAGCCAGCGAGAGAGGGAACACAAGCAGGGGGAGTGGGAGAGGAAGAAGCAGGCTCCTAGTGGAAGGAGCCCGATGTGGGGCTCGATCCCACAAGGCCGGGATCATGCCCTGAGCCGAAGGCAGAAGCTTAACCGCTGTGCCACCCAGGCGCCCCTTATTTTTATTTTTTAAAGTTTTTATTTATTTATTTGAGAGAGAGAGAGCAAGCAAGAGAGAGCAAGAGGAGGGGTGGGGGTTGAAAGACAGAAGCAGAGGGAGAAGGACTCAATCCCAGGACCCCGAGATCATGACCTGAGCAGAAGACAGACGCTTAACCAACTGAGCCACCCAGATGCCCCATAAACACTGTTTTAATTATTGTAAGTCTCGTTATCTGGCAGTTTAAAGTCCTCCAAATTTTGCTGTTCTCCTTTAAGTCTGTGCTAGCTCTTTTGGACCTTTTTATTTCCATGTAAATTTTAGTATCAGCTGTCAGTTTCCATCCTCCCAGATACACACGCACCTCTGCTGGGACTTTGGAACGACACAGAAGTTCCTCAAATTGAGGAGAACTGAATTCCCCAATGTTATTTGAATCCTCCAATATGGGGTACCTAGAACTACAAATTCTTGCGCCCTACCGCCGATCTGCTAAATCAAACACATTGAGGGCCTCCGGTCTATGTGTTAACAAACACTCTGGGAAATACTGATGCACTGATGTTGGATAGGCGTTGATTTGGTTCCTCAACTTTCCTCAAGAATGTCTTGGAGTTTCCAGTCTGAGATTTTATGCAGTTGACATTGTATGTCTTCTTAGGTATTTGATGTTTTTTGATGCTAATATAAATGTCACTTAAAAAAAATTTCTAAAAAAATTTTTAGTTGTTGCTTTTTTTTTTTTTTTAAGTAAACTCTATACCCTGGAGATCAAGAGTTGCATGCTCCATCGATATAAAGTACACTGTTCTTGTAATAAGTAAATTCAACTAATTGGCTGTGTAATCCTGACAGTTTATTTGTAGATTCTTTTCAGTTTTCTACAAACGCAATGGTGTCTGCACATGAGAGATTTTTATTTCCTCCTTTCCATTAATTTTGCGACCCATTCATTTGTTTTCATTTGCCTTATCGTACTGGCTGGGTTCTCAAGTCGACTGGATAGAAGTGGCATCTTTGTCTTGTTCCCAGTATCAGAGAGAAAGCTTTCAGCTCACCATTAGGTATCATGTTTGCCATAGGGTTTTTATAAAGTTTTATTATTTATTTATTTTTAAGTAAAGTCTATTGCCAAAGTGGGGCTCTAACTCACGACCCTGAGATCAAGAGTCCCACACTCTACCAACAGAACAAATCGGGCGCCCCTGCTGTAGATTTTTTTTTAATGACTTTTATCAGATTAAGAAAGTTTTCTTCTATTCCTACTTTGCTGAGTATGTTGGTTTTAATGTAATAATTGGGTTCTGAATTTTGTCAAATCATTTTCTTTATGTATTAGAGTGATACTCTGTTGGGGGTGATGTTACCCTTTACAGGGTACTTGGCAATGTCTGAAGACACTTTTGGTTGTCACAACTGGGCGGGTGTCACTGGCATCTAGCGGGTGGGGCACGCTATAGCCTTGGGCACACAGGACAGCTCCCCACAGAAAGAATGATCTGGCTGAGGAGACTGAGGAGACATGCTCATATACTTTTCCTCTTTTATTCTGTTAATGAAACTGAATTACAATGGTTGATTTTCCAATATTAAACCAACCTTGCATTCTTGGAACAAGTCCAATCTGGTTGTAATGTTATCTTTTTTATACATCACTGAATTTGATTTGCTAATATTTTGTTTAGGATTTCTGCATCTGTATTTACTAGACAGATTGGCTTCTCGTTTTCCTTTCTTGGTGATCAGGTTTTGTATACCTTTCTTTTTAAAATATCAACTTTTAAAACAATATGCCCTAAGATTTTAATTTTAGTTCCTAGCTTATCTTTTTGCTCCACCTTTCCTGAGATTTTGGAGGGGGGGAGCAGGAAAGACTGAATTTAAGAATACTTTTTCTCTAGCTGAAATTAGAGCAGGTTCATATTAACTAGGTCTGTGTAATATATCAGTCTGCATACCTAGCAGTGGACAGTCCCTGAGAACTTCAATATTCCCTCTAAGAACAGGGTCAGTGTGAGGGGCATTAGAAAAGGGGCAGGGTACTGTGAGGGAAAATGGGCACAAAATGTTCCTGACTGAATACTTTCTATTGAGCACAGGACCAAGGGAAAGAGAAATGGGTTTTAAAAAATCTAGTATGGTCATTTACAGAACATATGACTAAGGAATTCACACTTCATTCTGAGAATTCCAGGATCTGGCCCTACCTACTTTTCACATTTCATCTCCTACTACTCTCCCCTTTCTACTCTGTTCCAGGGGTGGTGACATGTACCGTAAGGAGCCAGGGAGTAAATGTTTTGGCCTTTGCAGGCTTTATGGTGACAACTACTCAACTCTGTCCATGTACTGTGAAAGTTATAGACAGTGTGTTAATGAACAAGCCTAACTTTGTTATAATAAATCTTTATTTACAAAAACAGGTGGGGGGCCAGAGTTGGCCTACAGGCTGTGGTCTGCCAACTCTTGTTCTGTACTCTAAACACATCAAATCACCTGCCATCTCCTATGCCTGTTTTCATGTCTCCAGTGCCTGTCTCTGCATAGTCACATCTTACTTATCCTTCATGGTCACCACACCTCCAATGTCACCACACCTCCAGCCGACTCCATAGCATCTACTGAATCATACATTCAAATATTTGAGCATCTACTATGCATCAGGCAATGTAAATGTAACAGTGTAAATAATGTTCTTGCTGTCTACTTGACCATCTAATGAGGGCTTTAGATAAGAAAAGAGGTGGTTACTTCAGAGCCTGGAAATGGCTCCAACGAGATGACTACGGGGTGTTACGGAAACGGGTGTCAATCTACATGTTTGGGGAAGGGGTCTGATCTGGAACACTTTGGCGAGGAAATAGTATCTGAAAGATATTAATAATCTGAAAGAAGTGGGAAGGAGTCGAACACAAAGGGACATGGGGTGGGTAGATCTGTGTCTGAGAGATCATGTTGGCTATCGTGTGGGAAATACTGAATATGGGAAGCAGTCTGGACGAGACCTCAAGGTCACCTAAACTAGAGCAGGGGTGATGGGAAGAGAGAGGAGGAGATGGGATTTCAGAAAGATGTAAAATGTAGAATCCGCTCGTCATTTACTCTCTACGACAGTTGTTCCTCATCCAGCTTTCCAGCTCTACCAGACTTCACACTTAGAGAGGAGCCTCAGATATCCAATGCCCCCCGCCCCCGACCACCCACAGAGCTTGCAGGCTGTCTTGTCACTGTGACCAAAAGGTCAGCTGCGTCTTCACCATGTCTGTCTGCTTTGTCCCTCTGGCAACCAGAACTGGAAAGCTTCATATGAAATCCGGCGACACCATTCATTTTGTGATTTTTCTAGAGTTTCTTGAAGGCCGGTGGGATCATCCGAAGGGCCACCATGGATGGTGTAAGGCTTTCCTGCCTCATCTTTTCTCTCCACACCTTATTCTTTCCAGACCATCCTGTCCCCCGTCCATTCAGCACCTGCGCTCCTCCCTCTCCTGCTTTCCCAGACTCACCCGAAGACATTTCTCATGTTGCTCCCATCCATGCAAAGTAGTTTAGCGCAGTGATTCAACAGAAAAAAACTTGCAAGTCTAAAAATCATTAGGGCTCTTAGCATAACAAAAGTCCCTGTAGTTAATAATTACAACGATCTCAGATGCTGTTAGGATGACGTGATGATGAGAACAACCATAACCAAATAAAATGTGTAAGGAAATAAATTAATGCTCTTACCCTCTTCCTCCTACTTTGCCTTTCCCAACTCAGTGTTTCAATAGGGCTATGCGCAAGATTTTTAGATAATCTATTTTGGTTAGGTATACAGACAGCAGAATTAAATGGGCAACTGGCCTGCAACAGACCTTCAGCTTAAGACACATGCCAACTACCACACTGAGTGAGGGGTGCAAAGTACGAGCAGAGTACATAACCCCCACAGGTCTAATCCAACCTCAGAGCAAGAAATTCCAACGTAAGATTTCATTTGGAAAACGGGCTTAGAAAGGGCAGCTCCTACACAACCATTTTGTGTTCTAGGGCAGACTGTAGGACCCACAGGCTGAAAGACACAACACAAAGGCCAATCAGCCCAGCTACCTCCCTGGAAGGTGTGAACGCTGGCTCAGGGGCAAAGAAAAGACCCCAAGATCATACAACTACTCAGTAAAGTGGCCAAGATAGAACTAGTCTGTTCTTGCTTTTTTGTTTTATGCTATTCATTTCTGGTTTTAATCCCATAATTATTCAAGGTCAGAGGCCTGGGTCCTGGAAGACTTACATTCTTACACCCCCAGCCCATCTGAGGTCTCTCGCCAGAGTTAGAGGCTGGAGTATAAACAGAACAGGCCCTGAAGCTGCTGTGTGTCCCCATGCACCGTCTCTGTGCTCCACCTGGCCTTGAGTGCTGACCTAAGGGACGGAGCCAAAAACAGCTGTGGGCTCAGTCTGCTGCCTAATCCCCCAAACAAGAAGCTGCCCTCCACAGGAACCCCCTCTGCCTACGCCCGGGAAAGGAAAGAAGGCAGAGACCGAGAAAAGGCCCAGTGCCAAGGGCAGGGGGACAGGGTACCCAGGGCCAGAAAAGGGGCGCGTGCCCTGGTGGGAGAGGGTTGCTATCTACTCCTCTTGTTCTCTGGAGATGCCTGCGCTGTCGCCTGCCTCCGACAGGGATGCGAGAGAGGAAGACTGGGCCTTGGGGAAGAGGCAGAGCATGAAAAGCAGGGCACTGAGAATAGGCAAATCGATAGAGCCAGGAAGTAGGTGAGTGTTTGCTCAGGGCTGCGGGAATTGGGGGAAGCAGGGAGTGACTGCTAATGGGCGTGGGGTTTCTTTGGGGGCGGTGAAAATGTTCTAAGTGTGATTGTGATGATGGTTGCCCAACTCTGTGAACCTACTAAAAACCACTGACTGGCAAACTTTAAACAGGTGAATTGTCTGGCATGTGAATGGTATCTCAATAGAGCGGTCACGTAGTGAAAATAGCAACAACGGGGCGCCTGGGTGGCACAGCGGTTAAGCGTCTGCCTTCGGCTCAGGGCGTGGTCCCGGCGTTATGGGATCGAGCCCCACATCAGGCTCCTCCACTATGAGCCTGCTTCTTCCTCTCCCACTCCCCCTGCTTGTGTTCCCTCTCTCGCTGGCTGTCTCTATCTCTGTCGAATAAATAAATAAAATCTTAAAAAAAAAAAAAAAGAAAATAGCAACAAGGAAGGCAGGGGCCTTGTAGCCCCCATGGAGGAGGGAGAGAGCCCTGGCAGTGGTGGTCCTTGCTTCGCTGGTGGGGCTTTTGGAGGCAGCATTTGCTGACTTAGTTCCAAAGAACTAAGTAGATAGGAAATGAAGGTAAACAAAAACAGCAGTTTTCTTTGGAGGAAAGGAATTGAAGAATTGTGTTAGTATTTGGAAGGAAGTAGGCTGGCAGGAGAATTTTTTTTTTAATTCCCTTTCTATAAATGGTGTTTTTAATGTACCGGTTTGGGCTACCAATCTCCAGATCTATAAGAACTATCTAGAAAACCATACCTCCCTGCCCAATTCTACACCACCATGCTCTCTTCAGATAATGTCTCTAAGTCTCCAAGGGAAACACCATTTGTTTCAAGAATGTGAGAGCGCATACCTTTCTACCCTAATAGGTATATTATAATTGTGAAGAAATAATTTCTATTATATTCAAACCAGAAAATTCAAAATGCTTAATCTACTAAAGAAATTGTAATGGATGCTAAACAAAGTCCTGGTCTTCCTGATGTTTGTCCACTCCTGCACGAAGATGACAGAAGGAATGTCTACCTAGTCCCAGCAGAGCTGTGAGAGGAACATCCAGATAAGTTGGATGACAGACTTTTAAGATTTTATTTTTAAATTTATAAAAAGATTTTATTTATTTAATAGAGAGAGAGAGAGAGAGGGCACACTAGATAGGAGGAGGGGCAGAGAGAGAGAGGGAGCAGCAGACTCCCCGCTGAGCAGGGAACCCAACCCAGGGCCCCAGGATCACGACCTGAGCCGAAGGCAGATTCTTAACCTACTGAACCACCCAGGTGCCCCTAAGATTTTATTTTTATATTTAAGTAATTTCTACACCCCACCTGGGGTTTGAACTTACAACCCTGAGATCAAGAGTCACATACTCCACTGACTGAGCCAGCCAGGTACCATGGATGACAGGCTTTTTTTTTTTTTAAGATTTTATTTATTTATTTATTTATTTGAGAGAGAGAAAGTGTGGGGGGGGGCAGAGGGAGAGAGAAAATCTCAAGCAGACTCTGCATTGAGCTTGGAGCTCTACATGGGGCTTGAACTCACGACACCAAGACCATGACCTGAGCCCAAATCAAGATTCAATACTCCACCCACTGCTCCATCCAGGCACCCCTGGATGACAGACTTTTAAAGCAAATGTTACCAACAGTTCTAAAAGTCAACAGTCCTAGATATGCCTACGGGAGTGCAGATTTGGGATAGGAGTTTCATTTCAGGGGAAAATGTGGAGAGGAAAAAAAAACCTTTGTCTGGCTAAACAAAAAAGTCGAGGAAGCCCAAAACATTCATACTAGATGTTGCTTTAAAAAGTACTGAATTAATTCAGTTCTGAAGCTTTTTTCTTTCTTTTTTTTTAGATTTATTTATTATTTTAGAGAGAGAGCGCGCAAGCAGGAGGCGGGAGAGGGAGAATCTCAAGCAGGTTCCATGCTCAGCATGGAGCCCAATGTGGGGTTCGATCTCAGGGCCCTGAGATCATGATCTGAGCTAAAACCAAGACTTGGAGGCTTAACTGACTGAGCCACCCAGGCACCCCTTGTTTTGTTTTTCATTTAAACAAAAAAATTGGGCTTGGGGCGCCTGGGTGGCTCAGTCCATTGAGCGAACAACTCTTAGTTTCGGTTCAGGTCATGGTCTCAGGGTCGTGGGATTGAGCCCCAAGTCAGGCTCTATGCTCAGCACAAGGCCTGCTTGTCTCTCTCCTTCTGCTCCCCCGCCACTTGCCCTCCCTCCCTCTAGCTCTCTCTCATAAATAAATAAGACAATGTGGCAACTCCTTGTGAGGAAGAAAAAGGAACTTGTAGAATTCATCTCTATTCTAGACAAAAAAAAAATCATAACCAAGATTATGATGGCTAAAAATATTCTTTTTTTAAAAATTATGATATGTTAGTCACCATAAGTACATCCTTAGTTTTTGATGTAGTGTTCCATGTTTCATTGTTTGCATATAACACCCAGTTATATGCTCCATGCAATACGTGCCCTCCTTAATACCCATCACCGGGCTAACCCATCTTCCCATCCCCCTCCCCTCTAAAACCCTTAGTTTGTTTCCCGGAGTCCATAGTCTCTCGTGGTTCATTTCCCCCTTGGTTTACCCCCCCTTCATTTTTCCCTTCCTTCTCCTACCGATCTCCCTGCTATTCCTTATGTTCCACGAATCAGTGAAACCATGTGATAATTGTCTTTCTCTGCTTGACTTATTTCACTTAGCATAATCTCCTCCAGTCCCGTCCATGTTGCTGCAAATGTTGGGTAATCATTCGTTCTGATGGCTGAGTAATATTCCATCATATATATGGACCACATCGTCTTAATCCAGTCATCTGTTGAAGGGCATCTCCGCTCCTTCCATGATTTAGCTATTGTGGACAATGCTGCTANATCGTATATATGGACCACATCTTCTTAATCCAGTCATCTGTTGAAGGGCATCTCCGCTCCTTCCATGATTTAGCTATTGTGGACAATGCTGCTATGAACATTGGGGTGCATATGGCCCTTCTCTTCACTACGTCTGTATCTTTGGGGTAAATGCCCAGTAGTGCAATTGCTGGGTCATAGGGTAGCTCAATTTTTAACTTTTTAAGGGACCTCCACACTGTTTTCCAGAGTGGCTGCACCAGCTTGCATTCCCACCAACAGTGTAAGAGGGATCCCCTTTCTCCACATCCTCTCCAACATTTGTTGTTTCCTGCCTTGTCAATTTTTGCCATTCTAACTGGTGTAAGGTGGTATCTCAAAGGTGGTTTTGATTTGTATTCCCTTGATGGCTAATGATGTTGAACATTTTTTCATGTGTGTGTTTGGCTAGAAATATTCTTGAGATGAACCAAGACCTCGCAGGAAGGCAGCCTAGAGTATTTGTTTTGGCAGAGTGTGATTTGATGTTCATATTTGCTTTTTTTTTTTTAAGATTTTATTTATTTATTTGTCAGAGAGAGAGCATGAGAGAGAGAGCACAAGCAGGGGGGAGGGATAGAGGGAGAAGGAGAAGCAGACTCCTGGCTGAGCAGGGAGCTCCAAGTTGGGACTCGATCTGAGGACCCTGGGATCATGACCTGAGCCGAAGGTAGACGCTTCACCGACTGAGCCCCCAGGCGCCCCTCACAGTTGCTTTTTCCACACACTAAAATGACCTTTCAGACACTTGAGCAAGGCTTCACTGACCTAAGCTGATGAGAGACACCCCCACCCCTGCAGCTGAAGCCCAACAGGGGCGGAGAGAAGCACATAGACATGGGCCTCCGGGCAGCTCCTGACCCGGCTCTCCCCTGCGAGAGACCAGAAGTGCACAGGGCGCTCCCACAGGACAGGGTAAGGCCTTCATTATGGTGGCCTCGAGCCGGTCACTGTGGTGAGTGTTCACCAGGGCCAACTGAAACCCATACTTCTGGCCGGAAAGAGACAGAAACCAACCACTGAGGGATGAGATGGGCGCCCAGTTTTGATTATAGATCTAAAGAACCACGACTTCGAAGGATCCCCGCTGGGCTCCCTGGCGGCCTGTAGCTCCCCCAACCACGGTATTATAAAGTCCTGACTAAGCCAGAGGCGCCTTGCCTGTGCCCGCCACCCAGCGCCCTCCTGACCCCAACAGGGGACTCGATCCCAGGATCATGACCTGGGCGGAAGGCAGACGCTTAACCAACAGAGCCACCCAGGCGCCCCTGCTTCTCCTTTCCATCCTCAGTTCTGTTCCCTGTCCTTGGAATCATTCAGCCCCTACTGTGTCTGACTGCTGTGTATGACCCGGACGTCACCTAACCTCGCCACGCAGACAGTGTTCACCACTGCTTGCTCTACCTTCTTATTCCATGACAAATGGGAGAGGCCAAAAGGCAATCAAAGGCTTTGGAGAAGGAAGGGGGTAATCAGGAGCTGACAACTGCTGTCTGACCACGGGCTCGTTATGTGACTGCAGGGCCATGACGCTTGTTAGCTCGGGGAGAAGGGAGGGTTGCAGGATAGTTCACTGAACAGTAAATCTCCAAACACTCAGCAATGAATCTGGATCATTGTTTTCGCCCAAATTAGAGATAAAAATGAATAGGAGGTATGTCTGAGGATTCGGGGTGCTTCTAATCTGCCCTCAAAGAAGCATGTGCGTTACCAAGTCCCTTACGAGCCGTGGGTATTAAGAGTTTCCCACACTTTTCAAGCCAGCGGTCGCCTGCTCTTCTAGAGGACGCCCCAGGAGGCCTGCGGGCTGCAGGGCCACACGCAGAAATGGCAGCCAAGCACAGTGGCAGGAAGCAGCCGTCTGTCCCTGGGCGTTTTGTGAGATGTGTGCTCCAATCCCAGCCTGAAGGGATTAAGAATATCGGGAACTCTATACCCAAAGCTTCCTTCGTTCCCTTAAACAGCTACCATTTATGAATGTCTCCAAATTCTTCTAGAAACTTTCGGTCCTGAATCCGCATCATCGACTGAGGTGGTAAGTTCCAGAAACACCCGCCCAACCTTGCAAAGACGTGCTGCCTTGTGCTGCATGGAAGCCGTCCTTCTTAAGTGCCAAAGGAGGGAAAAAAAACACGTTTGTAAGGTATCCTCTCACTCAAGGATTTCAAGATTTGGCCAGCCTGTTCTCGTGTTGGCTCTGCCTTTCATTAAAGAGTGTTCAGAGGAAGACTTCCTTACAAGAGAAACAGCCAGCCCCTTGGTGCTAAAGACCGCATCCTTTGCCCTCTTGGAACAGCCCCGCTCATCATGGGGGCCACGTGGGCAGCCGGAACAAGCCTACTGAAGCAGCTATTTTCATTTTAAGCTTGCACTGGCTCAGGAGAAAAGTTTCCATTGCGTAAAGATCTGTTATACCCCAGGCAAGCCTTCAACCAGTGTTTGAAAACTTTAGGATACTCTCATTTAACATCAGGCATTCATGTTTTGTCTTCTTTTAAAAATAACACTTGCTTAAAAGAACTGCTTCTGAACTAGGTTATCTCGTATTGAAAGAGCCTTCCGAGAGCTGTGTCGAACACCGTACAATGTAGAGGCCTGAAAGCACGGTCACTGACTAGTCTTCCGTGAGGTCGGGGATTACAGGCAGCAAGTGTCAAAACTACTGTGGTTGAATCTCATTCCGAAAAGACGAGTCATAAAAAGACCTGATGACTTAGAATCAAAACATATAGAGCTCCTCTCCACATTTAGCCTCCCCAAAAGTTCACAAGTTTTTTTAATGGTGTAGCTAGTTCACTGGTGCAAGGGGCCGGCTGCCAAGACACTGCTTCATAAAAGTCAAGTCCTCGTCAAAATGCCAAATTTTCTCAGGGTGCCGCTCCTCTCTGAGGACAACACACAACTGTGAGATGACACAAGTGACAGCTCAAGTTGGCTCGACGATCTTCCAGAAAGGGAACTGCTTGAAAACAAGCAGAGGTCTGCAAAGAAGGTGCCGGAACAGGACTGGGACGTGTCCTCCTACAGACAGCAAGAGGAGCAGGGAGCCAAGTGGGGTACGTGGCAGGATTATGCCATCACACCCAGGCACACACACATCCTCAGAATGTAATTTCATCGTGTGCTTCCTGAAAGTACAGTCTGCAATGTCATTGCCACAATTATGCTCTACTGGGTACAATGCTGGGTGCTGCGGGGAACCAAAGATTGGACACATGGCAGTCTTGCTGCAGGACGGTACTGGAGAGGAAAGAACCGTGGAGGATAGGCATTCCGGACCGTCACTCCAAAGTGATGCCCCAGAGCGAGATTGCTAGAACGAGGAAGTGTGTGAGATGCTGGGCAGGTGGGGAGAGATGCTTTCCCGTTCCCGTCTCATCGTTTGTGGCCGAAGGAAAAACTCAGAAGACTACTGAGGACACAGAGACATGATACGGAGAGCACGGATCCAACTAGAAGCCTGGGCGGGATGAAGCGGAATCACTCGCAACCTGGAGCTAAGAGGGCGCTGGCCAAAGAGGCTGCCGTTAGGAAGCCCGGACTGCATGCTGGCCAGCACGTCCTTACAGTCACCCTGGGGGAAGAATTATTATCCCACCACCCCCCGTTTTTAACTCAGGAAGAAAATAACTCAGGAACACAGTGACTCCCTAACCTTTCCCAGGTTCCAAGGGAGAGGAATTTGAATTTGAACTCGGGCTTGTCACTACTACCCTGTGTTTATTACTCTTCTGAGCTGATTTTTAGGACACAGACTGGTTAGGAAGAAAGAAAGCAAATTTAAACATGCATAAGGTGGGTTTTTTTGGATTTGAGAGAAATTTTAAGTATATTGGGGAATGTCCTGCTGATACGTATTCAACCCCACCGCAAAACCTATGCAGACCCACACTGATGGCTCAGAAACCCTTCCCCAAAGGCAGTTCATGTTGGTCTCACTCTACCCACTTTGCCCTCCTGATATTTATGAATGTAAGAGATTTGAGTCTCTCCCACCTTTGAACTTAATATTTCTAATATATTTCTAAAAAATGTCCATGATAAGGTTTTTAAAAAGTATTTTATTTATTTATTTGAGAGAGAGCACGAGTGGAGGAAGAGGGAGAAGCAGGCTTTCCACTGAGCAGAGAGCCCGAATCAGGGCTCGATCCCAGGACCCTGAGCTCATGACCCGAGCAAAAAGCAGACGCCCAACTGACTGAGCCACCCAGATGCCCCTTTGATTACAAGTTTTAAAATAAGTCACTTCTCTTTGTAACTCTGGAATGGATATTTAATAGACCTCCCTTCAAACAAGAGCTTTTGTCCCCGAAGATGTATTCTTGTGTATGACATCCTGACAAAGCATTAACATGATGCATATTCCCCAAATCTGCCGGATGACAGACCTGAATGTCCCCCCGCCTATACATACATTCTCTGGAAAGCTGTATTTTCTATGGCAGTGTCTTGTAAACTCCCCAAGTTCACTTTACAGACTTACTTCTTCCAATAAAGATACCTGTGGGTATTCTGGTGGCTGTGATCCCCTCTACGAGGCTCCTTTTCAGTTTCCCCTTAAACCTTCGTGATGGTCAGTATGATGCACCCGGAGGCCAGCTGCTGGGTGAAGGACCTGTTCCCCCATCTGGTGGCAGTGCTGCTGGAAAGTGGGCCTCAGCTGCTAGTGAGATGCTGGGTGGACTCTTCGGGGACTGTCTCAAGCTAAAAGAAACCTTCCTGTCGAGGTCACATGTCCTTCCAGGGGTGTCTTGTCTCCAGTGGCTGATCACCAAGTGGGTACAAAGGCTCCACACTTAACCCGATGTGGGACCACTGAAGGACCATCCCAGGTCCTGGCTTCCTGGGGAGGAGCTTCTCCCTGCCCGCTGCTGCTTCCTCTTCCTTCCAGGCACTGATCCCAGAAGCACCCCTAAGAAGCCCCTTGCACTCCATCCTCCTGACCTGCATCTCAGAATCTGCCGCCTGGGAAGCAGATCGGCAACAACCCCGTGTCATACTGGGTCACAGCCACTAGAATGTAAGGGCCACTGCTGTGCTCCTGACTCCCAGAACAAGGCATTTGAGCAAATGTATAAATCACACACGCCAAAGAGACAGAAGGTGGTGGAGGACAGTGAATGCCGCTCCTCACTGGACAAGTTCACAGAGATCCGTCAAGTCCTATTTGTCTCTGGCGCATGTTGAGTTTGAGCCACACTGAAGATTTGGTGAAAGTAGGCATTAACTGGTTAGAGTGAAGAATGGACCCTATGCGACTAGAGTGGAGATTCAAAAACAGCAACTTTCCTTCCCCAAAATCAAAGCATCTGGCCTGTTTGGGATCGTGGTCTCTCCCAGCAGAAGGAAAGAAGGGATTTTTTTCATCCTCCATCAAAGGGGGCCATGCTGCGAAGCAGGCTAAGAGACTTGCCTCTAGTCCAACAAGACAATAATTCAAATACCCTGGCTGCTAACACGCTACACCCATTTCCTTAGATAGCACGGGCGCTTGAGAACACCCTCGGCTGTATCCCATCACCACTGGCACAGGTGGTCTCCATGACTACAGGACCTAAGTCACCACTGCAACTTTTAGAAACACTGCCTACATCGAGTGGGCTGCTTCCTAACTAATACTTTAGAGCACATACCCTACTAATTGCTGGCACGTTAATATGTCTTTTCTATGTATTCTTTTAATATGTCCTTTGTATATACTTAAATTTAAAAAGCAGGCCCAAATTCTCCATTATTAAGGATTTCTAGATTCCAAGATATTCAGGGAGTAGTTTGTAATATGTTTCTTTTGGTGAATCAAATCTGATTATATTTATTTCATCTTACCATGATGGTTTAAGAAGAGATCCAAGTAGAAGTCTATAAAGTTCTATCATTACTATTCACTGCCCTCTATGCCATACATGCCTGTCTTATATTCAGCACATTGGGGTTAATTTTAGGACTCGGTGTATCTGAAGGAAATTCTGCCCCCACTACAAGGGACTGAGATGAACAACCGAGACCATTCTCAGTGGGTCCAATGTTAACTCCCTCCTGTCCTTCCCTCTGTGAATATAAAGGTCTCTCTCCTGAAAGATGAATGTCGTGAGGGGCAAGGGGTGCAGAAGGGCCACCTTTAAAACTAAAGACCCTTTTTGTAAACGTTGCCAAAGCTTTCTGACGCTGTGTAAGGGCCTGGATCCTGAGAGAAAGGGGTACAAAAGCACTTATATTTGCAAAGGAGGTAAAAATCTGTTTTCAAAGTGAATTTGTTTTTGTCTTGTGAGGTGGTTCTCTCCTTTCAACCCCCTCCTTTTTAAAAAAGATTTTTAATTATTTATTTGAGAGACAGAGATAGTGACAGAGATAGCAAGAGAGAGAGAGACAGAGACAGAGAGGAAAGCGTGGGGAGGAGAGGGAGAAGCAGACTCCCTGCTGAGCAGGGAGCCCACCAGAGGGCTCAATCCCAGGACCCTGGGATCAGAACCTGAGCCGAAGGCAGATGCTTAACTGACTGAGCCACCCAGGCGCCCCTCAACCCCTTTTGTAAAAAATATTTTATTTATTTAGGGAGAGAGAGAGAGAGCATGAGCAGGGGGGGAGAGGCGGAGGGAGAGAGAATCTGGGGCAGACTCTGTGCTGAGCTTGGAGCCTGAAGTGGGGTTCGATCTCACAACCCTGAGATCATGACCTGAGCCGAAATCAAGAGTCCGATGCTCAAACCGACTGAGCCATCCTTTCAGCCCTGTGAGCTGAAAGGCAGCAGGCCCTTGCCAGGTGGGTTACAGGCTTTGGGCACGGTCCTCTTGGGGTCTCACCAGCTGGGTTCCCAGCCACAGCGTGAGATTTGCTTCACTGCTGAGCGGAACACTCAGCATCTGTGCAAACCTTAAGATGATTACAAATGAAATGCCACTTCACAAAGCAAGTATGCTGAGACGTCGAGCTCGTGAACCCAAGAGGATATTGTAAGATATTCCTCAAAGGGCAGGGGGTTGCACAAAACCAGGCAGCCGGAACGTTAAAGAAAACGGTCACTCACCAAAGTCAAACTCCGGGAGCGGGAGCTGCTGCTTCGACTGTCCAAGCTGCCCCCTCTGCTCAGGTCACTGAGCCCGCAGCCGGGGGACACATCCGAGTCCATCTCCGAAGAGTCTGACTGCTGGCGGTTCACAGGCATCCCCACAGACACCTCGGCCGCTGGCCCGGTCACAGGAAGTGGGGAGAGGGTCAGGGTCCCATTCTCAAGTAGCAACTGCCTCTGTAGAAACCAAGCACAGGGGGACAGGGTTAGAGAGCCCACACAGTGAATGCCTTACCTGCCGAAATGAAAGGCTCGGTGTGGGTCAGGGTCATCTCGGTTTGCAGCCCCGACCATCGAGACAAAGGGACTTTAGAGCCCCTAAATCCATGTGTTTGCTCATTTCCATTTCTCCTTTATATCCCTTTCCATCATGAAGTTGTGAATCATTTTTAAGGAAGAGATGAACGGACTAACAATTACTTTGTTGCTGAAAATCCGATAGGATCATGTTCCAGCTCCTTCCTTTGCACAGAGGACCTGTACTCTCAGGCTCTTTCTCACGCGGATTCAGGCTTTCCCTGCGCGCTTTATTGATTCCAGTCTCTTATACCTCGGACACTACAAAATCATGGTTCCTTTTCCAGCTTCACTGCAGGTCAGAGTTGAGAGAAGTCATTGCAAAAGGAAGTCTGGTTGGCATCTCTGAGATTCTAGGCTCTCTGGAGGCCGAGATGCTCTTGCAATGTCTACATAAGACACTAAGGTGCCGTAAGTTAATACTACAAGGAAGTTCATATTTTTTACTTTCAGGAACAAAGACAACGAAATTTCCCCTACCAGCCCCTTAGTTTCATACTCTGACTCTTAGAGCAGGAAATTCAGCTCAGTCTCTGAACAATGGACAATGGAGTTCAACAAAACCTTCTAGAAGACCAAACAAGATTAATAGGGAATAAGGGAATAAGCCTCTTGTAGAGGCTTAGGGCCAGTGGAGAGATACAAGCCCACGTCCACGTCATTCATTCCTAAACTGAAAATACTGCCAGGTGGCCTTACAAGCCCCTGTAAGAATACGGAGGGGCATGTGAGCTCAGATAACCATTGGCACAACTCTGTGTGTGTGTGTGTGTGCTCACGCTCGTGTGTGTATTAATTTTTAATAGAAACACGACCGTCTATGGAGAAAGTCCAATCAGTACGCAATACTCTTGGGCGGACTTTGTCATTTAAAACTTCTAAAATTACTGTGAGATCTTCTTAGGGAAATCCTGAAGGTGTGAGAACAGCTTAAAAAGGAAACTACTCCTTGCCGGGTTTCTCTTCATTTTTCAGGTGAATCAGCCCAAGTTAACTGGCAATTTAAGAGCAAATCTAGGGAACAGAAGATTCTGAACATATATGTACTTTCTGGAAGTTGCCATTATTCCAAATGGTAAAAAAAGGCTTAAGAAAATGTTAAAGTTTTTTTTTTTTTAAGATTTATTTATTTGAGAGAAAGAGCAAGCTCGAGAGTGCAGCAGAGGGAGGGGCAGAGGGAGAGGGAGATAAGCAGACTTGGCCTTGATCCCAGCACCCTGGGATCACGTCCTGAGCTGAAATCAAGAGTAAGACGCTTAACCGACTGAGCCACTCCAGCGCCCCCCAAAATGTTAAAGGTTTTAAATTTTGTTTAATAGTACGCAAGCCTAAACCATGCACAGACTTTATCTAAACCATCTACATAGCCGGTAAAGCACAACATCCCTGGGACGGTGAGTAGCTGGGGCCTGCGTGAGGTGGGAGGAGGTGCAGAGAGGACCCGCTGACTCTCATTCACCCCTGAACTAAGTGAGTCACTGCTCCAGGGAAAGGAGGGAGATGCGGGGCAGTAAGTCTTCCCCCGATGCAACAGGGAGGTGAAAGATGGGGAAGTGAGATGTTCATCAGCCCCACATGAGAAGGGAACCTGGCAGACGTGCCTCTTCTGTGGGAAAGGGCCTGGAATTTTGCAACAAGTCTGTGCCGTAAGAGCAGCACCGTGAGGCACCCACAGTATGGCCGGAGGGCGGTAGCTGACCACATCATTCCAGAGCACACATTTTTCTTGTGTTCCTCCAATTTTAAAAGCTATCCTGACACTGTAAAACTATAACATTTAGACGTTTACAAATTACTGTCTTGAAAGAATATGAGGAAGCCAACCAGAATTCTCCAGAAGGCAGAGGTTGTCAGGGAGAAAGTGGAAACCTTGGTCCCACATCCTTCACAGGCTCAAGGTGCCAATCTCCTGTGATCTCTTAAGGCCTCAAGAATGAGGGGCTCCCGAGTCCTAATTCCCTGGGAACTAAAAATACAGAATCCCAAGGTGGTCCGCTGTGGAAAGAGCAAAGTTTTCTGAAGTGGAAGGGCAAGGAAGCAGCCTTCGTCTCTGGTCTGCCCTGGGAAGGGAATAGGACAGACAGGTTTGACAGGAGTGACTCCCCCAGGCCTGTGAGTCCGGGATGGTCATTACCACCCTAAAATATTTAGTCTCCTTGTCCAATCACGTGTTCACTCTTCGGGTTTACAGTTTACTTTATACCAAGCGAGAGCCCTGTAGGTGAAGCAGCTGACTTCCAGCAGAGGGGCAGAACCAGGCCCGCTGAGAAGTCCCAGCAAGTCCAACACCACAGGAGTAGAAATTTGAGCCACTGTGCTCACTTTCTGTTTTTAAAATTTTATTTAACTAATTTATTTATTTGCGAGAGAGAGAGAGCAGAGGGAGGGGCAGAAGGAGACAGAGGGAGAGAGAATCTCAAGCAGGTTCCATGATCAGTGCAGAACCCAATGTGGGGCTCAGTGTTAGGACCCTGAGATTGTGATCTGAGCTGAAATCAAGAGTCAGATGCTTAAGTGACTGAGCTACCCAGGTGCCCCAAACTGTGCTCCCTTTCTGTTTATTTTCTTATACTTCCTGTGTTTATTTCTCATTATTTACTAGTGAGATCCTTGTTTGGAAAGGTCTAGTTCATCAGTTGAGCAGAGAGAACGAGGACAAGGTCATCACTGATCTACAGTCTTAGTAAATCTCCATCTGCTAAGCATGGCAGGTGGGAAGGACAGCACGATCTGGGCTGAGGGGCCTGGTGGGGCTGGGGGGCTGTGGCATTGAGGCAAGTGAACCCCCCAAGTCAGTGTACTGCAGCAGATAGAGAGATGCTCAGAGCGGCTGTCTGTGGGGAGGGAGAAAGGGGTCACCAGGAGGCGAGGGTGCAGACGACGCTTTTGCCAAATGATCTCTTCTGTCTTTCGAATGCTGCACACACTCACCATCCAATAAGTAATCTATTTCAGGGGCAATCAAAGCAGTTATCAAGTTATTTTACCAGTTCACACAGGAGATGATAAAGACTCGGAAACTACTGTGGCTGTAAGGCTGGAAGAGAAAAACGTGAGAGACGAAGAGAGAAAGGACTATGAAATTTTCATGACGAACAGGCAGGGCAGGGGTGTATTTCAAGAACAAAAGAGAGGGGGACCCTGGCTGCCAAAAGGTGCAACAGAGTAAGGACTAAAAACTGCGCACTGAACTCACGAGCCTTATAAAGAGCGAGCAGTAGAGAGAAAGCCCCCCACAGTGGGCCAAGGTGTGGACGGGAGGAGTGGGGTGTGCAGCGAGTCACTGGGGTGTGCTCTCCAGAGGGGGGGATGGGTAATAGGTGAGGGGATGAAGACGTACACTTGTTTCGATGAGCACCAGATGAGGTATGGAACAGCCGAATCACTAACTTGTACACCTGAAACTAGTACAACAATGTACGTTAACTACCTGGGATGAAAATGAAGACTTAAGGGGCCCTGGGTGGCTCAGTTAGTTAACTGGCTGACTCTTGATCTCAGCTCACGTCTTGATCTCAGGGTTTTGAGTTCAAGCACCGTGTTGGGCTCCACAGTGGGCATGGAGCCTACTTAAAAAAAAAAAAAAAAGAAAGAAAATAAAATAAAAACTTAAAAAAGTTGGGATGTGATGGGAAAGACAAGGAAAAAAAAGCAGCAGCTACAGGGACTACTGGGTTGGAGAAAGGTTATTTGGACTCACTGGTTTTGTTTACCTATTTTGTTTTGTTTTTAAGAGGAGAAGTCTACTGATTAGCTCAGGGGAAAAGAGAAGGTAACAGCCCCATGGAGAAACCCTCCTTTCCAGAGTCTGGTAGATGAGGCAGCCTGGCTGGTCTACTGAGACTGTTTCATCAGATGCTGAATGCTGTATGAAAAATTCCTCTGACAACTGTCTCTCCCTCGCAGCAGGAAAATGTCTCGTCATAAAAAATGAGCAGGGTAATTTGAAAAAGAACCAAACTGAACTTAAAAAAAAAAGTTAATAGCAATTTAAAAACTCAAGTGGATGGGGTAAACAGAAGATTTAATATCTGAAGTGCTGGATGAATTTAATATTAGACACAATTTTTTATAAACTTCACAAAGTATGAGGGGAGAACTTCTTTTAACCCAATAAAAGATATCCATAAAAAATTACAGCAAACATCACACTTACTGACAAAACATTAAAACCATTCCCATTACCACCACTGCTGTTCTCTATATTATATTGTATTTAAGTTCTACCCCACATATAAGACTAGAAAAAAAAATGTGTGAGGATTGAAAAGGAAGAAACAAAAATGTCTATTTATAGATAATTATGGTCTTTGTAGAAAACGCCAAGAATTTCATAAATTATTAGAATCAACTAGTGTTTTTTACAAAGTCACTGGATATAAATCAATATACAAAAAAATCATTTTCTATATGCTAGCCACAAACAATAACTAAAAACAACATTTTAAACAGCATAACATATATATGCATATATGTATGTATATAAATTATATTACTGAGATTGGCACAAAAAACGTGCAAACTTTTTTGGAAAAAATAATAAAATGTTATTGAAAGTCAATAAAGAGATACCGTATTCAGGACTGGAAAAGTCAGTATCTTAAGACAAGCTAGTCTCCTAAACCTGAATTGCGCTGAAGCTATAGACGTGGGTTGTCCAATAAACTCTAGCCATGTGTGGTTACTTAAATTTAAACTAATTAAAATTTAATTAAAAGATTTAGTTCCTCAGCTGCACTAGCCACATTTTCAGCATTAATTAATGGGAATTTTCCATCATCCTAGAAAGTTCTGTTGGACAATGCAGCCAATAGAGCAATCAAAATCATAATAGGGTTGTTTTTAGAGAAATCCAGTAGGCTGGTTTTTAAACTTCTTAGGGGCTTAAAAAAAGGAGAAAAAAACATACTGAGAAGAACAAAGAGCTAAGAACAACCAGGAAACTCCTAAAGAATCTGGAGGAACTGGCCTCATCAAGCTTCCAGAGTCATTATAAAGTAAAAGTAATTCAGACACAGGTAGATCAGCAAACACACCCATGGAACAGACTAGAAAGCCCAGAAACTGTTTGATATAAATTGCAAAAATGCTTTCTTAGTTTGTACGTTGAGCTGGAGAATTTTTTATTTTTATATAGTTGGCTTCATCAATCTTTTGGTTTATACCTTACGGGTTTTGCAAATTTAGGCCTTTCCTGGGGCTCCTGTGTGGCTTAGTCAGTTAAGCATCTGCCTTCAGCTCAGGTCATGATCTAGGGTCCTGGGATCAAGCCCCACGTCAGGCTTTCTGCGCAACAGGGAGGCTGCTTCTCCCTCTGCCTGCACCTCTGCCTGCTTGTGCCGCTCTCTCTCTGTCAAATAAATAAATAAAATCTTTAAATAAATAAATAAATAAATAAATAAATAAATAAATAAATATCTGATCCAAAGTGTGGAGGAGAGATCTATTTTCCCACCCCCAAGCCAAAAGGGCCATGCAGTTACTCAAATGCCAAGTATTGAAAAACTCATCTTCTCCACTGTCTTAAAGTACTAAATGTTATTTTATTTACATGACAGGTTCTATTTCTGAATTTCCGATTCTGCTCCATTGATATTTCTGTTCATTAGGACTCAAAAAACCACAAATCCTAAGGTGAAAATTGCAATGAATCTACGTAAACGTGGAAGGCACTGTAGGCCACATTAATAGAAAAGAGGTAGGCCAGCGGAAGATGTTCACGGTCTCATAAAAGGAACTCATCGCTAGAATATACAAAAAATTCTTGTAATCCAACAGGAACAAGACAGGAAACTCATCAGAAAAAAACCATAAACAAGGAATATGATTAAGCAGTTCACAGAGAGGAAACCCAAGTGACTAAGAGGTATTTGAGAGACGTTCAACGTTACTGGCAAACAAAATAAATACAAGACTAGAACTACCATAAGACATTAGCTTATACCGACTGGATTGGCAAAAATTAGACAACTGAAAAATAACAAATACCAGCAAGAATGTGGGGAAACGGGAAACTTCATATACCACTCACTGCTGGGAGTGTAAAATTCATACGACCTCTCCATGGAGCAATGGGGCAGTGCTTAATTAGTGAAACTATGCCCCGTGATCCAAAAATCGCACTGCTCAGTCTATTCCGTGGGAATTCTCCAGGAATACAGGGGAACTTTGCTTGCAGCGGAGTAGAGGCGGCGGAAATCTAGATTCATCGCCCACCAGGAACTCCCAGAGTAAGTCAAAACCTGGTAAACGCTTTTGCTATGGGATACCGTGCCCCGGTCAGAAGCAATCAACTGGACAATGGCATGCCTAGGTCCTAAAATGTTTTGAGTGCAAAGATACAGTCAGATTGTTAGCATAATTCCATTTATATAAATATAACACACACACAACACTGTGTTTTATATCCATACCCAGAACACAAGCCAGTGCCGGGGATGGGCAGGTACAAGATGGCCCCATCTGCTGGGTGACAGGCGATACCTTCAGTTTCGGTCATGTACCTAACTCCTACTGCCAGAGAAACAGAGAAGAAAGATGACCTGGACGTTTGAAGAGTAACGATTTATCAGATCATTTTATCACCTGGGAAAAGTCTGCAAGGCCCAGCCTCGAAGGAGATGTGCAGGACAGATGAGTTTGGACTTAATGAGGGAAGAGGAGAAGACATATGTAATCTAGAAACCCCAGGGCAATGAGGAGGGAAGTGCTTTCAAAGGAAGGAGAAACCACAAAGATAAACTTTTCTGGATCGCGGTATAGCCTGGAAAGGTTGATCTGACCCAGTTTGCTGAAGAATCTAAGCTAGAACAAATATATTAAGCTCCTTCACGTTCAACTATTCGGCTTTGTACCTACTAGGTGGGGGGAAGGGAATCATAACTTAACACTGCTTTGATGCCCTACAGACAAGCTAAACAAAATCACAAGGGTGATTACTGCCTTTGTTCATGCTGAACATGAATGGAAAAATTATCCACCTTAACCGAGTGATGTGGAACTAATTTTGCTTAGCGTGCCTATAGGACACTTTAAAAAAGAGAACTGCCCCAGCTCCTTGCCAAGGTAAACTCTTCATGAAAGAAAAGATCCAGGTTGGGTCCTAGGCTTGTGAACACCTGGACCTGTGGTTTATAGACCCTCACACTTTGTCTAGATGCTAGATAAACGGCCCCTTTCCCACATCAGGCTGTGCAGGAAGGTCCGTGTGTGCACCCGTGAGTAACTGGGGCAGGATCCTTCCCTACCCGAGCCCTACTGTTTCATCAGCTCGGTCTCTCCTGCTTCCACACACAGGAATTCTGTGAAGACTTGTTCTAAAACGTAGACAAACAATCCTAGGAAAGGAATGATCTTTAAAGCTATAGCCTGAGAAATCCCAATATGATGATTTAACAACCGAGCCGCTTTCAAAAGTATGGGTTGTTGGTTTTTTGTGGGTTTTTTTGTTTTTTGTTTGACCTTCAAGAACATTACTGATTAAATGATCACTGGCAATGGTTTCTGAGTCACCACAGCACATTATCGTGAATGGGCTTTTTCATATGGTTAAGCAGTGGGTGAAAATAAAGAGAACAGCCGTTTTTACTGGAATGTATACACTCCTAGATGAAATAAGCAGTAAACACAAAATAGCCATTGCTGGCCTTCATGCTAGCAGCTCCTGACAACATTCGTTCATGTGAACACCAACGAGTGTGATAGGCGCTTTGCTCTGATTTACTGGAACCAAAAAGGCAGGAGCCCTACTTTTATCATTTCTGTCTGGTTCTGTCTTAATTCCTATTTTTATGTAAAGAGTGGGTGTTAAAAATGAGCTATTTATAACAAGAAATTAACTAGAAGATAGAGCTATGAATGATACCGACTCTTTTCTTTTTTAAGATTTTATTTCCAAGTCACCTCTACCCCTGAGGTGGGGCTCAAACTCATAACCCCAAGATCAAGAGTCGCAAGTTCCACCGACTGAGCCAGCCTGCGGCCCCTTCTATTGTTTTATTAACCCAATCCATACATGGAAGGAAACAGAATGCTGATACACTCTTTTCTATTATTCAACTTAATTAGGGCTTTAACAAAATTCTTAGACTAACTGCACCACTTCATTCCTCCCCTAACAATAATTTACCAAACTTAAGTCCATAAAAAAATGATTTCACTGCAGGTGTCCTAGCACTCGTGATAGTGGCGAGGACAGCTGCGTGTTCCTGCTTCCACTTCACACACGGACACACGCAGCAAAGCCACGCACGCCGTGGACCTGGGAGAGCTGCTGGTCCTGCACGCTGTCTTCCGAGTTTTCTGCTCTCAAAAACCTTGTTGAAAATAAAACCAATGCTCAGCACAACATTCGCCAGTGAATTCCAAGGACAGAGGGAACCTTTGTAAAATCCTGGATGACTTCTGCTACCACAGGCCTGGCAGTGCAGGCACAGCTCTGGTTTCCCCAGTCTGTCCTGCCAAGGGTCCTATCTGTGAGGACCCAGAGCATTATGGTGTCTCTAGAACCCCGCCTCACCCTATCTCTTCCACCCTGTTTCCCACAATAGAGACCCTCTTATCCAGCCTTGTCTGCTTGATGTTCTGATCCATCGTGAGCCAGGTTTTGACTGCTTCCTCTGCTGCTCGCCTCCAAAGCCTCGCTCAGAAACTCAACCAAACCTCCTCAGATCTTGCTTCCTGATGTGCTCATTGCGGATCTCTCCCCTGGCTCTGTCCCTACCTACTGTGTCTATGTCACCGCTTGTTGATGACATCACATCATCTAAGTCATTCCGATACAAGCGATCACTTCAGGTTTCACTGCACAGAATCCTTTTTTCTCCAATTAGACTGCAAGCTCCTTGTGGGCAAAGAGCTCTCTTCTTTTTCCAATATGGTCACAGGACTTTGGAGAACATGTGTCCCAAAATAGAGACTTACTCTTCAGTACTTCACAACATTCATATTTTTATACCATCTTACTATTTTTTAAATTAGAGTATCCTTAAAACAGACCTTTGATCTAAAAGAAAGGCTTCAACACTTAGGAGTTCTTTCAGACATGGAAACTTCACTGAGGTGACCATCCTTTATCCCTCTGTCATATAGATAGACCAAAGCAGTCAAATTTAGAAGAAATTACTCTCATTCAACCTATCTATTTCAACCAAGGGCAAATGGGGAACACAGGGGAAGTAACCTGAAATACAGCCATAGAGGAGACGCTTCGCTTAGTTTCACGAATGATGATCTGTTAAAAAGTCAGCGCCAATAAATACATCAGACACACCAAACCAGTAATGCTTCTCAATATTAACATGTAATAAATATCAGTATAAATGCAGACATGTGTACAACTATAGGTATAATCCGTACCCAAGATTAACTCAAAAATTAAGCCTCTAACAGCGGAAGTAAAATCGATATGTAGTAAATATTCTTTAGTGTGGGCTATTTCTCAATGTCAAGAAAACAAAAACCTTGGAAAGACAAGAAAGCTTCCAAAAAATATTCACTGAGCCAACTGGCAAACTACGACTGGACCCCAGCCCTGAAGATCAAAAGAAAGTCCTCCTCAGTTAGAAGTTGACTGGTGCTAGGAGTTAGAGATTTAGTTTTGTTCTGGAATTTTAAAATGTTTTTTAAAAATATTTTATTTATTTATTTATTTGAGAGAGAGAGACAGCATGAGCAGGGGAGAAGCAAAGGGAGAAGGAGAAGCAGGCTCGCTGCTAAACAGGGACTCGATCCCAGGACCCTGGGATCATGACTTGAGCCAAAGGCAGGCGCTTCACTGGCTGAGCCACCCAGGCGCCCCTGGAATTTTAAAATGTTAATGCGGCCAACGGTTTAGCATCCCTTATATGTGATTTTTGCTTTTTCTTTGAGTTGGGTTTTTTCCCTTACTACTGAAATGTCTTCTGTAAGAATTTAGGACCTTAAACTCTAACTGGCGCTCAAGGGTATTAAATGCAATTACACATTCTAAAGGCTAGTAATTTTACTTCTCCAGAACAATTACCATGCTTTCATTTAGACTTTTTTTTTTGCTTTTGAAAAGCTCTTTTTGAATGATGTGGAAAAGCAAGATTCATTTCAGACTGTTTCAACCGTGAATAGTTTCAGCTATTTATTGGAGATGGTAATTTACGGAGGGCCTCTCAGCACCTGAGAGTAACTGAGGTGCCTACCCTTAAGCAAACAAGTTCAGGGTTGAGGCCTCACCTAGCTAGGCTGGGTTAACAGGCCCTAAGGGAAGAAGCCTCCTGTTATCTGTTTCCTGTCACTGAACAGAGGATGTGGAAATTAGATTTTCCTAAAGTGAAACCTCATCTGAAAACAACCTTGACTAGATTTCAGAAGAGCTCCTTGTAACAAGAAGAACATGAAGAAGCAAACAAAAAACATCGACAAGAGCAAAATCTACTTCTACCTGATGAAATACAAATTTCATGTGTATACAAATGTGTACGAAGATGGACACGTCGAATTTCTTAGCTCATAAAAAAATTGAAATTCTATACGCCTATTGCATATTTCTGGGTTCTTAAGGAAATTTTTTTTAAAAAAGAAGAAAATCCCCATTTAACTTTTGTTGAACAAGTTTGGGTGTTTTCTCTGAACTTATTCAGCAAATATTACCAGAGCACCCACTGCATGCTACAACGGTGAGGTAAAGTGTGGTACTTTTTACTTAGAAGTAATAATTATGCCTTATTATTGTATAATACTATTGCTTTCTGAGAAGCTCAAAATTCTTAGCTGAATGTTTCTTTCATCCTCACAACAAAAATAAAGCCGGGTAGGGCATGTTCATCTAGTATTGGTATTTATAACACCTGGTTAGATTGGAAGTAGAGATCTGATCGACATATCTTATCTCAAGTTGAACAGATTTAAATCCAAGCCAGGGGGGAGCAAAGCTCACACAAGACATCCCGCTGGGTCAACCCACTGCACTGGAACTTTCACCCCATCTTCCAAGACTTCTTTGCTAGCCCTGCTGGTGTGGTTATATATACAGAGGCTCCCTTCCTCACCCCAGACTCTTCCTAGACACTTCCTGGGAACACCGTCTGTAAGAACTTTCATCCTGAAAAAATGGGAATTAGCTAAGAAACACAATATTTAAATACACTATGTTTTTCTGTGAATTTTCCAGTTCACTGATTGCATTCTTTCAATGGTTGTAAAGGGAAGGGTCTAACAACCGGCCCACAATTATGAGATTGAATCATACGAAGTTGCCATATGTACAGGTTGAAAACAGCCAAATATTGGTAATTGCATATGGTTAACCTAATGTTAATAACTAGTCATGGCAAAAAAAAAAAATCCTTAAAATGAAATTGTGGTTTAAGTATGATTTACTACATATTGACACAAAAATGTTTTTCCTCAGAAGACACCTCTAAAATCACAATAGGAGGGGCGTCTGGGTGGCTCAGTCTGTTAAGCGTCCAACTCTTGATTTCAGGTCAGGTCATGATCTTAGGGTTGTGACAGTGAGCCCGGCATTGGGCATGGAGTCTGCCTGAGATTCACTCTGTCCCTCTGCCCCTCCCCACCCCTGAAAAAAATAAAATAAAAATAAATAAATAAAATCACAATAGGGGTCTGCTAGGGAAAAAAGTCTATTACACAACATATTCACCTCGCAGACACTGTAAAGACATCTGATTCATAAAGTGAAGTTGCCTGCCTTAGCAGGAGCTCAGTCACCAGAATCATTGGCTATCTGGTGTGTGTGGAGGGCAATTTAACAGATGAGGAAACTGAGGTCCAAAGCCCTTAAGTCAACTTGGCAAGTCTAGATCCGTAGTTCTCCATTCAGGAATAATGCTTTTTAAAACTCTTCTTGCACCAAAACATCTATTCAAGATTTGACATTTTCAGTGCCAACCCTCTGTTTGTACCATCTTATCTCATATTTCTATCCTCCCTTTCTCAACCCTGAACATCCCGTTCAACGTCAAGTTACTCCCTAGGTGTACAAAGTCTACTCCACAGTGAAGCCGGAAGATAAGACCTGCTGTCTTCCATGATTAACGCCCCAGATACAAGGCTATCCTCCTCAGTGTTATAATCAAAGCCACAATTCTACCACTCTGCTTTTCCAGTATCCTCCCCTTGTTGGCCCAGCTTCAATGTCACATTCTCCAAGAGATGTTCTGATGCCCCAAAGGAAAGAATATCTCTGTCCTCTGCTCCCAAAAGAGAGAAGAGGTTTGCTGCTATTGACTCCTGTGGACAATTATCCTACCTCCTTTATTACATCATGAATTTCTCAAAGGCAAGATCCACCCCTTATCCATGTCTACATTCCCAGAAGTGCCTACCAAGGTAGGAACTTAAATGCTCACTAAAGCTCTTCAAACCCCCTGAATCTGTACAGAAAAATACCAAGTGCACCACTTTGGAAGGAAGCGATCGACCAAACTCACCTGTGTCGTCTAGTGGAAAGGAGCACAAGCATCGTTTTTTTCCCCACACAAGATAGTTCCTTTAAGTAAATTGTGCAACATGAACTATTTTCAGTAGCCTCACAGAATTAGGTGTGCAAAAGAAAACCATCGTGAATCCTTAACTTACAATCATCAGTTTCAAGGTCTGAGGGGCCTGAGAAGTCATTTAGTCCTACCCCAAATTTCAAAGGCCAGAAAACCAATTCCAGAAACGTGAGGTGGTGAACCCTACCAGAAAGGCAGACTTCCTCACCTCCAGTTGAGTGCTGCTCTTTTTCCCTATGCCAGGCTCTACTAATCTGTTAATAAAAAATAAAATAAAATAAAACGTATCTGCAGACATCAAAAAGAGAAGAGAAGCATATGCAGACTGGTATGTTTGTACACCCAGTGACTAGCTCAGTGCACAGTACAATGCCGGTGGTCAGCCTACAAATACCGCTGAATGAATAAAGGAACACCCCAGGCCTTTAGAACAATAATAAAATAGGGAGAATATGAAATATTTCAAAGCACTAGTCAGACAATTAGTCTCCTAGGAAGAGCAGCAGAAGCCTAAAAAAGAAAGCAGGGGGGAAAACCCCCAAAACAACAGAATGAAGGTCTGAGAAAGAACATAATAGACAAACCAAGCCCTGTAAAAATAACTACACTTACTCACATGCAAGATTTTGGCAATATAAAAGCAAATACAAAAGAGAATCAAGGGGGTGCCTGGGTGGCTCGGTCATTAAGCATCTGCCTTCGGCTCAGGGCGTGATCCCAAGGTCCTGGGACAGAGCCTCGCATCGGGCTCCCTGCTCAGTGGGAAGCCTGCTTCTCCCTCTCCCACTCCCCCTGCTTGTGTTCCCTCTCTTGCTGGCTGTCTTTCCTCTGTCAAATAAATAAATAAAATACAAAAAAAGAGAGAGAGAGAGAGAATCAAGTCCTTGAATCGATATTTCTCCAAAGAAGACCTCTAAGTGGCTAACAAGCACATGAAAAGATGTTCAGCACTATTAGTCACTAGGGGAACACAAATCAACACCACAGTGAGATACCACTTCATGCCCACAAGGATGGCAATTGAAACACGCACACACAGACAATAGCAAGTGTTGGCAGGATGTGGAGAAACTGGAATCCTCATACCTTGCTGGTGAGAATATAAAATGGTGCAGCTGCTGGGGAAAACGGTCTGGTGATTCCTTGATAGGTTACACACAGTATTACCATATTACTCAGGAATTCCACTCTTAGGTGCAGACCCCAAAACACTTAAAACAAGTGTTTGAACCAAAACATGTACACTAATGTTCATAGCAACACTACTCACAACAGCCAAAAGGTGGAAACAACCTGAATGTCTATGAACTGATAAATGGATAAGCACATTGTGGTCTATCTGAGGAAATATTATGCAGCCTTTAAAAAAGGGATGAAGTGGGGCATCTGGGTGGCTTAGTCAGTAAAGCATCTGCCTTCAGCTCAGGTCATGATCCCGGGGTCCTGGGATCTAGCCCCACATGGGGCTTCCTGCTCAGCGGGGAGTCTGCTTCTCCCTCTCCCCCTGCCATGCCCCCAACTTGTGCGTGGTCTCTCTCAAATAAATAAATAAATAAATAATAAAAAAGGGAGAAAGTATTGATGCATGCTATCACATGTATGAATCTTGAAAACATTGCTAAGAGAAAGAAGCCACATACTGTACGATTCCATTTACATGAAATATCCAGAACAGGGAAATCCATAGAGAAAGAAAGCAGATTAGTGGTTGCCAGAGGCTGGAGTGGGAGGAAATGGGGAGTGACTACTTAATGGGAATGGGGTTTCCCTCCAGGGTGATGAAAAATTTCTGGAACTAGATAGTGGTGATGGCTGGACAACATTGTGAATGTACTTTTTTTCTTTTTTTAACACTTTAAATATGTACAGTTTATTGAATGTCTATTATACCTCAGTAAAGACATTTAAAAAAATAAAAATGAGGGGCGTCTGGGTGGCTCTGTCGCTTAAGCGTCTGCCTTTGGCTTGAGTCATGATCCCAGGATCCTGGGATTGAGTCCTGCATCATGCTCCTTGCTCAGCGGGGAGGCTGCTTCTCCCTCTGCCTGCTGCTCCCCCTGCTTGTGCTCTCTCTCCCTCTCTCTACCTCTGACAAATGGATAATAAAATCTTTAAACAAATGAAAAATAAAAGTGATGGGAAAAGATAACATCAAGCCAATATTCACAATAGCAACAATGAGAGAATCACTTCTGGCTATACTATATCAGGCAAATTAGATTCCAAGGCAAAATCCTCATCAGTGATGAAAGTAATTATGTAATAATAAAAGCTCAATTCCTATTAGACACTGTGTATCTACCAATATAAAATTACAAATGCACATTGTTAGTCACATATAAAGTTGTATGCACGTCTTCAAATATTTTCTAGCTCAAAATACAAGGAGATAGTGGCAAATCCCCTATTACAGTGTTATCTTTCAATATACAGATCTTCCTTGACTTATGATAGGGTTACATCCTGATAAATCCATATTAGGTTGAAAATGCATTTCATACACATAACCTACCGAACATCAGAGCTTAGCCTAGACTATTTTAAATGTACTCAGAGCACTCACTATAGTGGGGCAAAATCCTCTAACACAAAACCTATTTGATAATAAAGTGTTGATTATCCCATGTAAGGTACTGAATCCTGCACTTGAACAGAACGGAGATGGGTGCAGAGTGGCGGTCGGGCTGGGTCGTCCGCCCTCGTGATTGCTGGCCGCCTGGGAGCTGCGGCTCACTGCCCAGAGTCCGAGAGAGGACTGACCACACGTCGTTAGCCAGGGACAAGATCTAACTTCAAAATCCCAAGTACGGTTTCTACTAAATGCATACCACTTTTGCACCATTGTGAGGTCTAAAATTGTCAAGTGGGGGACCATCTGTACCGCTCTCAATTATTGACATGTTAAGTAGACACAAAGTTAGTAAGGAATAATTCAAATATTAAGGTTCATTTTAATGGATATCTGCAGACCTCTACAGAGAAAAAATTAAAGAAAACATTCTCAAAGACGTACAATGTGACTGTACTTAATGGCACTGATTTGTACACTTTAAAATGATAAATTTGGGGGCGCCTGGGTAGCGCAGTCATTAAGCGTCTGCCTTTGGCTCAGGGCGTGATACCGGCGTTATGGGATCGAGCCCCACATCGGGCTCCTCCGCTGGGAGCCTGCTTCTTCCTCTCCCACTCCCCCTGCTGTGTTCCCTCACTCGCTGGCTCTCTGTCACAGAAATAAATAAAATCTTTAAAAAATAAATAAATAAAATAAGACAATAAATTTGATGTTCTATATATTTTACTTATTTAAAAAAAAATAAAAAGTTTCAAATCTTCACAGTGCTAGGATCTTTGGAAATATCCAGTCTGAAGATCTGATTCACAAAGCGCTATCACGTCTCTCTCCAACAAGGTGGAATGTTCTGCCCTACACATTCTTTGCCACCAATCCTGACTGCATGGATCATAAACCCAGCACCTACTTTCTTAAACTAGGTTTCAGTAGGAATGCTGTGAGTCTATAAGGGGGACACGGGCATCACTGTGGCTCTCCACAGAGGCTACTACCAGTGATTCCACGACATGGACCCTGCTGTGTCAGTGTGGACAGAGGCTTCTCGGCAGTGGCCAGCAGATTCACTCAAAGATTCAAGAGGGACAGACGTGCTGCGGTCTATCCGAGGCAGGGTGGCAGGACGCATCCTCCTTAGAGCTCGCAGGCAGCTATCAAGCCACCAGCACTACCACCAATGGAAACTGAAATGCAATGCTGCCCTTCGGCCAAGCAGAGAGCTCAAGTTCTGGGATGCTCCTAGGATTCCCTGGCACCTACCCCCAAATGGCCTCTGTGTCCCTGGCGGCGGTCCCACAAACATGTACATAAGATGCACCTGAACTTTTGTTCCAGGGGCTCCCCTGCTCTCAGCTCTGCTCCACGCAAACCTTTCACCTCTCTCCCTTCAGGCTTCAAGGCTCCACTCTACCTCATGCAGTGAGTTACTTGAGATGATCTTTAGAATCAACACAGGGTGCCAACCATAGACTCCTTAGGTGTCTGAGAACTTTGGAACTGGGGCCAGGCGTATCTTCAGCTCCTGATGAAGGCTTCCTTGATCTGATTTTAATCAGTTTGGGCCATATGGCTGTTATCTAGATACGTTTGTGAGCCCAAAGATGAACTCAGTACTCGGCATGGTGTAGGCGGTCAGTCTCCAAATACCGCGCTCGGGGCCTGCACCAGAGTAGGCAAAGTGTGTCGTGGGGCCTGACACACTCAAATCTTCTTAAAGGCATCTCTCTTCTTTCCAGCCTTCTTCATCTTCTCTAAATTATTACTAGTCAATGTTGCTCTAATTCTTGGCTTCCTGATTTTTAGTAATGGAGTAAATGTGTTGCTTTTAGATTATCAGCATCCAAAATTTTCAAAGAGAAGCTCATTTGAAATGCTGTTACCAAGGAACCTATCCAGTCACTTAAAAGTGGCTATTATTGGTCTGGGCAAGAAAATACACAAGATTCCATACATACACTGTCAAGTTTGGCAAGAGAGATTTTAGACAACTTCCGTCCTTCCCACCCAATCCCAAGTAAACAGGGCATTTGTTTGTATTTCCACATTGGCCTCATGAACGAAAATACCTCCTCCACCTAGAAAAACAATCTGTAACATTCAGGCATGGAACTTTGAGGGCTAACTTTTTAGTGCATGCTAGAGCCTTACGTATGCAGTGCTTTAAAAAAAATAATAAAGTGGAAAAGTATCTTTAATAAACATTTCTCCTGTGAGCATCTTTCTCAAGTTTACACTTACACCTGGCTTGGTGTTTCTGTATCTTTCAGAAATACAGATTTAAAAAAAAAAATTCTCCATTAAAATCTGAGCCAGAAAAGGAACTTTCTTCCTACAGTCTCCCTGCAACAGACCTGAAAATTTGTTTTACTCTGTTTGGGAGGGTGGCGGGGAGAGTGGTAGGCACAAAAAACTACTTTCCTTTACCCACTGTAAGTTTTCTGCTCTGTACCAACTATCCTGCCTGGCAAAGAGTTAAGAATTTTCTGAGGTTAGTTCCTGCGGTTAAAAAAAAAAAAAAGAAGCTAGATGCTTAAATTTAGAAATCCGTAAAACAATACTGGGAAACTTTCAAAGCCTTGGAGAAATACTGGAGTTTATTGTATTGCCTTTTGTCAAACTGCATCACATCGGCCACATTTTCTTCTTTTTTAATCCCTCCCGGCCACATTCACTGCAGATCCTACGCATTCCCACTTGATTCAGCTACCTGCTGGTGATCGGGGCTGGAGAGCCGGGGTGGGGACGAAAATCTAGTGGTCACTTTGCACTTAAGTTTAACAGGTGGTTTTGACTACCTCCTGTCAATATGAGAGGTTCCCACTCTCCTCTCTGAACAGCTTGAGGGCCAGAGCTCCCTGAGTTCCCGGGCCACCGCGGCGAGTCAGGCGACAAGTCTCGAACAAGTCCGGGGAAAGGCCGTGGAGACCCGGGAAGGGTGTTAGGGACAATCCGTAACCGCTCTGCGCCCAAAGTTAGACACGTGCCTCGGACCACCTCGCAACCCCCAATAGGACAACCTCGGAGTCTAAAATCGCTTCGTTCTCCCCACCTCCCCGATCTGGGGCGCACGCGAACCCCTGAAATCCCAAAAGAGGCACTTAGGTGAGGCCACCGGCTCGACGACGGTCCCTCGGATTACGCGTCTTTCCTAACTTCCAGGAGGCTGGACGAGCGATGTGGAGGAGAATAGCGCGCAAGGAGAGATCCACGCAACCCGGGTGCCCGCAGGGAAGCGTGGGAAGTGCAGACGGCCCGGCCACAAGAAAGCGGGGTCACCTTTGTCTATCCGAAACCCATCCGAGCCCAAGCCTCCTTCTACAGACTCCAAACGCCACCCCACTCACCGACGTGCCAGGCGAGGCCACCGGCTGCCAGGGCGCCCGCCCGCAGCCCTGACCCAGTCGAGGATCGCAAAGCCCAAACTCACCTGGAAAGAGCCCCCGCGCCGGGGACCGCGGGTGCCCACCCCGACTGCGACCCAGAGCCTCGCGCCGCCTGCTCTCCGGTCAGC
>NC_048232.1:10475123-10645870 GCF_002007445.2 Ailuropoda melanoleuca | reverse complement strand
GCACCGCCAGCCCGCGCTCCCACCCCCGCCCCGCCCTCCGCCCTCCCCCACACGACGCGCGCCCTCTTCGGAGCGCTGCACCGCCCTGCCGCGCGCTCCCCTCCGGGGCTCAGCCCCCCAAAACACTCGGCGCGCGCCCTGGGCATTTAAAGGGACAGGCCCCACGCCGCTGCTGCCCGGAGGCCGCCTCTCGAGGGGGCCCTCGGTCTCCGCGCGAGGTCTGAACTGGGGACCCGGTCGCGCCCTCACCGACTTACACCGCCGAGAAGCGCAGTAGGGGTTTGAGCCTGGAGCTCTGAAGGAGATCGGACTTGTTTGCCCCCGCATCGTCGTCAGCTTTGAGAGGTTCTGTTATATTTAGTGATAATAACACCCAAGGATAGAATTTTTATTACCCTCGGAAAAGGTATGGAACATACCCATCATTTCACGTAACCCTTAGAACAAGCCTCTGATTCTGGGCCCCATTTTACACTGAGGGAAAACTGTGGTTCCCAGAGGCGACGAACCTCCTCCCGGAGCTTCTGACCCCATTGCTGGTGCTATTTTCTTCTTTTCTCCATCGCCGGGGAAATACAGACTGAGGCTAATAGCTGGTTGTGGAAGGCTTTCATCAAGTTGTTGAGCACTAATGGGACCCGTGTTTCCACTGGGCGGCCCAGCTCCGGAGGGAGGGAGAAAGCAAGAGTTACGGGGCTTTATTAATGGTAAGGTTTGTTGGGGACTCCGCTGGCAGACATTACAAAGCCTATATTCCAAAATGCCATGTGTGGTGTATCCCCATTTTACAGAAAACTGAGGAAGGAAGTGGTTGGCGGCACGGAAGGGCTGAGTCACGGGCGGCGCTCAGGGCTGAGCCCCAATACCTTAGTCCTTAGCTCATTTCTTTGCCCTCCCCAGGAAGACGTACCTGATTAAAGGAGAGAGACCTTTTTCACTAATAACACACTGGCCTCATCTCACTCCCTGCATCTTTAATTAATGTTTACAAAGCACTTTAATCTACCCAACATGCTAGTTAATTAGGCCAGTATTATTATGCCTCTCTTTCTGAACCAAATCCAGGAGAGTATCAATATTGTCAGTCCTTAATCCTTGATGAATAATGGGCCTAATCTTTCTGCTGTTTGTTTTTTTTTTTTTCAAATTGTGTCCCATATTGTGTTAAATACTAATTCATTTAGCATGAATGGGCTTACTAAAAGTTAGAGACTGTTAAACACCCTCCGGTGAGAGGTGAAATAGGCAACCCTTGTCTTTAAGGATTTCAGGTAAATAAAAAGACATGTTGTCAAGTGCTTCCCAGAATTTTTCTTTCTTCTTTATTGTGCTTTTTGCTTGGTAGGGTTTGCATGATGTATAAACATATGTTTGGCTTAATTTTTAAAGTTTACTTAAAATTTCTGATTTACACATTATCTCTTGTGTAAAAATTCAGTATCTTTTCTTACAGGTGAGGAAGAGATAAGAAAGTAGGAATTGAAGGATGATGTCATTAGGAAGGAGGAAGGAGAAAAGAAAAAGGCAAAAAAAAAAAAAAAAAATCCCCCCCACCACCACCAAAAAAAAGCCAGGGAATGAACAGGGAAGAAAGTGAGCAAGAAGATTTCAACCAGGTGGCTGTGGGGCCATGAGGCCAGCCCCTGGCTAGCACAACCCAGAGCTTTGTGGGAATTACAAACAGGTGGACCTTCCTCTGGGCTGGTGGGGACCTAGCCAGGGCCCCAGAGTGACTACGTGAACACAGGCTGGCTTCCAGTCCCCACTGCACCCCTGTCGAGGGACATTTGTGCCCATCAAATAACGCAAAGGGACTAGAACACCAAGGGAAGTAAGAGAACAAGAAATGGCTTAGAGGGGTAATTTAAGAAGTTACTCATGAAAGTACTTACATGACGTCAAGGGAGAAAAAAAGGAACAAAGAAACATCTGGAGGGTCTTTGTATCTACCATTGTTATTCCTTTAAAACCCATAGAATTTACAAAATTTTACTTTATATTCGAGTTTTTAATCAGTCTTCCGAGGCTGCTTTTTGTTAAGAAAATCCTGGCAATACATGACCCCCAAATATGAGACAAACACTATCGTGAACTTTGTGTAAATTAAAAATCTTGAGGTAAACTCAAAAGATTAAGCTATACCTACGGGTTTGTTTTATAAAAATAGTTAACTGTAGAACATTGGCTTCAGAAACTGCAATATCCGTTTTGGCCACTAGAGGAGGCATACAGGAAAAAAGAAGGGTTAGTAATTTTCATGTTTCCTTCACTAAAAAATTATAGCATTGTAGAGTCGAAAGAGAAGTAAAAAAAAATTATTTTATGCCTCTTCCACTCATAAGTGTGATTTTGAGCTGCTTGTCTTTTTGAGACTCAGTTTCTCACCTGTACAACACCTACCCTGGAAGGTTAAAACAAAGTTATTTTAACAGGCGCCCCCAGATACATTAAAGAATTTTAAAAATAGAAAATTTAGGCAAATACTTGTGTGACCTCAAGATGAGGGAAGAAAAGAAATGGAAAAATCATAGATGAAATGACCATTAGACTCGATTACATAAAAATTTTAAATCCTGACAAGTAAAAATTTTGTGGGGGTGCCTGGGTGGCACAGCAGTTAAGCGTCTGCCTTTGGCTCAGGGCATGATCCCAGCGTTGTGGGATCGAGCCCCACATCAGGTTCCTCTGCTATGAGCCTGCTTCTTCCTCTCCCACTCCCCTGCTTGTGTTCCCTCTCTCGCTGGCTGTCTCTATCTCTGTCAAATAAATAAATAAAAATCTTAAAAAAAAACAACTGCAAAAAAAAAATTTTGTGAACAAAATTTGAAAAGAACAAAAGACCCTATAGAACAGTGCATAACAAATCTGACAGTTAATTTTATCCTCAATACAAGAACACCCATAAGTTGATAAGAAAACTTTAATGACTCAATGGGAAAATTACCTTAAAAAAATGGTTATTACTTAGCACTTACCCTATGTGTGTTATATTTTAAAGTGTTTGAACTTCCTAGTAATTGGAAAAGTAAAAATTTAAAATAACTAATATACCTGTTAGGAAACATTTTCTTTAATTCTGACATTCAATACTGACAGGAATGCAATGAAATGGCAAATTTTACATACTATCAGTGAGAGCATAAATTGACATAACTTTACTGGAAAGCAACTTTATTTTATTTATTTAATTTTTAAAAAGATTTTTTTTTTATATTCATTTTAGACAGGGAGATACGGAGAGAGAGCATGAGCAGGGGAAAAGAGAGAAGCAGACTCCCAGCTGAGCAGGGAGCCCTACGTGGGGCTTGAGCCCAAGACCTGGAGATCATGACCTGAGCCAAAGGCAGACGCTCAACCATCTGAACCATCCAGGTGCACCTGGAAAGCAATTATTTAAAAATATTTCCCAACTTTAAAAATGTTTATGCACGTTGATCCTGTAATTCCAAATCTAAGGATTCTATAGAAATAGTCAGAAATGAGCACAAAGATTTGTGCATAAAGATATATACTGTCTCCTTTTTATAATGTCAGAAAATTAGAAACAAGCAAAACATCCAAAATTAGGGAGAAATAAACTACCATGCAGCTTTTTGAAATGAGGAATTTTTAGTGGCCACATGAAAATACCTAAATATATGGTTAAGGGGGCAAAAAGAACATTACAAAATTGTATGTAAATTATTATTTCATGGAAATACGTTTCCACGTACATGGAAAATGCATGTATGTATGGAAAAATTAGAAGGACATCTGTCAAATTGATGGCAATTAGCGTTTCTGGTTCTGATTATGTGATTCTTTTTTTTTTTTTTTTTGGTATTGTATATGTTCCAAATTTTCTGTTGTGACTCTACATTACTTTTACACATCAACAAAAACTAGTAAATATTATATTTCTACATGAGCCAGTGTGCATTGCATTAAGCCTGGCTTCTATCAAACATTCAATAAATATTTGATAGACGACAGAAGGAAAAGAAGGACATTGATGCACTTCAAGGATGATTTCCTAGTGAAGTTTCTTGATTTAAAAAAAGAAATAATTTTTTAAAAAAATAAGAAATAATTTTTCTGCTTCTGCAGATGAAGAATTTATGACCTGGAGGTTTTTGGTGACATGTTTTAGAGGAAGACTAGAAAAAATGAAGTGGAAATGGTTTCATACTTCCTGAAAGCAAGTGGACAATGTCCGTATTCCAGGGCAGTATTTTGAAGAAGAAACATGTGGAAGAAACAATTATGGAAGAAAACCGTAAACGAGTTGTTCCTACAATTTAATGGTAAGCATTCTGAAGGAGAGCAAGTGCCCAGAAGATGCCTGGTGAGTGGCGGTGCTGCTCAGGCAAGCGTTAGGACCTGCCAGTGAACGAGGTCCAACCTGGCAAAGAGGATGTATGTGCCCCTTCATCCTTCATCCGAAAATTCTCTGTGGTCTTTTCTGTGGCAAGCACTACTATGGGAAGGTCTAGGAGATAAAACAGTGAACCGCATAAATGAAGCCCCTGCCTAAAAGGAACTGAGAGTCCAGGAGGGCTTGGAGAGACACAGACAAGACTCAGGAGATAAAATGGTTAATTGCTAACAGTCTGTTAATCCACAGGCGATTCTGTAAATAAAAACAAGAGTGAGCTGAATGACATTTCCCCCCAGAGATAAGCCTGAGGCATAATTGGGGGTTAAAATGTGACTGAGGACAGCTTGTTTTGCAGCTGAAGATCTGTGTCCAGCTAGTTTTCAGTTTACAGGCGGAGGACACAAAGCCGACAGGGTGTGGAAATGGCTTGTGTCTGAGGAGACTGGGGGTAGGGCAGTGGCTGAGGGAAGGGCTTTTCAAGGAGTCTTAGGAGGTTTCCTGTGCAAGGTGTCTGGTAACCCCCACCCTCTTTCCATCAAACCTTCACTAACTCCCCACTTCCTCCTGAGTGCTTTTGGTGTGGGGAGATTTGAATATGGCCAACACCAGCTTCAAGGGGAGTGTCAGGTAAGAGCAGGACTTGGTGAGACAGTCCAGTTTATGTCACAGACAAAGCAAGTACCACATTTGGAAGGATAGGTAAGTATGGTGGGTGGAGTGCTGTGTATGTGGAGTTTGTTACCTTTCTGTTACGTTGAACTTTCGTAAGCCCATTTCAGTTAAAATATTTCATTATACCAGATTTTTAAGTCTGAGGGCTGACTTTTTTTTTTAAGGTTTTTTATTTTTATTTATTTGACAGAGAGAGAGACAGCCAGCGAGAGAGGGAACACAAGCAGGGGGAGTGGGAGAGGAAGAAGCAGGCTCCCAGCAGAGGAGCCCGATATGGGGCTTGACCCCAGGACTCTGGAATCATGCCCTGAGCCGAAGGCAGACGCTTAAGGACTGAGCCACCCAGGTACCCCTGAGGGCTGACTTTTTTACTACAGTACCATTGTGACCCAAGATAGAACTTCCTCTTTGATCTGACCCTGAACTTGAGGATGTGAATTCCCAGAATTGTGAGAGAGCTCTTTCTTAGGGTTGCAGTCAGAATGAGGATAAAGGAATCACCCAGCAGGATATGTGACCACTTCGTGGGGCTGCAAAGTCCTGGTCTGGCCACCAGCTTTACAGACCTGGGCATTACCAGGCTCTCAGGCACTGAGTCCCCATTGCATTTCCAAGTTGCAATGTTGGTGGAGGGGAAGATGGGGGAGACCTTACTGGTCATCCTTTGATAAGCTTAAAATATTTTATTTCAATTTCCAGATTGTTAAATAGGATTTTAAAAAATCTTCCTGTGGAGAATCACAACAGGAAAAGAAAAGGGAAATCGCACCACACGCTACCATTCACTGTGAGTAATAAAATGTTGTGCGATGTGTTTCCTGTTGTCCTCAAATAGTTACTGAGGGTTAACAGTACTCACCACCTCGTATGTTCCAAATTCAAGACATCACCAGGAGCTATCTCCTCAGGGTTTACTGACAGTCAACAAACCCAAACTGGCCCCACCACCAACACCCCCACTTCTAAACTAAGAAGAGGCTTGAGGGTCCTAAGCTTTGTAGGCATGCAGTTAGTGTTCATGGTGGGAGGCTGTTCTCTGCTCTCCGTCCGGGAAGGGCCGGGAGATATATTCCTTTTGTATCCACCCAAGGTAATCTGTCTTCTAATTATCTCCAAATCAGCTGGTCAGGGACTTCACATCTACAGAAACCCTTTTGCCACATAATGTGACATAATCACAGAGGTGACTTCCCATCATGTTCACACGTTCCCCTGATACTTAAGGGGAGAGGATTATACAAGGGTGGGACACCAGGAAGCTGGAGTCTTGGGGGGCATCTTAGAATTCTGCCTAGCACAAAGGAGAAGGGGTTCCTCTAATTCCCACAGCCACACATGGGGGAGAGTCCTAAGACAATCACTCATAAAGACTGGAGTTCAAGGGGCACCTGGGTGGCTCAGTCGGTTAAGTGTCCGACTCAGCTCAGCTCATGATCTCAGGGTCATGAGATTGATCCCCCATCAGGCTCAGTACTGAGTGTAAAGCCTGCTTAAGATTCTCTCCCTCTCTCTCCCTCTCATGGAAAAAAGAAAAAAAAGATTAGAGTTCAACAGGACGGGGATATGGACTCTTGCTAAGGTGTAGACCCCACACTGGCCCCAGGCTGTAAGGAGCTGAGCGGGGTAAGGTCATAGCAAGCATTTGAGGAGCATGGTATCTCTTTCCTGCTGAGATTTGGACATAGACTTGGAAGACTTGTGCACACCTCTAGGCTGGAGATTTCAAAGGAATGGTCACTGTACCGGGGTTTGAAGGACTGGGAAGCACAGTGAGCCTGGAAGTAAGATGGGGCAGATGGGGAGCTCCCCCCACCCCAGATCTCCAAGTCCCTCAAACTGTATGGAAGGGGACCTTTCAGTTTCTGGGGCTCTACCTGAAGAAATGCAGAAATGATCTGAGAGGCAGACACAGGGTAAGCTCCCTGCCATGGGGTGAGTAACCCAGGCAATTGAGTTTGAGATGGAAGTTTTTAAATACCTAGGAGTAAATCTTTAAAAAAATTGTGTTTTTTTGTGGTAAAATATACATAACATGAAATTTATCATTTTACTTTATTTTTAAATGTATCACTTTAATCATTTTAAATGCACAATTTAGCAGCATTAAGTACATTCACAGTGTTGTACAACCATCACCACTGTGTATCTCCAGGACTTCTTCATCTTCCCAAGCTGAAACTTTGTCCCCATTAAACACTAACTCCCTATTCTGCCCTCTCCCAGCCTCTGGCAACCACCGTTCTTTCTGTCTCTCTGCATTTGCCAGTTCTAGGTACTTCATCTACATGGAATCATACAGTTGACTTTTTTTGTCTGGCTCCTTTCGCTTAGCATAATGTTTTCAAGTTCATTCATGTTGAAACATATATTGGAAATTCCTTCCTTCTTACGGTCGAATAAACTCCATTGTATGGCTAGACCACATTTTGTTTATTTGTTCGTCTGTCTGTAGACACTTCAGTTGCTTCCACCTTTTGGCTATTGTGACTAAGGCTGCAGTGAACACGGGTGCACTAGTATGTGTTCAAGCATCTGCTTTGAATGGTTTTGTGTATTCACCCAGAAGTGGAATTGCTGAATCATACGGTGATTTGACTGTTTGAGGAACCGCCATATTGCTTTCCACAGCGGCTGTGCCGTAGTACATTCCCAGCAGCCTTGAGTATGAGAGTTCCGGTTTCTTCACATCTTCACCGGCCCTTGTTATTTTCTGTTTGCTTTTGTTTGTAATGATTACAACTGAATCTTAAAAACAAAAATGAGACTGGTTTAATAACCAAAACTGTTAAGGAGGTTATTAAATGTGGCCAGTCTGATCCCTGATGTCCTGCTATTCTGTGGGAAATGGGAATTTCACAGAAAACAGCTGGGGGCAGATATTGACAGCAATAAAGCTGATTCATGCTTATGCCCCAACATGTTGAGACGCCTGAATAAATCAGTTATAGGAACAAAAAAATAGGTGAAAAATAATTTTTTTCGCCTTGGCTTGTTCTTAAAATGCTTACTGACTTTGAAGAGGATTCACATAAGAATGTAGCAGACTACACATATGTATGGCCTCCACCATTTCACCTCCCATTCATTTCTTAAACCTTTACCATCTGGGTTCTAATCCCACAACTCTTCTGAAGCCGTGTTCGCTTGCTTCCCACCCTGGCTTTCAATCTCTGACAGTTAGGATCATCCATTAAATCTAAGTATTTTTCCCAAAGTTGAGTCTTCAGCAGAGTTCACACTGCTTTCCTTGGGCAAAGACATTCATCAGCCTAACCTCACATATTACTTCTATGACGATGACCTGAAAAACCTCCCCCTCTGGGCATTATTCATTTCACTTAACAAGCTAAGTGTCTACTCGAGTTTCAGTTGGGAACCTTGTTTTAAACTGTGCGCCAGGCATCTCATTCATTAAATTCATTCACCATCCATCACCCTCTCTTGGTTGTGAAAGGCCAACCTCCCTCCTTAGAATGCTTGAGCTGGGAGAAGTCTAGATACACACACACACACACACACACAGGCAGTTAAATCATTCTGCATGATATGGAAACAGGAGTAATCTGCTGGCATCTCAAGAAGGAGATTAGGATCCTAAAGGAGGAACTGGAAGGGTCAAGAGGGGTGGGAAGCAGGGAGGACTAGCTAATGACATGATGGAAGACCATAGCCTATGGAGAGACACAGAACATTCTGAATGTGAGAATGATGGGACTTTGGGAAAGCAATGTCTGACAGTAAAGTTTGAAGTGTTTCTAATTGTGTGGCATTCCCTCTGCCACTCCCAAACCTCCTAACACCAGTGGTTCTTTGGGGGATTGAAAAGGGTCATAGCCCGTGATTTTCAGGAAAGCAAAGAGAAGTAAAATAGAGCCGGGTGTAATAGTTTGGAGTCAGAGGACAGCAGCGAAGTCAATTGCAGTGTGGGTAAGAAAGCAAAGCCCCGTGCCGTAGAATATGTTAGAGAAGTAGAGAAGGGTGTTCTAGGCTCTGCCGTTATGATGACCTAAGCCAATACTTTTGGTATTAAGTAAAACAGTGCCCTTAAGAAGTCGGAGGCCATGGAGTTTCTTGGATTGTACAATGTTCACAAACAGGATGTTGACCTGTGGCATTGGGTATCTATTCTTCATAGAGGCTAGAGCACGCATGGGACATGTGTTGTTCTAGCTGGCCTCACCTTTTGGCTCCCTTCTTGGACTTCTAATCTTCTCTCTCAGACCTAATCTTCTTTCTGAAGCTCTTTAAAAGTGCTGGAGACCCTCTTTCTCACATTCCAGGGGTATAAGTAATAATAATGCTGCGTATCTTTATGTCATATTTCATAGCTTACAAAACTCATTCACACACATTTAATTCTCATAATAGTCTTAGAAGGTATTGTTCTTCCCATTTAACAGATAAGAAATCTGAGCCTCAACAGGGTTCAGTGACTTGCTCAAACTCACTCATGTAGTTAGTGTCCCAGTGAGAATTCTGTCTGCTGCACTCTGCTTTTCATGGGAGCTGCCTTGGTGGGTTCTTCCCATTAGGAAGAGCAGTCCTGGTGAAAATGCCTATAAAGAGCATTTTCTCTCTATAAAGCCAATTGAGGGCTTTGTGTTCCTGCTGTTGACTATTTTCAAGGTTTCAAATTAGTATTGGGGAAAAGTGTGAACTTTATGAGAGTTTAAGGAATAGTCATAAGCATCAGAAATTTGGAAATCGTACCTTATTCAATATCCATCTGAGTGGAGTCAGCTGAGGGGGTACTAAGAGGGATGACAAAAAACAGAAGCCACGTTTCCCAGCTAAAGAAAGGGTGAGAACTGCATAAAACTCCACCCAAATTTTGATGGAAAGATTCAAGCATTTTCCTTAAGGATTCCATAAAGAATTGCTCAATGTCAAATACAAAGTACCGTTACATAATTATGAAACGATTCTTTGCTTCCATATATCAAGTAAATCTAAAGCAGAATAATTCCATGAGTAAAGCTAACATATGGAAAGCATCATCTTTCCAGGACAGACTGAAGACCTGCATTCAAGCAAAACCCCAGAAGGTGCAGAGTTATTGCTACAGGATTCCTGCTACACAGACTTCATCATCTTGCCCATCTCCACATGTTGCTTCGGTTTTACTTGGAAGCCCTTAGCCAGACTGGCAGGGGTGACGAAAAGAGAGTGCAGGTGATGAGGAGAGCTGGCCAGAGAACAGAGTCCATTAGCATCTCTGGCTCTCCCGGGAAGAATAGATGGACCATCCTTGCAAAGCGTGTATTATGGTGAGAGAATCTTTACTCTCAATGGGGTATTTAAATATGCCCACTTCCAAGCAACTGTTCGAGGATCAAAGGGCTAAAGGATATGCAATAGTTCTCCCCTCTACTTTATCCGCACTGAAGGTGGTCCAAAAGCAGATGATCCTTCTTCCGACGTGTGGTCAGAGGGTTGCGAGTAGCCTCATGCTTCGTCACAATGTCTACGTCATTCGCCTGCTTCGTCTCATCATGTGGGCATTTTATCCTCTCGCTCCATCACCAGAAGAAGGGTGAGTACAGCAAAAGAAGATATTTTGTGAGAGAGGGACCACAGTAACAGAACTTTTATTACAGTATATCATTATAATGGTTCCATTTAATTATGAGTTATTGTTGTTAATCTCTTACCTGCCTAATTTGTAAATTAAAGTCTAGCATAGTAAAGTACCTATAGGAAAAAACATAGTATATATAAGGTTTGGTACTATCCCAGATTTCAGGCATCCACTGGGGGGTCTTGGAACGTGTTCCCATGGACAAGGCGGCCTGACTGTACAAACTATTCCACATTAAGTTTGAGTTTTGTCTTTCATCAGCTCATTTCCCAAGTTTACCAGAGAGAAAAATTAAGTCATTTAATTTTCATTGACTTTCCCTTCCCCTTCCTCTCCTGGGAAGAAGTGCTTATGAGCTCCGAAGAGGAACAGGCCTGGTTAGAGTCATAAATTGAATAGTTTAAGCAATTAAGATCCGACTCTAGAGCTAAATAGGATATACTTGTAAGGAAGGAGTCATCTAATTCAATAAGTGGGATGGCATGATAAAGAATAAACCATTTTAACTTCCACTCTGTTAAAAAAAAATTGTGTTAAGAAATTCCAAACGTTTGAAACATTTCTAAGAGGGCCAAATAATTTTTCATTTCATGAATGCATTTACTAAAAGGTTTCTTTACGGGCGCCTGGGTGGTTCCGTCCATGAAGCATCCAACTCTTGATTTCGGCTCAGGTCATGCTCTCAGGGTCGTGAGATGGAGCCCCGCATTGAGCCCCACATCCAGCTCCTTGCTGGGTGTGCAGCCTGCTTAGGATTCTCTCTCTTCCTCTCCTGCTGCCTCCCCCCCCTAAAAAAAAGGTGTCTTTAAGTCACGAGGGCATTTGGTGCACTGAGAATATCCAAGTTACTGGGGTGCTTGGGTGGTTCAGTCAGTTAAGGCTCCCACTCTTAGTTTTGGCTCAGGTCATGATGTCAGGGTCCTGGGATCGAACCTCATGTCGGGCTCAGCGGGGAGGGGAGTCTGCTTCCTGTCTCTGTCTTTCCCTCTGCCCCTCCCCCTCCTCATGCACACACTCTCTCTCTCTCTCTCTAACAAATAAGTAAATTCTTAAAAACAAAAAAGTTTATCCAGGTTACACACAAGAATACTTTTATTACTTAAGATGAGTTACTTTTGTAGCTTTGGACCTAGAGGGGTTTTCATGCTTTGGTCGCAAAATGTTTTTCAGACACGAATTCCTTAACTAGATGACAGAGAAACTGAAGCTCCAAGAGAACCAGGGGAAGGACTTGGTTCCTGATCCCCAATCTGTAGCCTTCTTCAAACAAACAAAGCAAACAAAAAACCCTTCACCAATTCAGGGGCGCTGCCTGACAGGTAGGCTTGCTATAAAGGCAATGTGTTACTGAAACAAGGAGTAAGATAAAATGCTATGATTTTTGGCAAAATAGATTTCAGATAATTAATTGAAAAAAACCATAAACATCAGACTGGGGCTGGAGAAAAGGATATTTAAATGCGTTTTAAAAATACATAAAAATACATAGCCTTTGTCCTCTTGCCCAGCGAAGAGATAGCCGCAGGGTGCCATGGCCTGGGTGTGTTTAGGTAAGTGAAAAAGTATCTAGTAACTAAAACAGGAGGATCGGCGTGTGCCAAGGCCGTGTGACATTTCAGCACCAGCCTGTGGGTGACCACCCTCCTGGGGTCTGATCGCTATCCCGTGACAGCGCTGTGGGCCACCTCGTGGGCCTTCTGTGTGGCCAGAGAGGAAAATCCTTCTTGGCAGCCCCTTCAAGATTGTGAAGTGATGACCCACTTCACCTCGGGGTCAGAGCGGATGAGGAAAGGGGTTGAGGTGGGAAGGCCCAAGGTCCCCTGGCTTTCAGATGGGCAGGAGAGGGGCAGGAAGGCCACCCACCCCTGTCCCCCCTGAGCTTTGCTAACTTGGCACATGCTTCTATTTTCTCTTGGGAGCCTCGGGACGAATATGAGGACACTGAATTCCATTTTTTTGGTTTTTGTGAATGGAACAGGACCCAGAGGCTTGGCATAAAAGAACTTGGGGATCTTGCAGTTGTAATAATGACTCAGTTCCTTTGTTATTCATAAGCAGTCGAGTTGGAAGGAAGCCTAAGTGGATGAGGTGTTACTGCTGCCCGGTACATTCTCGTCACCGTGGGTCCTACTCACACACTCCATGGCTCGCCAGGTTCAGCCAGCCTTGTCAGCGTCAGCACGACATTCCTCTGTCTGACCCCCAAGCCCCTCTTCCCTCAAATCTCTCACTTCTGTGGCCCGAATGCCTTCTGTGCTGCCCCCGCTCCCCTGCTTTGTGGGGATTGCCCACATCCCGGCCTGTTCAAGACCTCAGCTTCAATGTCGCCTCCTCCGTGGAGATTTCCTGAGTGTCCCCCCAAACAGCCATACCTCCTCCTTTCTCCCTTTCTCTCTTTTTATAGCGTTTGGGGGTGTTCTGACAGGCGCTGGGGCTGTTTCTGAGCACCCCCCCGGATTTCTGAGCTCTCTGTAGCCGGGGCCGAGCATTCATTCGCCTTAGCACCTGCCACAAGGAACAAACTCAGGTTGAAACTCAGTTTCAAAAATGAAACTGATTTGGAAGAGACGGAAACCAAGTGGAAGGGGGTAAGGAAGAGGCAGTCGGGCAGTGGGGGCAGAAGGCTGGTGGGCAAACGCAAGGGAGCAGTATGATGACTGGTATCAGAGGCAGTTTCACTGAGTGCAGATGCAGCAAGTCTGGTAGACGCTGGAGGAACGGACACCATGGGAGAGTCTAGCAAGATGCTCTGAATTCTGACTCATTGATGTGTAAGGGGAACTCGGGGAACGGGCCAGAGCCTTAGCATCCTCAGAGAACGCGATATGACCTGTGGGTGACCGGCTGCAAGCAAAGCACCGGCCAGTATTCTTAGAGCAGCTAAATCCCAACAGCCCGGGCCCCGAGTGGGGGATAGGTCACAGTGTCCAGAGCAGCCACGACAGAGGGACGTGCTTCGGGGTCCGGATGACGCGTCCCCGTTGAGATCGGCGGGTGCTCAGCGGGGGCCCAGATCCAAGGAGCACACTGGGCTCCGGGAGGCAGGCCACTCCGGAGTCACGCGTCCTCTAGCTCCAATAGATGACCCTCTCGCCTGCTTTTCAGGGTTTCCAGAAAAGGAGGGTTTTTTTACTCCTTTCTTTCACGGGGAAGGTTTCTTTCTCGGGTTAGTTAAGGGTGTGTCCGTGACCTCTGGAGGCCGCCTGGGAACTGTTGTGTGCGGCCCTGATTCAGGGGCGGTGTGTGGGACTGCTCTGGTTGCAACAGGACGGGACAGCCCTGTTTGCGGTGGCCCCCGAGTGGCCGGCATCTGCATGGAATTCACTGTGTGCTTTCTGGACTCTGAACCCAGCCCCGTGGCCAGGGTGGAGGGCTGAGGCCTGGGGCGGGGTGAGGGGGATGATGAGAGGCCGTTTGTCCGAATCAGAGCGTAGTCACGTAGCTGAGAAAGGGGGCCGGAGAGGACGTGGAGCTGCTCGTCCTGCGGGCCTCAGGCTGAAGCCGTTCTGCAGATACCTCGGGTCTGTGCTCAGCCACTCAGAGCAAACCTGACTAAAGGCCATTCTTTTGGAAAGGTATGCAAGCCAGGTGATGAAACCTGAACCAGAGTTGGAGGGATTGCCTCGATCAAAGATCTGGGCTAATGCTGCCAGTTTGAGACCTCTGTAATCCCCAGGATGCATGCAGTGGAGGAAACAGGGCCTTTGTTTTTATTTCAGCAGTGGTGCCGGTTTTCCCCTGAATTCTGAAATGCTTTCATTTCCAGTCAGCTGCACTGACCAGAGGCTGTTGGTGGGAGGCAGCTACCCGCCTGGGCGTACAGCTTCCCCAAAATCCTAACGTTGCCCTTCACCGAAGAGGCCCCGTCCAGAGTTGTCCATGGGGCAATTTGGGGTACCCCACACAGAACCCAGTTGTAATTCTGACAAAACAAACAAACAGACAAACCCACAAGTTGCTTGCGGGGTTGGCCTCTAAATTTAAACACACTGTGTCCTGCCTAATTTTCTTTTTTTTGGGGGGGGGGGCTTCAGACTAGAAAATCCTGCCTCAAAGAAACCTGTTATGATAAATTTGAAACGGATTCCGGTGAGTGTTTCAGGAAAGGAAAGGAGTCGGGCGACTTTGAGGGGACTCCTTAAAGTCGAGTATCATTGTGGGCTGATTTGTGTTCCCCCAAATTCCTGTGTGAAGCTCTAACCCCCAGTACCTCAGAATATGCCTGAATTTGGAGATGGCCTTTAACAGGGTAATTCAGTTAAAAAGAGGTCATTGGACGCTAATCCAGCATGACTGCTGTTCTTGTTAGAAGAGATCAGGACCCAGACACAGAGGAAGACCATGTGGAGAGACACAGGGAGAAGGTGGCTGAGGAGAGCCGAGAAGAGCTGAGGAGAGCGGCATTAGAAGAAACCAACACCAGCCACCTTGATCTCGGGCGTGCAGCCTCCAGAATTGTGAGAAAATGAATATTTGTGTGTGGGACTTTGTTGTGGTCCCCAGGCAGACTCACAGGACTGTCAAGTCGTACCGTCAGGGGAGCAGAAACAAGGCCCAGGAAAGGAAGGCAAGGATGGGAGACTGAAGAACTTCTCTGGAGTGACAGCTCAAGTGGAGTGTTCCAGATTAGGGAGAAGGACTCAGAAGGGTGGGGAATGAAGGATAATTGTCTCTCTACTTGGGTTCCACACACCCTTCTCTTTGTCACAGCCCAGCTTGTTTCTCGCTGCCCAAGGTCTTATTGGGTCTCTCAGGAATATATACCATTTATTCGGGGACCCCTGAAGGTGGAACTGTCCTTTCTCGCCCCCCACACACCAGTAATCTCTACTGGTGGAACTTCACAGTGGTGGTGGAGAATTTAGAGTAAAGGCTCTTCCTAAGTGGTGCTCAGATTGTATCACTTGGGGGAGCAGCCTGCTATTTCCACTCTTAATTAAAGTTGCCTCATTGAAGAAGTAAAAGATTTAAAGAGAAAAAAAAAAAAAAGATTATGGACTGTGGGAGGCCATACTGAATTTCAAATAGAACAAAATCCCCAATATGGAGTCCCCACACAGAGTCCTGTCTCCTAGTTAGCCTCAGATCTTGATTCCTCTCTCTCTCTCTCTTTTAATTTACTTAATTTATTTTATTTATTTATTTATTTTGAAGATTTTATTTATTTATTGAGAGAGAGAGAGAGCACCGAGGGAGAGGGAGAAGCACTCTCCTTAGGGAAGCCCTACATGGGGCTCAATCCCAGGAGCCTGAGATCATGACCTGAGCTGAAGGGAGCCTCTTAATCGACTGAGCCACCCCGTGCCCCCCCCCTTTTTTTAGAGAGGGGGAGAGAGAGAGAATCTTAAGCAGACTCTATGCCCATTGGGGAGCCCAACAGGGCTCAATCTCATGACCCCGAGATCATGACCTGAACCAAATCAAGAGCTGGACACTTAACTGAGCGACCCCCCCCTCCATGTCCTGATTCCTGTCTCTCTTATTTTTAGTTCCTTAAAACAACATCGGTAGCCCAGCGTAAGTAAGAATTGGGCCAGCATTGGAAGTTCCGCCATGGTATGGACCCACAGGACCCCAGAAGTGAGTTACTTCATTAGTTTGTGTCTTGATTTCTCCATGTGCAAACCCATGGGCCACTGCCTCCTTGCTCAAAATGCTGTCAGGGACATTCGAGCTACAGTAAATTCAGGTTCTTAGTAAGTTTGGGGTAAATACTTAGCTCGAACATACTTCTTAGTAGAAGTGGGAAAGATAGTGACTTAAAGCTTAAGTTCCCCCTTTTAAGTTTTGAGTGTGAAAAGGACTGTTTCTTGCTTTTTATGAAAAAAAAACAACCATTCATTTTGCTTATTAAATTGTTATGATTTTCTTTTAATAACAAGTCTGGAATAGGTAGAAATTCTCTAAACCCATGGAAAGGATGGCTCTCATCTCACTATAATTTTTGATAATTATAGCTAAGAGCAGTTCATTTAGTTGGCTTCATTTGGGAGAACTGAAATTTAACTCTCTGAGTGTTCTCCTTGTAATAGTTCTTATTCTGATAGAATCTCTTCCAGATCCATTACACATCCTTCTTCTTCCTAATCATTGTCCACTGGATATAGGGTCATCATAATATTACTGTTGCACTAAGGTATAATTAAGTCCTGTCATCAATGAGCCACTGTGTGTGCATGCGTGTGTGTGTGTGTGTGTGTGTGCTTTCCCTTTATGGCTAAACGATCATACTTTTTGAAATCGTGTGTGTCTACTTGGTGCCGTTGCCTATTTGTCAGTCTATCTACCTCGAGTCTCTCCGACGTGCTGTGGCCTGGGAGAGCAGACACCAAGCTTGTTAGAATATGTCTACAACTAGATAAAATTGACTCTGAAATCTAGGTGTCAGGAGGTCTTTGGTGATTGGTGGTACAGTGTATATTCGTGAATATCATCCCAACTTGCATTACTGCCTTTCCGGTAGCCCCTGGTTTCTTCTGGGAGTCCAAGGTTGGAGCCTTTGAACCCAGCTAAGCCAGTCAGCACATTGCATTCCCCTAGGCATGCGATTGGTCCAGAAGTGAGCAATGGACTCAAGAAGGTCCAATCAGAGTGCTCTCAGCATCTCCAGCTTATGATGCCTTGATAAAGGTACCTGCTGTTTCTTGGACATGGAATAAACCATATAACCTGGATCTATCCACAGTCATCTTGTCCCCATTAGTGAGTTAGCTTTAGGATGAGGTTGATACCAACGAAGTCAGAATGAAGAGAAGGTATGAAACGGTACTTTGGTGACATCTTCTAAGCACTGGATTAACCACTGCCTAAAGCTCCCTTTACCTCTGGATATTTCTTTTTTCTTTCTTTTTTCCTTTTCTTTCCTTTCCTTTTTCTTTCTTTCTTTCTTTCTTTCTTTCTTTCTTTCTTTCTTTCTTTCTTTCTTTTTTGAGACTTCAAATGATAAATCGCTTTATTGTCTAAGCCAGTTTGAGTTAGCTTTTCTTTACATGAAAGGGAATTCTAATGGAGTCATATGAGAAAGAATTTTGTACTTGGACTTGATATAAAATCTATTTTGATACTTCAGAAGAGACTGTTGACATACTGCCTGGTAAAACATGGGTATTGACTTATTCTTTAAATTGTACATATGCAGGGGCGTCTGGGTGGCTCAGTCGGTTAGGTGTTTGACTCTTGATCTCAGCTCAGGTCTTGATCTCAGGGTCGTGAGTTTGAGCCCTGCATTGGACTCCATGCTGGGTGTGGAGCCTACTTAAAAATATAAATAAGTAAAATAAAAATAAATTGTACATATGCATTATATGCACTTTTGTATGTATGATATCTCATTATAAAAAAGAAAATAGTTATTACCATTATACACCCATTTAGGCAGAATAACCAATAACATTCATTCAAAAAATATAGAATGTCTATTATATGTCAGACACATTCTTGGTCTTAGAGATATAGTGGGGAAACAAGACAAAAATTCCCACTCAAAAAACAATTTTTTTTAAAAAACAAAGAATATATAGTAATGTTCGGTAATGATATGTGCCATGAAAAAAGGGAAAGAAGGTTAAGTGAGAGATGAAAATGTGCTGTCATTTTAGGCAGCCTGGTGGGTAAGGCATCTCTGATGAGATGACATTTGAGCAGAGATGTGAAGGCAGGGGAGGAGGTAAGCCTTGCAGATATTGAGGGATTTGGGAAGTGCTCTCCAGGCAGGGGGAACAGTGTGTGCAAAGGTCCTGAGGTGGGAGTGAGCTTGGAGTGCTCTGGGAACAGCATGGAGGCTGGTGGCCTGGAGTGTAGGGGGTGAGGGAGAGGGTGTCAAAAAGGCAGCTAGGAACGCATAGGCTATAGGAAGGACTGAATAAACTCAGAGAGAGATGGGATATGTTTGGAGTATTTTGAACAGGGAGTGTTAGGATCTGACTTAGCATTCAAAGGATCACTATTGCTATGCAGAGAATAGTGTATAGAGAGTAAAGGTAGACCCAGGGGGGCCAGTTAGGAGCCCCTTGCATTATTCCAGGCGAGACAAACAGTGGCCTGGACTTTGCTATAGCAGTAGGGATAGTGAAAGGTGGTCAGACCCTAAAGTAGAGCCTGGAATTTGTCAGGGAGCATGGAGAGGATGTGGCCTGGGAGACAACAGGAGGAATCAAGGGTGCTTCCAAATATTTCCCTTGGGAATACTTGGAGGAGGAGCAAGTTTGGGGAGAGACTCAAGAGTTCTGTGTCAGACTTGTTAAATTTGTGATGCCTGATTAGACATTCCAGTGAAGCTCAGGTGGGCAGATGGGTGTACAGATGTGTTAGGGAGACTTTATTTAGCCTTACCATCGATTATCCTATCAGTGACTGGGGGAAAACTGAAAACAAATGCAGTGAACGGCAACTTCAGGAACACTGGTGGTCTTTACTACAATATCCATGCAGAGGCTCCGAAACTTCCAACTGAGCTGCCTAAAATGGACCGATGCCCTGTATCTGATCCACGAATCCTGTTACTGGGGGACGGAACAGAGATGACATGAAAAGCCTCGGGAGCTCTCCTGCGCAGCACTATCCACCACTACCAGACAGTTCAAACTGCGCTCGGATGCTGCTCGCTTCGCCAGCCTTCTGAACAGCAGAAGCACAGCCTGGAAGAGGAGAACACACGGGCTGTTGCATTTTGTCTTTTGCTCCCCAACTCCACAAGCACAGTGGATTCTGTCCTTCTGCACCTGACGCCATTCTCCCTGCCGAGTGACTAAGGGAACCCATAAATGCAGCTGTAGTATTGGGAGCAGATAATGACAGTATTACCTGGGACTGTGAGAGCCCCTCCCCTGGGTACTTGGTGACCCCTGACCTTCGACCTTCCAGCTCTGCGCAGCATGCGCAACCTTCAACATGAAATCAATGGGCTCTGCGTCTCCTAGTTTCAGGGTAGGTCTCTATCAGACACATTTAAACCTTAGTTCTTGGGCCAGTTCTCTGTTACGTTATCTAATCTAGATTTCAAAATGAACACCAAACATAAATGTTCTAGGAGTTCCAACAAAAAATGCTTGCTTAACCTAGCGGAATTCTTTCTCCCTTTTCCCAAAGGAAGAGGGAAAAAAGAGGAGACAGGACAGAGCCTTAGTAACTCTTCGAATCATCTCTTGAGTCCTCTTTACGTGGAAGGATTAAAGGCTCCCTTGAGGCAGCCAGCCCAATACTCCCCTGTAGTTTAGCATTCAAATTAACTAATGAGATAAGCCTCCCATTCCAGTTTCCTATCTTTAGTTTTAATTGCTGTCGCAGTCTTACTAATCATTTCCTGCAGTTTTTCCTTCTTTTGCTATAATAAATATTAATATCTTTAATTTTCCATTCCTCCTTTGGCCTGGGGAGTCTGTTAAGAGAGAGGATTTCTTATTGTCTAGTCTGCCTTTTTCGGCGATGAACAATTTTCATTTTCCAGAGCAGATTTTTCTAGGTTAATTTTTAATTCAGACCTTCACTTTTGTTTTATTTTGTTCTAAAAAGAATGAGAAGCCTACAACAGCCAGAGTTGAAGCCAAGAATTCGAGGCACTTTGTGGTCTCTTTTTCACTGTTTTCTCTCAGGAGTCCTTAACCTGGGCTTGTAGGGCTGTGTGAATTCCCTGAGATTATATGCAACATTTCGTGCATATATGAGTAATGTTCCTCACCCCACCCCCGGATAAAGATGTCATAACTTTCATCAGGTTTTCAAAACATTTTACTAAAATAAACTCAGAAGCCTTCAGGGAACCCTACTTAATCATTCTGGAGATTATGGCTTTGGGGAAATCTGATGACCAATTCTTACTGTATCTGAGAACAAAGAAGATCTTCTAGAGATTGTAGGAAAAAGGCTACCTTCCTTTCCCTTAGATTCACAGAACATTGGAACTAAAACTTTCCTTTTCCCCACCTCTTCCTCATTCTGCGGGTGCGGGAACTGATTTCTTAAAACAGTAGATGAGGTGCCCCAAGTGTCACAGCTAAGTAGTTGTGAAGTTAAGACTAGAATCTGGTCTGGTTCTGGACTCTACTCACCATCCACTCTCCATCACCAAAAGCAAGATGACCTATAGCAGTCCATAATATTCAGCACCCAGGATGCTTCTTTCTTCATTAGGATATGCCAATTTATTCTCTCCGACTGAAGCTATTTCATTCCAAGTGCCTGGGTAAAAGTGCCTAAGTAATACTTAGTAATTGAAAAGAAACCTTCTGAACAATGTAAAGGGTCTCTATGTCATTAACTTGAGAAATCATTTCTTATCCTTCCCATCCTACAGAGAACCTTCTTGTATCCTATCGTCCAGGCATTACAATGTGAGTTATCTCTTTGTGTCTGTGCTCCTCATTTCTCCCAGGATTTTAGGGGTCTTGAGGACAAGCCCTTCTATCTAGCACATAGGCCTATTAATAAGGCAGATGTTTGTGGAAGCATTGACACTAATTGCAAATTCCACTACACCTTTAGGACATTATCTAGGTGTCACCCCTGAGCACTATAATTCATAGCTCAGATGCCTTCAAGAGTCAGGCAGATAATTTAAATTAATGAGGCAAGACAAGTGCTGGACTATAGGGGCGGTGGAAACAGTACACAACTGGGAAATGCATGCCCCATCTCATTTGATGTTAAAAAAAAGAGAGAGAGAGAGGGAGAAAACAACCAAAACCCAGCTATTTCTGGGCCCTGGAAATTGGCCAAAGGCAGATAACAAATTGAGAAGCATTTATTCATGAAAAATAGCTAGAGCTCCAGGAAAGAACAGTGGGGGTCGGTAGCCTCTCTGTCTTGTCTGCTACTATCCCTGCCCTCTTCCCCAGTTTTCCCCAGCTTTATCAGCAAGGGGCTGACCGGGGGGTTGGGGGGGGATTAAACAAGCTTGCTGCCAAAGGGAGCAAATCAATTTTGGGAACAGGGCAAAAACCTGCAGTGTGGACAGTGACAGAGAACTTGGCAGGAAACTAATGGGGAAAACTCACAGCTCTGCAGGTGTGAGAATGTGCTCCTGGTTGGGGTAAGCAGCAGGCCATACATAAATTTAAGAGAAAATCTCGGAATAGGAGAGCATGGAAGGGCTGAGATGGGCTCTCACACATCCCTGGCCTGGGAAGCTATGTGCATGTGCACCCCAGAGAGCCCAACAGAAAGTGAAACCAAGGCAGCTTAGCACTGGCTAAACATCAGATGCTGTCCCCAACCCGCACACACACCTATGTGCAGGGATGGGAGCTTTACAGGCTTGTGGTATTTGAGAAAAACCTCTGCCCAAATTTGCTGGCTGACCATTAAGCCACTTAGGCACAGGGTGACCCCTAGGAGATCAGGCTAAGAAATAAAAATAGAAATAAACCTACACACAGACATCAGTAGCTACACAAATGTGGGGAAGAGAGGTTCTGCCATTCAGGTGCAGACATGTGTAAAATAAAACCCTCAGGAAAAGAAATCAGAGCCCAGAGTTACTAAGATATTACCTGAAACATTTGGTTTTCACGCACACACACAAATTGCAAGACATGCAAACACAGCAAAATGTGACTCATACTCAGGGGGAAAAAAAGGCAGTGAATAGAAATTGACTCGGAGTGGGCCCAGATGTTGAATTTAGCAGATAAAGGCTTCAAAACAGCTATTTTAAACATGTTCAAGGAACTAAAGGAAACCAGATTTTAAAAACTAAAGGAACAGGTGCTAGGGTGGCTCAGTCAGTTAAGCGTCTGTCTTTGGCTCAGGTCATGATCCCAGGGTCCTGGGATGGAGCCCCACATTGGGCTTCCTGCTTGGCAGGGGGTCTGCTTCTCCCTCTGCCCTCCCCCCTGTGCTTGTGCTCTCTCCCAAAAATAAATAAAATCTTTAAAAATTAAAGGAAAATATGATAGAATGACTCAATAAATATGGAATCTCAACAGAGAAATAGAAACTATAAAAAGGAACCACATGGAAATACTGGAATACTGAAAAGTACAATAATCAAATGAAAAATTCACTATTGGGCTCAGAAGCAGATGTGGGATGGCAGAAAAAAAAGCAACGAACATGAGATAAATCAGTAGAAATTATACAATCTGGACAATGCAAAGAAGATTGAAGAAACACAGAGATTTGAGACGTGGGACACTATTAGACACACCAAAATACATGTAATGGGAGTCTCAGGAAGCAAGAGGAAAAGTGGAAAATACCTGAATAAATGACTAAAAATTTCCAAATCTGGGCACCTGGGTGGCTCAGTTGGTTAAGGTCTTTCGCTCAGGTCATGATCCCAGGGTCCTGGGATCGTTCCCCATATTGGGCTCCCTGCTCAGCGGGGAGCCTGCTTCTCCCTCTGTCTCTGCTGCTCCCCCTGCTTGTGCTCTTTCTCTCTCTCTCTGTCAAATAAATAAATAAATAATAAATAAAATCTTTAAAAAAATTCCAAATTTGATGAATAGCATTAAACCCACAGGCCCAAAAGCTCAATGAATTCCCATATAATAAGCACAAAGAGAACCACATCTAGACACATCATAACCAAACTGCTTAAAGACAAAGACAAAGAAGTAATCTGAAATGAACAAGAGGAAGACAAGTCATCAGATACGGTACAAAACTGTTAATGGCTGATTTCTCATTCAAAGGAGACCAGAGGCATTGGGATCACAGCTTCAGAGCGCTCAAATAGAAAACAAATGTCAGTCAACATCGCTATATCCGGCAAAACTATTAATGAAAATGAAGGTGAAATAAACGTATCTCTGGATAGTACCCAAAAAACCCCGAGAGAATTTGTTACTAGCAGATATTCCCTATATAAGTAAGTAAGTCTTTAGGCTAGAATTAAATTACATTAGGTGGTAACTTTCCACAGGAAGAAATCAGGAGCTCCAGAAATTGTGTATGGAGATAAATATAAAGATTTCATGTCTTTTGTTTCCTACTGTTTCTTCAGCACCCAGCACAGTGCCTGGAATATAGGAAGTGCTCAGTGCATATTGAATCAATGCATGCTGTTTTGAAATATGCAATATACCCATCTAGGTGTTGCCTTAAATATTTTCAGAATGAGACAAGGTATATATAAATAAATTAATGAAAAATTGTATTATTACTGAATAATATATGTTAGAGAGGGTTCAGGAGATAGAAGTTATTATGTACCTAACAATCCAGGCACACAGGTGCATATCTAGTGAGAAGCAGTTGACATGTGATGGACAAAGCATTTAATCACCTGGAAAAGCTCTTTCCTTGACACCCTAAATACACGGGCCTGATTCTTGGTGCTTTTCTTCATGCAGGCTGGGTCCTCTGTGTTATAGAAATCTGTCTTGGGAGAAAAAAAAAAAAAAAGGTTTGCGATGTCCTTAACACAGCGTTGGCAATGAGAGAACTCTGTGCAAATGTTATTAGGAACGGTATAATAAAGTCTTCTGGTCATTCCTACCTGAGCCCAATTTCATGGAACCACATGATTCTTCCTGGAATTAGAAATACCCAGATGGTGACACACATCCTTCATCTCCAGCTCTTGGCCTGTAACTTCCTTAGGGAACACAAGTAAAGCCCAATAGACCCGGAGTTTACTTGGACTTTGGGTGCTATTTCAGCCCAGACGTTGGGTGGAAGGCTGACTCCATGTGTACTTTGCTGCTCAGGGCAAAGACAAAGAAAACAACCAAGAAAAGTCTTCTCTTGAGGTTAGAACAGGGCCCAGAAGTATGGGGACAGTTTGGTGCATTGGGCAGGCATGAGTGACTGATGATACCCAAATATACACCCTCCTTCCTTCCACAGAGTAGAGTGGCTTCTGTCTACCAGGAGGCAGTGACTCCCCAGAAGAGACGCCTGGTGGAATATCTGTGGGAGGCATCCCCGCGCCAGATTCCTGAAGAGCAGTGCTGCCCTCTTTCAGGTCTCTTCACGCTCTGGGCAGACTCGGCTTGCCTCTGAGCAAGAACCATAATTCTGACGGTGTTAGCTATATGATTCTGTTCAGGCTGTCATGACAAAGTACCTCATACTGGTGTCTGAAACAACAGAATTTTATTTTCCCGCAGTTCTGAAAGCTGGAAGTCCAAGATCAAGGTGTCGACAGCGTTTGTTTCTTCTGAGCCCTCTTCTTCTCCTTGGCTTTAGACAGCTGGCTTCTTCCTGCATCCTCACCTGGTCTTCCCTCTGCTCCTGTTTATGTCCTCACCCCCTCTTGTAAGGACACTAGTCATGTTGGACGAGGGCCTACCACAGGACATTATTTTATTACAATTACCTCTTTAAAGGCCCTGTCTCCAAAAACAGGCACATTCTGAGGTCTTGGGAGTTAGGACTCCAACCTACGAATTTGGGATTTGAAGTACACAGAAGGGTGGATGCCACTTAAAATTGTGACTTACTTGGCAAGATTGGAAGAAGAGAAGAGTGTACAAAGAGGGTTTTTGAAGAGAAAAGGAGGATTATGTTTATCTATTTAGGATCTATCATGTGCGGGCCATGTTCTAGACGCTCTGCTTAGTGAAGCCTCACTGAAGCCTCCTTGGACCTCACTGGAACAGCCACCTTATAAGGAAAGTTCTCTTCACCTTTTTGTGTAGTGTGGTCTCCCTTTCCTTTTTTTTTTTTTTTTTTTTTAAAAATTTTTTTTTTATTTATTTGACAGAAAGAGACACAGCGAGAGAGGGAACACAAGCAGGGGGAGTGGGAGAGGGAGAAGCAGGCTTCCCGCTGAGCGGGGAGCCTGATGCGGGGCTCGATTCCAGGACCCTGAGATCATGACCTGAGCCAAAGACAGACACTGAACTGCCTGAGCCACCCAGGCGCCCCTCCTCTTTGCTTTTTAAATCTTATTCTGATGGTGGTGGTTGAGTCTGTTAAAGAACTTAACTTCCAAATGTTCAAACTCATTTTGAAGTTCGACTCTTCTCTTGAGCTGACTGAACTATGGTAAAAAAAAAAAATGTATATAAGCCTGTCAGCTGAGTCCTAAATTATTTCCCTGAAATGCAGTGAAATACCCTGCAGCTTCTCCAAATGACAGCCTGGTTCCACTCGGACGTGATGGAATTGCAGTTTGGTGCAGTCTGTTGTGCCAGGGGGAAGCCTGGGGTTGGGGGCGGAGGGAGGGTGGGAGAGAATTCTCCACTGAGTTTTATCTGATTTAATGAATAGATTAGGTATCTGCCTCGTAAGTTAGACTCTGAGCATTTTGTTGTTTTCTTAACCTTTAGTCCTACATAATCACATGTATGATATACCTGCAGGACCTGCTACGTGATTTGTGGGGCCCAGTGTGAGATGGAGATGAGGGGCCTCTTGTTCTGAAGTGATTAACAGGTGCAAGAGGGGGATAGCAGAGCATTAAACCGAACGTGAGGTCCTTCTGAGCGTGAGGCCCTGGGGGACTGACCCCCTCACACGCCCGTGCAGCCACCCCTTGGAACGAGGAGGATCTTTCAGTTGATTATTATCCCCCTCCTAGATTAGAAGATCTCTTGTCTTCATTTTGAGAATCTGCAGCATTCATTTCTAGTTATCATTAAATCTTTCTCAGCTGGGTTTCTCAGGCGACTCCACGCTATCAGGAAAATCTGGCCTTTGGCTCCAAGGTTACTCCTGTTAGTCTGCTTGGCGCTGGGGAGTCAGGGGTGAGGTTTGGATTCCTGATCATAGCTAACGCCTCTCTCCCTCCTTCTGCTGCCTGGCTCCTCCTCTCTGAGGCCCATAGCTTGTCTAGGGGCAAAGGTGTAACACCACTGGAATTCTCTGTTCCTGCAGTGGGGAGGGGGAGGAGCCCCGGGCAAGACCCCCGAGGCTTGCAGGATGCCTGGTGTGTGTTTTCGCGTCATAGGGCCCTTCTGTTTCTTCTCTAGCCAAGATGTCTTATTGGCTAAGGGGTTCTGAGTGATAGGTCAAGGTGACTCAGCTGTCAGGCAGTGCCAGGTGCCAGCCCTTCCCTGTCCCTGTGGGTACTGTCTCTCTTGACCTGTCCTCACATGGACCTCCCCATGCTGTCAGCTCCCCATGCTGTCTCCTTCCCTCCTCTTCTCCTGTTTCCCTTGTTTGTTGGTTTCTGATTAACATGGGCAATGCACATTTGTACCAGCCCTTGGGTCACTCCCAGGGACTTGCAGATATTGGGGTGTTACATTCCTCCGTACTCAGGCTCCTAGAGCTACACCAGAAGGTAAGCAGAACTATTTTCCTTCCGGGATGAGAAGTGCACCCCCTATCACTTTTCAGTGAACCACCAAGATACATCTCGATCCCAGGGGCACCCCCTTTCCTTCCGAAGACTTAGGTAATTTGGGTGGGGGTTATGTAGTACCAGGGATATATGGGGTGTGCACAATGGTAAGCCACTACAAGAGAAAATCCTCTGTTCTGTGGAACCCAGCTGCTGTCTCTGAGTCTCAGAGATGACCTTGATTCTGAGGAGCCCAAGAGGTTGGAGGGGCTATTGAGGACCTGAGAACTGTAGGGATTCCTGGGCCTGAAGTCAACAGACTGGAGTTATGGTCCCATGTGGCAGGCAGAATAATGGTCCCCCAAAGATATCCAGTTCCCTAAACCTAAACCTGTGAATGTTATCTCATGTGGCAAAAGGGACTTTGCATATGTAGTAAAGGATTGTGAGATGGGACGAGATTACCCAGGTGGGCCCAGTATAAACAACTGTCTTTGTAAGGGGGAGGTAGGCGGGTCAGAGCCGGAGAAGGAGATACGATGAAAGAAGCAGAGGTTGAAGGGTTATGGTTGCTGGCTGGAGTCACGAGCCAAAAAATGTGGGTGGCTCTACAAGTTGGGAAAGGCAAGGAAATAGATTCTCCCCCAGAGCCTCTGGAAGGAATGCAGTCTTGCCAACAGCTTGATTCTAGTCCAGTGGGACTCATTTTGGACTTCTAGCCTCTAGAACTGTGAGCTAATACATTTGAGTTGTTTTAAGTCACGAAGGATGTCATAACTTGTTACAGCAGAAGAGGAAATGGATATGTCTTACATTTGCCATTAGTGAGCTACTTGATTCTTGGGAAGATCATTCCTTGGTCTCAGATACCGTACTTTAGGGACAGTGGTCTTCAAACATTTAAAAGAAAATTTAAAGGAGTGGGATACTTGTAGCGATTGAAATCATATGTGGAAGGCCAGTGTAAATCAGATGCAGGGGGAACCTCTTGGTGAAGTTGGGTAGTGCAGGTTGGAATGGCTCTGGGGTTGGGTCTCAGGCTGTCGAGTGCTATCGACTTTCCCTTGTGGGGAGAGCAGACGTTCTGTATATGGGACTGGTTGCCAACTTCTGACACACACACCAAGAAAACCCATTGGAATTGAGTAGAATTTAAACTTACTGTTGATATTAGTGAGGCCTTACACATGTATTTTATTTTGGGTGTTGTATACAACTCTGAAGAATAGAGTTCATCTTCAAGGCATTTCCAGTTCTTCCAAGGACCTCATTTTAAATCCCTACTCCTCCAGGAACGAACTTAAGTAGGGAGATGGTGGCCATCCGTCTTGTATAAATAGCCATTAAGGCAACACCTCTAGAAAGAACCACACTAGGTTTTCATTGTTACTGAAATAAACTTCTATAACATGCCAGCGTCCTCACAGTGTCCTTGGGGAAGGTCCTCTTTCCTTTTGACTTCCTTCTGTTTCCTTTTGACTTCCTTCTGTTTCCTTTTGACTTCCTTCTGTTGCTCTTGAAGGCTAGCCAGGGTCTCGTGCACCTCTCTGTGGCTCTCAGTCTCAAATGCCTCACGTTGGGGACATCCTAGGACATTGTGCTCAAGCAATGGAAGAGATAAGTAAGGAAAGAAGCAGACACATTTTCTAATTAGCACTAAAATTCTCTGGGAGGACACCAAGGGCCATATAAACACAGCCTGACTGTGAAATCAAAGCATCATTTAAACAACAAACAAATGGGAGCTCATTGGGCTAGGATTACTACTCCCTTATTAAAAAGCAACTTTGGAACATGAGAAGACAAACACAAAACTGGAGGAGGGTAATTGAATGTGAGAACTTGACTGCGCTCTACAGGAAAATCTTCTTCTCGGCCCCGTCATGAAGAAATACATAGCACAAGATGAAAGGAGATATATATATATATATTTTTTTCCTTAGTGTTGATATAATGCCTATTAATCAGCAGAAGAACTTGTTAAAATTGGAAATGCCTGCGCTCCTCCAAACAGACCTTCTGTGTCAGTAGAGTCTGGTGTGACACATTCCTGGAGATTCTAAAGGGATGATCCAGGAGGAGATTTTGACAATCACCAACGACTGTAGCTGAGCTACCAATGTGCAGACAGGAGATGGTCCAGGAGTTTAAGTCCACTCTTGCAAACTCGTTAACAAGGACCCACACGCATACGTCTTTTTATTTCCCTGCACCACCTTTCCTCCTAAATATTTTATTAGGTGACTGCGTAGTAGTTCTCGGATAAAAGCAAAAGTACCTGTTGTTGTCAGGGTGCTGCAGTGTTCTGCTGTGTGATGGTAGCTCTGAACATTGCAATCAATCCAATCATTGGATTATTCTTTCTGAAATGCATAAGCTTCCTGTTCTCTCTGCTCATCTAAAATTCCGTGAAGAGTCAAAGGTTTACACATCCCTTCTGACTCCAGAAGACGTGAGGTTTGGGAAGTGGAGAACAGCTGAATTGATTCACTACTCTTTTGAGTATTACAGGGCATTTCCTTTCATAAGTCAGCTGAGCCTCCCAATCCCAGCCCTTTATCTTCTTCAGACCTCAGTGTGCCAGGGCGAGCCTGCCATCTCCCAGAGCAGCCGGATGAGGCTCTCTCAGCCTCCCTGGACACTGGCATGACTGAGGCAGGCTTCTCACATCCTGGAAAGAAGCCTCAGTCACTTCAGAGAAAGCAGACCAGCTCACCCACGCTGCCTGTATCTCTCCACGCTCTCCTGTCTGGCACCTCTTTTTCCCTCTGCCCAGCCCGCCCCCCCCCCCCCCCCNCCCCCCCGCTCTGGTTCCTTGCATGATTGGTCTTATAGGGGAGTAAAAATAATTTTCTCTCTACCTTCTGTGTTTGTGGCTGAGACCTCTGTAATAAACGAAAGATTAACAAGAGAAAAACAGGTTTGTTAACATGTAGACCTCAAGTATACATGGGAAGCACCCGGGGAAAGGTGAGTATCTCTCTGAGGGGACATAGAACTCAGGCCCAGGGGCACCTGGGTGGCTCAGTCGTTAAGCGTTAAGCGTCTGCCTTTGGCTCAGGGCGTGATCCCAGCGTTCTGGGATCGAGCCCCACCCACATCAGGCTCCTCCACTGGGAACCTGCTTCTTCCTCTCCCACTCCCCTGCTTGTGTTCCCTCTCTCACTGGCTGTCGCTCTCTGTCAAATAAATAAAATCTTAAAAAAAAAAAAAACACACCTCAGGCCCAGATACCATCCGAATAGGTAAAGGGGAGGGGGAGGTAGGCCTCTTAGGGGTGAGGAAGTGCTGATTGGGAAGGATGAGGGGTTTTAGAAGAGCAGATGGGAGTGTGACAGTTTGTGACTAAGTCTGGGTGTGGCTTTGACTTTTAGTGCCCTCCCCCCCCCCCCCCCCCCCCCCCCCCCCCCCCCCCCCCNCCTGATGGATAAAACTCCTGGGGAGGGGATCTAGGACGCTGACTTCCTGTTGGAGGATCTGTTCTTGGGCAGATAGGGGGAGCTCAGAGAAAACCTCACCCCACATGTGCTGTTTTTCAAGTGCCTATGGCTTAAAATAATCAATAGAGCAAAGCGGCATATTTTAGGGCTGAACTCCTGTTCCTATTTTGGGTGGCATATTCTGCTACCCTTCCATCTCCATCTCCAAGCCTTGTGCTGCTCTCTGCAGGGGGAGCCCTGTCCACTTCTGTTCCTGCCAAGGTCCCGCAGTGTCTGCAAAGACAGCCCGGCAGTATCCTGTCTCCACAATCCTGACCTCCTGCCTCCAGTGACCTTCACATCCACCCCACTTCCCACTCACACGGGGATCTTATGATCACCTGTATCTTCTCCGCCGGAGAAATTCAAACCGACCACACCCTGCTCTGTGGTCCTGTGGTTTCGTCATGCTGGCTCTCAGGCCTGATGCCGTTAGTCTTTGACCTAACAGAAAATGCCAGTGTCCAGAATGTTCCAATTTCTTGCGACACGTTAGCTCCTACCTGGACTTTCTACTTTTCATGCTCAGCCTGAACCCCTGATTGATCATTGCAGTGACTGTCTTAGCAGAGCCTCCAGTGGCCTTGCGCCTGTCCTGGGGACCTCCCCGGCCCCCACTCAAAGCCCAGCCCTGAGACCAGCAGCAGCCTGCTTTCACTCCTAGTGGCTGAGAGTCCTCGAGAAAGATTTGTAAATTCTGTCCATACACTCAAACACTTGATTACACACCCAGTCGTGCAAGGCATGGGAATACACAGGTATGATACAAATCCTTGCCACAAACAGATGCAATTCCTACTGGAGGAAGTTTTTTAATTTTCGCCAAGAGGAATCCTTACTTCTCTGTTTCTTGATTCTCTTTCTAATGTTGTTAAGAATTCTTTCTCATTGGCCTCGATTCCTTTTGCAGTCCTCCCACTGACTGTGAAAAGCTCTCTGTGCAAAGACAGAAGCTGCAGATAAAAAGCCGTCTCCTTATAGAGAGCTCATTCATTTCTTTCGCTCATTCATTTATTCATTCCACAAATAATAGTTGGGCGCTTACGTTGTGCCAGGCGCGTCCTCGAGAGGAGGGACACAGAGATCAATGAGACAGACAAAGTCCCTGCCCTTGTGCAGCTTATATTGGGGTGTGACAAAATGGCCAAGGAAGAGAGGGAGGGGAAAGGAAAGAAAGAAAATCTGAGTTGCCGGTGCTGAGACTTAGTGTAAGATGGTGGATGGCGTGATGGGCTGGGGAGGTGGTTGGCTGGGTGGCTGGGGGAGGGCGGGCTCCGTTAAACTTCAGAGTGTTGAGAAACTGCTAATGCAAACAGCAGGAGGAGGGGCACTCCGGCAAGAGGGGGCTATGTGCTCAGGGAATGTGAACTTCGGGTCAGATGGAACAAAATAGAAAGAGAAGAACCATTGTGTGCACCCACTAAATACATTTTTAAAAAACCCTGAATTCTCTTAAAATGGGCTATTCCGAATCAGAGTCCCCTGTGGGGCAATACAGCCTTGCTGCAAACACCCAGACGACTGAGACGTGTTAACGGCCAAGTCGCATAGTCAGTTCTGAGAGAATTTCTTCCCTCGGCAGGAATCCTACCTCTTCTTGTTCTTAGAGTAGGAAAGAAGAAGAAAGAAGCAAACCAAACCAATCAGACCCAAATCTGGAGGCCAGACCCCACGCCACATCTTGCCTCTGCTGAAACAGAAATAACTCCCATTACTCACCCACTCCAGCAATGGGAGAAGAGATTGCCATCAGGTATCCTGTCATTATAGTCTGCGCTCATTAGAGCGAAAGGGCAGAGAAGAGGTGAGGTTTTGAAAAGAATGCCCAGAGAACTACACCTTTCCTCCTTGATTGTTGAGAACAGCCTTGCAATTAAATACTAAAAATATATCGGCTGTAAATTGTTTGACCAGCCCGCCTGCTATGGACTCAATTGTTACCCCAAATTGAAGCCTCACTGCCCTCATGGGACTGTACTGGGGGTTTCAGGGCCTTTCAGGAGGTGCTTGAGGTTAAATAAATTCATAAGGGCGACGATAGAGTTGAGGATCCATTTCTGGGGTCTCTATTCTGCTCCATTGATCTATGTGTCAGTTTTTGTGCCAGTACCAAGCTGTCTTTGTGATCACAGCTTTGTAATACAGCTTGAAGTCAGGCATTGTGATGTAACCAGCTTTGGTTTTCTTTTTCAACAGTCCCCTGGCGATTCGGGGTCTTTTCTGGTTCCATACAAATTTTAGGATTGTTTGTTTGAACTCTGTGAAAAATGTTGATGGTGTTTTGATAGGGATTGCATTGAAAATGTAAAATGTTCTGGGCAGCATAGACATTTTAACAATATTTATTCTTCCAGTCTACGAGCAGGGCATGTTTTTCCATCTCTTTGTGTCTTCCTCAATTACTTTCATCAGTGTTCCGTAGTTTCTAGAGTACAGATCCTTTACCTCTTTGGTTAGGTTTATTCCTAGGTATCTTTTGGTTTTTGGTGCAGTTGTAAATGGAATCAATTCCTTAATTTCTCTTTCTTCAGTTACACTGTTAGTGTATAGAAAAGCAACTGATTCCTGTGCATTGATTTTGTATCCTGCCACGTTCCTGAATTGCTGAATGAGTTCTAGTAATTTGGGGGTGGAGTCTTTTGGGTTTTCCACATAAAGTGTCATGTCATCTGCGAAGAGAGAGAGTTTGACCTTTGCCAATTTGAATACCTTTTATTTCTTTTTGTTGTCTGATTGCCGAAGCTAGGGCTTCTAGTACTATGCTGCACAACAGTGGTGACAGTGGACATCCCTGCCGTGTTCCTGACCTTAGGGGGAAAGCTCTCAGTTTTTCCCCTTGAGAATGATATTTGCTGTGGGCTTTTCATAGATGGCTTTTATGATATTGAGGTATGTTCCCTCTATCCCAATATTTTAAAGAGTTTTAATCTACAAGGTATTTACCCCAAAGATACAGATGTAGTGAAAAGAAGGGGCACCTGCACCCCAATGTTCATAGCAGCTTTGGGAACAATAGCCAAACTGGGGAAGGAGCCCAGATGCCCTTCAACAGACAAATGGATAAAGATGTGGTTCATATATACAATGGAATATTACTCAGCCATCAGAAAGGATGAATACCCACCATTTGCATCAACATGGATGGAACTGGAGGGTATTATGCTAAGTGAAATAAGTCAAGCAGAGAAATACAATTATCATATGGTTTCAGTCATATGTGGAGCATAAGGAATAGCAGGGAGGACATCAGGAGAAGGAAGGGAAAAATGAAGGGGGGAAATCAGAGAGGGAGACGAACCATGAGAGACTATGGACTATGGGAAAAAAACTGAGGGTTTCAGAGGGGAGGGGGTGGGGGGATGGGTTAGCCGGGTGATGGGTAGTAAGGAGGGCACGTGTTGTGATGAGCACTGGGTGTTATATGCAACTAATGAATCGTTGACACTACATCAAACACTAATGATGTACTATATGTTGGTTAGTTGAACATTAAAAAAAAAGTTCCTAAGGGTGAAGCTCTGATCTGCTAGAACTGGTGCCCTCACAGGAAGAGGAGGAGAGCCAGGGATGTCTCTGGGCCGTGTGAGGACCCTGTGAGAAGGGGGCTGTCTGTAGGTCAGGACGAGAGCTCTCTCTAGCATCAGATCATGCTGGCACCTTGAAATGGGACTTCCTGCCTCCAGAACTGGGAGAAAATCCATTTCTGTGGTTTAAGCCCCTCATGATGGTTTGCTATGGCAGCCCAAGCAGACTTGGATACCTCCCTCCTTCCCGCTGGCACAGAGATAGGGCAGGAAAATGTGTGACACGTGACCTCCTCCTCCCTCCCCCACCCTCGGTCCAGTGTTGGAAAAATAGCTAATAAGATCGTGGTGGCTCAAGCATTTAGTGTAGAATTAAAAAAACCCAGCAATATATTTATTTTTTATAAATTGGAATTAATGTTTTTGAACCAAAAGTTTATTAATATTTTAAAATTTATTAAATTTTTCATTTATAGCAGGCCATTTGAAATGTTTATTGAGTGAATAAATGAATATTTGAAAAGGATACCACTGACCCTGTAATAGAGAGGCTGTGTACTTCTAGCCCCTCCCCACCCCCAGCGTGGAGGTTAGCTTTATGTTTGACTGAGACTGGGCCCAGACCAGCGGGCCCAGTGACAGCCTCACCAAAAATGCTGTAGGGTGACTTTAGGGGACCCTATGCACATTTGTCTTCATGGGCCCCTTTGTCCAAAGAAAAAAAATTCTATTTACAATGGCATTTTTCTGATATTTAAAGAAATGAACGTGAAAACATTTTGGTGAGCCTGTGAAAGTATCGTGAGCTCTCAGCACTGTCCCTGTGTCCTGACAGGGGTGTGGTCTCCGTGACTGGAGTCTGAGCGATGTGCCCATCACTTACCAGCTGGGAGACTTGGGGACTGTCACGTAGTATCCTCATCTGGATACTGAGATGGATGAAGACGTCACAATAAGGGGGGAGTCTTTTTGGTTGGGGTACTTTGATAATGTCTCAGGATGGAGTGTGCTGCAAGAGTAATGCATTGTCTCGCAAGGCTGCAGGTGAGCTGGAGCTGAAGACACACTGTGCCCCCACCCAGAAATCTGGGAGGCATGGGTCAAGAGCAGAAATGTCACAGGGAGAATCTTACGAAGAGGCTTCTCTTCTTCGTGTCCGGGGGACGTCTTCAGTGATATTTCCATTTCTCTGTAAAGCTTTCTGAGAGGTGAATCTATTTGGGGGAAGTGGAAGGTGCTGAATTCTGCTCCGAATTCTGGTTGGATCCAGAGCAGAAGCAGCTGCCCCAAGTTATGGAGCCCTAAAGCTCTCAAGAAACAAATGATTCCTTTTCACGTCAGCGGCCCTGGGCAGGATGCAATCGCATCGCGGGCCTCATTGGCGCCTTAGATACCATGATGGATAAACTGCCTGATGGTTATCTGGGGCGGTGGTTCTCAACTGGGAGTGACTTTAGACCTCCCTCCTCCTCCTCTGGGGCACATTTGGTGATGTCTGGAGACAACTTAGGTTGTCACACCTGCGGGGGAAGGGTGCTGCCGGCATCTAGTGGGTGAAGCCTGGGATGCAGCTAAACGTCCCGCAAGGCCCAGGAGGGCCCCCAAACAAAGAGGACACTGGCTCACAGTGTCCATAGTGCCGGGGCCCCGAAACCCTGATATAGCGCCTTTCCTCTAAGGGGTGCCCAGCATAAAAAGTCAGGAGCAATCTTTACAGCGCGCTGTGAGGTCAGCCAACTCTATTATTATTTAAAACAACAATAACAACAACACACAGCAACCTCTTTCATGACAAGTCTCCAAAGGCAAGGGAAACAAAAGAAAAAATGAATTCTTGGGACTTCATCAAGATAAAAAGCTTCTGCACAGCAAAGGAAACAGTCAACAAAACTAAGAGGCAGCCGACAGAATGGGAGAAGATATTTGCAAATGACACTACAGATAAAGGGCTGGGATCCAAGATCTATAAAGAACTTCTCAAACTCAATACATGAGAAACAAATAATCAAATAAAAAAAATGGGCAGAAGATATGAACAGACACTTTTCCAATGAAGACATACAAATGGCTAACAGACACATGAAAAAATGTTCAACATTAGCCCTCAGGGAAATTCAAATCAAAACCACATTGAGATACCACCTTACGCCAGTTAGAATGGCAAACATTGACAAGGCAAGAAACAACAAATGTTGGAGAGGATGTGGAGAAAGGGGATCCCTCCTATATTGCTGGTGGGAATGCAAGTTGGTACAGCCACTTTGGAAAACAGTGTGAAGCTTCCTCAAAAAGTTAAAAATTGAGCTACCCTATGACCCAGCAATTGCACTACTGGGTATTTATCCCAAAGATACAGATGTAGTGAAGAGAAGGGCCATACGCACCCCAGTTTTCATAGCAGCATTGTCCACAATAGCTAAATCGTGGAAGGAGCCAAGATGCCCTTCAACAGATGACTGGATTAAGAAGATGTGGTCCATATATACAATGGAATATTACTCAACCATCAGAACGAATGATTACCCAACATTTGCAGCAACATGGACAGGACTGGAGGAGATTATGCTAAGTGAAATAAGTCAAGCAGAGAAAGACAATTATCATATGGTTTCACTCATTTATGGAACATAAGAAATAGCAGGGAGATCAGTAGGAGAAGGAAGGGAAGAATGAAGGGGGGTTAAACATAAGGGGGAATGAAGCATGAGAGACTATGGACTCTAAGAAACAAACTGAGGGCTTCAGAGGGAAGGGGAGTGGGGGAATGGGATAGGCCGGTGATGGGTATTAAGGAGGGCACGTATTGCATGGTGCACTGGGTGTTAGACGCAAACAATGAATCATGGAACATTGCATCAAAAACTAGGGATGTACTGTATGGTGACTAACATAATATAATAAAAAAATATTAAAACAACAACAACAACATAATCTATTTATGAACTTCTTCCTCTCCACTGCCTGGCCTGATCTAACATCTGATAAGTTTACCATATAACCTGCTAAATAACTTACATATATTCTCAAGACTAAGAAGCAAATGTGATTTTTCCATTCACAGTAACCGAGCAAGTTAGGTAGCCGAGATTTCTGTCCAGACGTGGGCCACCATCGCCCTCTGCTGGAGAAGTTTGAAACTGCTGCTTTGTGCTGCGAAGAAGAAATGAGGCCATTCTAATTGAGTGAGCGTCTGGGGCCACTGACCTTTTGTTGAGCTTGTGATTGCCTAAAAGGGTGGGGCTTATATTGGTTTATAGGATCAATTGCTTTATGTAGTATCCTGAAGTTTAGACATTATTTGATAATGATTAAATATTCCTCATCCTTCTGTATGAGCACAGAATTAATTCATGGAACAGTATCAGAGCTTAATGGTACACACAACAGAAGCAGATGCTAGGGTGCTCCTTTTAAGTTTTGATTACTTAAAAATTATAGAAAATTTGGTAAAAGTATACAAAATATAGAAAAGTAAAAGGAAGAATAAAAATTTTGGCAGTCCTACTTCCAGAGAAAAAAATTTTACATTTTGGAATATTTTCTTCCAGTTCTTTTTCTAGGAACATAATGACCTTTTAAAAACTTTTTGTTTTTTATTTTTTATTTTGTTTTTATTGTTTTGACCAATTGTTACATACTATAGATAAAAATTCGTGTCCTTCCCCCTCCCCCCGAATACATCATAAATATTTTTCCGTGTTATTATGAGCATATTTTGTGCCTGTGGGGGACACACAGATGCGTCACCTAGATTCCATTTCTGGGGAAGGACATGCTGCCCCAACTTCTGCCTCTGGCCGCCACCCTGGGACTACCTGGGCTACAAGGATTCACCTGGACCCGGTTCGTGCCCTTCCCAGCACAGCCCACGTCCAGGGCCTGCGGGGACAGGTGTGATGGTCCTGTAATTTTGGCCCAATGGGGAGGCACTCTGGTGGCTGTTTCGGCTCTAGGAGGTCAGTTGCCACTGGACTTCTGCCTCTGCCCAGTCCTGCTTGCCCCTCTTGTCTCCCACAGCTGCTCGTCTGCACATGAAATTCCCTCTCAGGGTCTGCCTCCCACAGAGCAAAGCCTGTGTCCCTGTGACTATTTTTTTGAATGTGGTACTATGTGCACACGTTAAAAAACAAAACAAAACATGTGAACAGTACAGAAGGGTGTCCGGTGCAAAAGCAAGTCTCCCTCCCCTCTTCTCCCCAGAGGCAAACACCATTCTCCGCTCTGAGTGTATCTTTCCGGGCTGGGCTGCACTCATACGGTGTGTTAACGTGATGGTTAATGTTATGTGTCCACTGGACTGGACCACGGGAGGACCACGTAGCTGGTTAAACGTTATTTCTGGAGTGTCTCTGTGAGGACTGTTCGGGAAGACATTAGCATCTGAGCTGGTAGACTGAGTAAAGTGGACGGGGTGGAACTCATCCCATCAGTTGAAGGCTTGAATGGAACAAAAAACTGGAGGAAGGCAGGATTTCCGCACTTGCTGCCTGACTGCCTGACCTGGGACATCAGTCTTCTCCTGCCTTTAGAGCCCCTGGGTCTCGGGCCTTTGGATGTGGCTCTCCACCTTTGAACTACACCACCAGCTCCAGCTCTGGGGGTCTTCAGTTTGCCCACTGCAGATGGTGGGGCTGCTCAGACTCCATAACTGCATGGGCCAGTTCCTCATAATTAATCTCTTTTTAGAGATCTCTATCCGTCTGTCTGTCCAACTGTCCTGTTGGTTCTAGTTCTCAAAGAACCCTAATACAGCTGCATATCACTTTATTTTTTTTAAAAGATTTTATCTATTTGAGAGCAAGAGAGTGAGCGAGAACTCAAGAGCAGGGGGAGGGAGAAGCAGGCTCCCTGCTGAGCAGGGAGCCCGATGTGGGACTCGATCCCAGGACCCTGAGATCATGACCTGAGCTGAAGGCAGACGCTTCACCGACTGGGCCACCCAGGCACCCCATCACTTTCAAAAAAACTTTTTATTATGAATAAATCTGGATTTGCTGAAGAGTTTCAAGGATAGTGCAGAGCTCCTGTATCTTCTTCCAGCGTCTAATGTTACCATCTTGGACCACCGTGTTCACCACAACTGGGAAATTAACAGTGGTATATGCTGTTACCCGAACTGCAGAGTGAAGTCTGATCTCACCAGTTTTCTACTCCCGACCTTTTCCTGGATGATGCGGGATCCGCATTGCATCGAGCAGATCACTTCATGGCTTCATGATACCCCTTCCAGGAGAAGTCCTGCAATCAACGCACTGGTGTTGGACTCACAGTGATTCTGCTTTTTTAAAAAATGCTGGGGGCGCCTGGGTGGCTCGGTTGGTTAACCCTCTGTCTTCAGCTCAGGTCGTGATCTCCAGGTCCTGGGATCCAGCCCACATTGGCTCCCTGCTTGGCGGGGAGCCTGCTTCTCCCTCTCCCTCTGTCCTTCCACCTCGCTCGAGCTCTCTTTCCCTAAACCATCGTCACATTAAGACAGTACATTTAAGGGGCGAAATAAACTGTCTGTGCAGGAAACGGGACGCACTGTTTCAAACCCCCGAGTTCCAGACTTTTCCAAGGCAGACTTGTCAGGTGTGGTGAGAATTTGTCACCTCTCAGAAGTAAGTCCTAGTGATTATTTCACCAACAAGTTCTCCGTAATTTATTTTAAAAAGAAACAGAATCAAACCTGAAATATGTCCCTAAAGGAACAGAGAAGCATGGTGCCGGAGAAGGAGCTGTTCATCAAAGGCTGGCCATTTGTCTACACTCTCTGCTCGCCCGGGGCGGCTGTCAGCGCGGAGTGTTTCAGTGGCATGGCCGAGCTCTCCGCTGCTGCGAAGACGGATGGATTCTAAGTGGAGCCCCTTCTCCTCGCAGTGACCAGGCATGATAGTGTGCGAAATAATGGTCGGAAAGAACATCACCAGGCCCCTAATGAGAAGCTGTTGACAGAAAAATTGCTCTCACATTCATCAAAAAGCCAATAAATGTCAAGGAAAGGACTGGAGATGCAGCAGCTTGTAAATTCTTTCTCAAGGGGCCTCTGGAGGGGGAGTCTGGGGACAACACACCTTCTGTTCCTTTTTCCTGAATGTTGCTAAATATACTTCCAGAAAGCGTAGGACGTTGATGGGGGCTTACCCCGATAGCTTTGAGGGCGCGTCCACAGGGCGGCCACTCCGGCGTTTGGCCAGAGGACCCTGTTTTTGGTACCAGCTCTGGCTACATCTGTATCTTTTCGGCCCTCTAGACCTTGTCTGTGTGTTGTCACAGTTTGTAAACTGACCGAGAGCTGAGATCCCTCCAGGCTTGAAAAGCCCAGGCTTTCTGTAGATGATCCTATTTGCTCAGCAACGCATCAGAACGGGTTTTCCCTCTAGAATCCCGTAATCCCGTTTTGCCTCTGGTGCTCAGGGAGCAGCCGACCCTATTGCTTCGTTGTAACCTGTCTTCTCTGCTGCTACATCTTGTTTTCAATTTTTTGTGAGGGGAGGGGGATGCTCAGTGACAGCGACTACTGTGAATCTGCCGCTGGGCTTAGGTTGGGTGTTCCCCCAAAGGCACACCCTGAATCCAGGACTTGTGCGAAGGTTGTTTATTTGGGAAGTGACCCCAAGCAAGGGTGTAGGACGAGGGAAGGCAGGGAAGGAGAAAAGCTGATCAAGTTTTCATTAGTAAATGGGCTGGTGCTATGGGTGAAGGGGCTCAACCCCACTGGGCCCTTCTGAGGAAAGATAGTACCCCATCTCAGCATCGTTCCCTCTGACGACCGGGCGGGGACGTTCTTCCCTGGTCTCCCGTCCTGCTGCTGTTTGAGGGGTGTCTCTGGAGGCCTTAACTCCCCCCCCACTTCCAGGTGGGCCTGTTGAAGGCTGAGCGAGCTCCTGGAAGTGCCAGAAATCACTCCCAGAGAGGCAGAGACAGAAGTGCTTGAGGGGGTGTCTTAGCTCAAGCAGCAATAACAAAATACCACAGACTCGGGGGGCCTAAAAACAGAAACTGATTTTTGTACAAGTCTGGAGGCTGGAAGTCCAAAGTCAGGGTGTTGGCAGGGGTGGTTTCTCCTGAGGTCTCTCTCTGTGGCTTGCAGACGTCTGCCTTCCTGCTGTGTCCCTGTGGGGTACGTTCCCGTATGGTATGTGCACAGCACTGCTGTCTCTCTCTCCCCCCAGAAGGACACTAGTCCTATTGGATTAGGGTCCCATCCTTAGGACCTCCTTTAACCTTACCATCTCTTTAGAAGCCCTTTGTCCAAATGCAGTCACACTGGGGAGTAGGGCTTCAGCATATGAATTTTGTGGGAACAGAATTCAGCCCATAACAGGGGTTAGCGCTTCCCTGTGGAAACTGCCCACCACAGCTGCAGGTGAAATGGCCGTGGGTCATCACCAATATTGCCGCACATACATTGATGTAATCCTCCTAACCCCTTAGCAGGTGCGCCTTGTTATCACCCCTCTTACAACCACGAAGAAACTCAGACTCAAAGAAATTAGACAGCTAGCCCCACATCACACAGCTAGTGATAAGGTTGAACTCAGAGGTAACTCAGCTCTCTGACTCTTGTTCCATGATAACTACTTAACATTTGAATTTTAATGTGTTCGTGATTTATCTCATGGATAAATCTGGAGGGTTGGAATTGTCTTACACTTAAAAAAACAAACGACCCACCCCATAGTGCCTAGCATAGGACTTTGCAATTAAGTAGACACTTCATAAATACAGGCATTGAGGTTTTAAAAATCACCTCTTGGCTGTTTCTTTTGGGAGATAGATCGGGGGTGGGGGTCTATGAAGGAAGTTAAATCTGTTTTCATGTGAACACGGTAACTTTCGAGGGACAGGTCACACTGGGGGCCCAACAGGAGGAGGGGTGTGATTGTCCTTGTAGGGTATGGGCTGGGTGAGGGGCACAACCAACCAGTCGGGCAACTGTCCATCCTCCCTTAGGGATGGGGAGGGCTTGCTGATCTAGGAACTAAGGGGCCTCAAGGAAACATCACTGGTAAAAACTGGACAGACTGCTGTCCTAAAGGATAATTAGCAAATGATCAGAGTCATAACTTTGACAACAGTAACAAATGAGACAATTTTGGCTTAAGGTTCAAATGAGCATATTAACCATTTCAGGAGATTCTATCAAGTGCAAATCTGTTAGATATCTTTGCCCCTTGCCAACCAATCACGTACTTTATACATCTCTCTAGGTGAAGAATGTTTTATCACCAGAAGTGTTAGCACTTGGTGACTGAAACATGCTTCAGCCATGCCTTTAAAGAAAACAGGCTTTCCAGAACCCCTGGGACAGATTCCATCTTAGTGCAGCAACGTGACTTCCGAGTATCGACCTACATTCACAAAGAGACGATTACCAACTTCCCCGGGTCTATACAGAAAACAGGGAATTAACTCATGTTCTGCTCAGTGATTTCACTTTCCAAAACTGATGTTGAAAATGTGAACAGAGAATTTTGTTTATTTGTATAGATTTTATTTATTTATTGGACAGAGATTGACACAGCGAGAGAGGGAACACCAGCAGGGGGAGTGTGAGAGGGAGAAGCAGGCTTCCTGCTGAGCAGGGAGCCTGATGCAGGGCTCGATCCTAGGACCCTGGGATCATGACCTGAGCCGAAGGCAGATGCTTAACAACTGAGCCACCCAGGTGCCCCTGAACTGAGAATTTTAAAAAGCCCATCTGTATCCTGTAGGCTGTACCCTGGCAACGTTTACTTGGACCTACACAACCTGACTGAAGGCCCACTCTGTGCTGAGCAGGGTCTAGCCTCCGAGGATTGAAAAACCACTCCTGCAGGAACTCACACCTTTGTTGGGGGTAAGGGGGGTGGTGAGACACTAGACTATGAATGAAAAAGAAATAATTGAAGGTGCTTCCCGCACAATGGAAGTATCTACAACATGAAGCAATGTAGCAGTAACCTGACAACGACAGAGGGGGGAAGGATCGCGGGGCGCAGGGATCACAAACCCATGCCCCCAGAGCTAGACCCACTGTGTTCCCCCAGGGCGTCTGGATGGCTCTGTCGGTTAAGTGTCCGACTCTTGATTTTGGCTCAGGTCATGGTCTCAGGGTCGTGGGATGGATCCCCGAGACGGGCTCCGTGCTCAGTGGGGAGTCTGCTTGGGATTCTCTCTCTCCCTCTGCACCCCCCCCCGACCCCTGCATGCACCTGCATGCACAAGTTCTGTCTCTCTTAAATAAATAAATCTAAAAAAAAAAACAAACCCCAAAACCACTTCCCCTCTACAGGATACATGATAAATTCTCAGACCACATTTCCCTAATCAGTTTTAGAAAGTGAAATCACTAACCAAAACCCACCCCTGCCTAGCTGTGTAATAATGAGCAAGTCACTTCATAACTTCATGTTTTGGTTTCCCGTCTGCATACATAACGGCAAGCGTAAGGCCTACTTCACAGAGATTTTGTGAGGATTAGTGTATTAATGTCTGCAAAACGCTTAGAACAGTGCCTGGTGCAGTCACTACATAAATGTAAGTGTTGTTGGGCTCTCAGTCACATTCCCCTCTGACTGATGCATTTTTCTTTTTTCTTTTTTTAAATTCCTAGAAACTTCTAAAACTGGCAATTATCATCTCTTTTGGTAAGGTAAATATTGAAAACATATGACATAAAAAAAGAAAATTTCTTAAATGTGTAAAAAGTATCTATATACATGCAAGTTGGTTTTAGAGTCTGTGCTTACACAGCCCTGGTCAGGACAGGAAGATCCAAAGGAACCATTGCTCTGAAATCACTCGGGATGTCAGAAGACTGCCACACTGGGCGTGTAAACCTCATAATGCGGGATGTGCCAACCCACCCCTTCCCCTGCCCCCTGCGCCCCTGCTCCCTGTGGAACCACCTCCTCCCCCACGCCGGGGAGCTACAGGGGGCCAGGCCATCTCATCCAAGAGACCCTGCCTGCCAGCTTTCCATGGGCCTCTCTTTGAGACCTGAAAAATAAACTTTGGGCTGCAAAGTAGAAAAGAAAAACCCTTGTAAGACAGAAAGTTAATATTTTATTAACTGTAGGGGCGCCTGGGTGGCACAGCGGTTAAGCGTCTGCCTTCGGCTCAGGGCGTGATCCCGGCGTTATGGGATCGAGCCCCACGTCGGGCTCCTCTGCTGTGAGCCTGCTTCTTCCTCTCCCACTCCCCCTGCTTGTGTTCCCTCTCTCGCTGGCTGTCTCTATCTCTGTCGAAAAAATAAATAAAATCTTTTAAAAAAAATTTTATTAACTGTAACACATCAAGTTCAATAATGTTGAATTTATCTCCCGAATACTTGATAATTGCCAAGAAATCACGGGGCTCCTTTCCCTAAATAGAAGAATTACATTCAGTGTGGAATACAGGTGTATTCGGATGTGTAATGTGATAGGGGGTGGGGCTCCCAGAGGCACGAGCACCTGGGGCCTTTGAAGGCCCTAAAATCTGCCCACGTGGAAGATTTCCAGAGGCTCCTGGAAGAGCTCAAGCCTCCTCACATTCCTCTCCGAGCCGGTGGTAACTGCCTCCAACTTCATCAGAAAAGCTGCATGGGCTCAACCGTTAAAATACAGATGCAGCTGGAGAGAGACGGTCACTTCCGCTGGAATGCAGGAGTTCATACATTTTAGTGCGCAGAATCACTTGGAGACTTTTTTTTTAATGCATATTTTTAGGCCTTGGAAGTGTGAATTTGTGATTCAGTAGGTCGGGGGAGGAGCCCAGGAACCTGCATGTGAAGATCCAGGTCATCCAGGGCCCACACTTTGGAAACGCTACTCTTCGTGCAGTGGGTTTCCAGAGGAAGCAGAGGAAAGGTGGTGGCAGGGGTGGGAATGGGGGGGCTGCTGGCTGAATAACGCACGTGGACAAAATGAAGGGTGACTGCCAGTTTGGGGAGAGATGTGCATCAGGTCGCGGCTTCCTGGTCGATGACACCTTCAAGAGGTGCGAGTGTGGCCCCGAGGCTCTGAGCATTTGGGATGGATTGCTGGTTCTCAAAGCGCTCAGGTGTTGCCAGTGCTCTGTGCCTCTGGAGGTAAAACGCCCATCTTCTCCGTTTGTAGAAGAGCTTTTCTTTTGAGCAAAAGCTGCCTGTTCAAGTTCCTCGGCAAGTTCCCAAATCCCAGTACGGTAGAGTCCGGAGCGTCACAGCGAAGAGGACAAGAGGGTCCGACAGTGTCATGTATATTGGACAGAGCAACGGAATCACCTGCTCACGGCCACACTGCAGACCTGGGACCGGAACGTGGCGTTCTCCGTGCTCAAATCCCTGCTTTTCCCCAAATCTCCTTTGGTAAGCAAAACTGTGTGGCCTTGGCTGGGGCATTTCTGATTGGTTTCCTCTGAGCGCATTCAGTCTCTCCAGGCTGGAAGAGCAGTCTTCAGCATGTCGGGAGGAACATGGCGTGGTAGTCAGGAGCACAGACTCAGGACCGTGCGAGCCGAACCCACATCCTGGCTTGACCTCGGCAAATGCCTTCACTTCTCTGAGTCTCCTACACACCAGGGGGGTGGTCAGAGCTACTCCAGGAATTTCGGCTCCTTAAATCAGTCCTGTCCTTAATGGCAACTACCCCCAAATTCACTGGTGTGAAGTTAGTCGGGGGGGCTGGTATCACACCATTTGCTGGTATTCTGTGGGGCTCAAGCCAGACTGTGGAATGCTCTGTCACACAGGGCGAGGGGACCCCGTTCCCTGACTTCCTGGCGCTTGTGCTGCAGGGGTGTGGTCTGCAGGGCTGAGGTCAGCAAAGCTCCCTGAGAAGTAAATGGTACAGACAGAAAGATGAACATAGCAGACTTTCCAAAAGCAATCATCATGTGTGTTTATCAGAAAAAATTTCATTCAATGTCCCAGTGGAGGGAAGCAGGGAGACGAATTAACCCAAAATTTATATTTGCCTGGGGATGAATCATATGATATCAGAGGGTGGGTAGCCGATTTTCCTTCTGGATTATTTGCTCCACAGGCGAGGATTAAGATTTATAGCTAGTCCCTGAGTGCGCATCAGCTCACAGGCTGGGAAGCCAGCCCAGAGCCCTGAAGATTTCGTGGTTTCAGGGTGTAGTGCATGCTCAAACAGAAACTGGAAAGTTGACTTTTGATTCTATTTGCCAAATGTGTATGTGAGAAGGCTTTGTCACTTTCTCTGAAGCCCAGGGCCTCTGTGACACCCTCTCCCCCACACCGTGTGATCTCGCAGTGTCAGGCAGGAACTTCCACGTCAGGCCACCTGGGCAGGAAGGTACAGCAGGGGCCCCACTGCCAGCACTGTTTCCGAGCAGACCACGACAGCCGCATCCTTCCCAATCTGGTCTAGAATGGCAGCTGACTCTTTACTGGCTTCATAGTAAAAACTCCGTCCATGGTCTGCTGATAATCAAATCTCACGTCCCTTGCGCACTGGCAGAGTTCTGCAGCAAGGAGTGTGTGGTCCGTTCCTTTGTTCTGGAAAGCTGCCGTGGAACAGGGCAGTCCTGTCTTCGGGGCTGGCCTCCCGCCAGCCCAGGCTCTGCCCACGAGGCCACATGGCCAGGGGGAGGCGCACACATGGCCTTTTCAGGCAGAGCTTGGAACCCTCACTCTAGCCAGGGGCAGCTGTTAGACCTAGCACAAAGTGGGCCTCAACGACTCACCTGCAGGATGGAGACAACCGTAGTGCCCGCTCCACGGGGTCTAGTGAGGATGAAATGAGAACGCACAGAGGGCACCTGGCACGCCCTAGGTGTCCAGCATACCGCAGCTCTGATGCCCTCTGCGCACGACGAGCATCTTAGTAACAAGTTCCTCCTTTCCAAGAAAGCACTTTTTTTTTTTTTGACCTTTCTAAACTCAGTCAAAGCAAAAAAATTGTCAATCTCAACAGAAAGCTGTGGAAACACTGGGGACAGCCATTGCAACACGTACAAGCCCTGAAGGAGAACCCCAGGGTAGAGCCCTGTGCTTCTCTATCTCAGCCTTGGGACTGGGCCACATTATGGCCACATTCTACTCCGAGGGAAGATAAACTGGTTTTGTTTTTTTTTGTTTTGTTTTTAAAGCCCTACATGTGAAAGCTTGAGGACAAAAGATCTGGAACACATCTTGAGCCAGGCTGGGCCCTAAGCCAGAGAGGAACAGGTTTAGGTCGTGATCCACGGGCTTGCTCAGCTGGGGAGCTCGAAGGCCTGGGGCTAGTTTGTACCGCCTCCCGGAGGCGGAGCAGAGCAGGTGGGGTGCAGGGGAAAGAACATGCGTCCTGTGTCCCTCCCACCACTCCCTGATGTTTCCGTCCTCAGGGTCCGGGTGTCAGGATCTCGGCCAGGATGCTCACTACAGAAACATCAGGTACCCGGTGTGCAGCTTACAAAGAAACAGATCATTGGTTTTCTGTTTGTTTTTTTCTCTTCTCAGACAGCTTGCAGTCTGGCTGGGGAAAGATAAAATTACCAGTCCTTCTCAATATTTAATCTTTTTAAATCACAGAAGATTAGTCCAAAGCCTAATTTCTGTTGAGAAGTGGAATCCAGAAGATTTTCGGTGTGGAGAACATCCCGTGGAGAACTGAAATGCTTGGCCGCTCCTGGGCAGCCAGAACGAACTCCACCTCCGGGGACACTTCGGAAGGCAGAGTTCGGCTGGCATCCTCCTGTTACGCTTCTGTGTATCCTCACCTTCTCCCGCGTCAGGCGACCCCCCAGTTACGGCCCTTGAAGGCGCAGCTCAAGGACCAGGCTTTCCACCACAGCTAGCTGGCCCAGGTGCTGACTGTCCTTCCACTTGATTTGATTCTCCGCATCCTCCTTTCCCCCACGGAATCCTGGCTTTTTGTTCAGACCACGTGTGGTGAGACCATTACTGCTGTTACATAGCAGGCCGCCTTCTATAGTCACGAGGCAGCAGTGGTGTTCCGGCATCAGAAGGTGGGGGGTGGGGGCTGCCTTTTCCTCCGCTTCTCTAATGAGACCACTCACTGCGACCAAACGGGTTTTCTCTTCTGGATGAAGGCCTTGATTCCCTCCTGCCCATCCTTCAGGGCCACGTTGTCCACCATGGTCTGGGAGGTGAGGTGGTAGGCTGTTCTAAGGTCCTGGGGCAGCTGCCTGTAGAACGTGGCCTTGCCCAAAGACACCACAGGACGGCTCAAGGAGGCAATCTTCTTTGCAATTTTCATGGTCTCTTCCTCCAGCTGGTCTTCTGGTACGACTTTGCTCAGCAGCCCATGGAGCAAGGCCTCCTGAGCAGAAATGGGCTCCCCAGTAAAAAGCATTTCTAAGGCAACCTGAGGGAGGAAATGTGTGTTATTAAGGCACGCTCCTTGTGACCCCCCTGCTAGCCAAGCCACCCTCTCCCTTCCAGTCTGCTGACTTCCCTACAACCTCAGTCCGGTTACCTGCTTCTTCAAATAGCATGTCATCTGTCAGACCCGATGTCTGTGACACCCAAACTTCTGCCAGGGACAGGGCTGGATATTTCCAAGAGCAAGGAGAATGCAAGTCCCCAGGAAAGGGCCTGACTCACAGCGTTCTCCTGCTCCTTCCCCAGAGCTCATCTCCCAGACCCCACCGAGCCAGGAGCTCCCCTCTGCCTCTTGCAAGGGCCAGGCACGGGACAGTGGCCACATCTGATGGGAGGGAACCGAAACTGAAGCCCCAGACCTGCCACAGACCAACGCAGTGGCTGCTTTCCAGAAGGAGGAAAATGCTCAGAGATGCCACCACCTCAAGTCCGATTGAAAGAGCAGCCCCTGAATCCAGAGGAGGAAGGATTGAAAGGAAATGTCTTCCAGGGACCAGACCTAGGATCCCGCCATGATGTAACTTACTCAAGATGCTGCCTCCCTCCGACGACCCCCACCCCCACATTCCAGGCCTGCAGAACAAGGGGTAGAGATTCCTTGCTCTCCACGGTTTGCTCTGTTCTATAGCCTGCCACGTACTGTGCCTCAATTCTCTAATTCTACAAAGCCTGGCCTCTTGAGAGTCAAATTCATGATTTCAAAGTGGGGTTCCTGCTGCACATGGAGCATACAGGTGGGGAGGTGCCTTTCAGCTCCCGCCCCCACACCTACTGCAGCCCCGCTGTTCCTTTTTTTTTTTTTAAGATTTTATTTATTTGACAGAGAGACAGCCAGCGAGAGAGGGAACACAAGCAGGGGGAGTGGGAGAGGAAGAAGCAGGCTCATAGCAGAGGAGCCCGACGTGGGGCTCGATCCCATAACGCCGGGATCACGCCCTGAGCCGAAGGCAGACGCCTAACCGCTGTGCCACCCAGGCGCCCCAGCCCCGCTGTTCCTTGAACCCACCGGGCATGCTGTCACCTCGGAGTGCTTGTACTTGGTACTCCCTCGGCCTGCGATGCTCCGTCCCCAGGAGTCCTCACGACTGGTGCCCTCGTCTCCATCGGGTCTCGGCTCCCATGTCCTCTCATCCACACAGTCCTCCCTGACCACGCTAGCAGATCTGCAAAATCCGCAGATCACACCCCAGCGCTCTCCCCTTCCCGGCTGGATCGCCGTCCTTTGCGCTTCGGTCATTTAACACACCGTATATCCAACACGTTGATTTTGTGTATTGTATTATCTCCTTTGCTAGCAGGTAAATGCCACCAGGTCAGGGATTTTTTTTTTTAAACTGTTCTGTTGATTTCTGTGCCACCAGCACAGAAGGGCACTTGCACATAGTAGGCAGCTTACTAAATATTTCTCGAGTGATTTGAGGGATGGCAGATAAAAGCCGGCAGCATGGCAGAGGGGAGGCTTCCGTTCTTGGTCAAAGCGGAGACTCAGCTTCCGCCTGGGCCGCTTGCTTGGGCTGCCTCGTCTTGGAACCTGGCTGTCGCAGTGGGTGGGGATGTCCAAGACCCAGGAGAGGCTGTGAGAATGTTCCAGTGTCCAGCCCAGCTGGGGTCCCAGCTGAGAGGCTGCCCAGCAGCCAGACTTGGGAGTCAGCGAGTCACTCCCCCATCTGCAATTCCTCCCAGCTGAGGCCACACACACTGCAGAGCAGAGAGAAGCTTCCTCACGGAGCCCTGTCCAGACTGCAGATTCATGAGCTCCATGAATGACCGTGGCTGCTTTGAGCCACTGAGTTATGGGTGGTCCGCTCGGCAGTAACAGATAATGGGACCTGCTTGAGATCCGATTTGGGGGCCCTTAGCATTTAGATCCTGCTACCAACTAGGTTTCTCGACCTCGGTGCCATTGCATATTTGGGGCCAGATGATACCTGGTTGTGTGGGATTGTCCTGTGCATTGTAGAATGTTTATCAGCATCCCTGGTCTCTATCTGCCAGGAGTTGCGTGTCCCACCCCACAGCTGTGACCATCACAAATGTCCCCAGGCACTGCCAAGCGTCCCCTGGAGCCGGTATTGCCCCCAGTGTAGAACCACTATTTTAAATGGTTTTTAAAATCATGACACTCGATTGTCTCAGCTAGGGATGGGGCTTTGATAAAGAAGGAGGGGTCAGAAGGCTTGGCTTGAGGACTCCTGCCGTCGTGGGGACATGTGGAGTACAGCCTGGACTGGCAGTTGGGGCAAGTAATGCTGGTCCCCAACTTCTCTGCAAAGGTAGGGGATGGACTAAGTCCCAGCACTGTCCAGTCTGGGGGAATGTAATGGCTCTATGTTGGAGGCAGCAGGAACGCGATGCCTGTGGGTCACTCCAGAGAGCACGTGTTGGTTGGCCAGGCGTAGTGTCATCACTCAAAAGCAGGTCGGAAGCCCCTGGATGAACGTGGAGCTAAAAGCCAGGTCCTGCTGATTAAGGGCTGCTAAGACCCTGCTGAAGACACCCAGTGAGTCACATGAAGGGGCCGGGACAAGGTCTGCTCTGTCGCTGCCTGAGAAGCACGTGTCAGCAGGGACCCAGGTCAGAAGCCAGGGGAAAGCAGGGTCGCTGTACCTTCCAGCCTTTCTTTTCCTCTGTTCATGCAGGCGGTTCTCAAGAAATTCATGGGGATCAAAGAGCAGACAGTAGCCAGCCCTGAAAACAACACTAAAAATCAAATCCAGTGAAGAAAAGTCATCAATCCCTTTACAGTAATCCCTTCACAGCAGTGGCCAAGACCTCAAATAGCCTTCCAAGAGTAGTTATGAGGGGCGCCTGGGTGGCTCAGTCAGTTGAGTGTTCAGCTCAGGTCATGATCTCAGGGTTGTAAGATCGAGCCCCGTGTTGGGCTCCATGCTGGGCATGGAGCTTGCTTGGGATTTTTCTCCCTTTCTCTCCCTCCCTCTCCTTCCCTCTCTGCCCCTCTCCTCACTCTCTCTCTCTCTCGCAAATAAATAGAAATCTTAAAAAAAAAAAAAAAGAGTAGCTATGAAAATGGTAGCAGAATTGGAAGGAGGAAATCATTAAAATCAAAGTAGTAAGGGCTCCTTTGGCTGGCTCGGCGGACAGGCATTCATTCACCCTGTGCCGTCTGTACTTGCCGGCTGGGCTCATGATCATGGGACAGTTCCCTTGTCCCCTTCCTCCAACAGATGCTTTCTTCAACATCTCTGTTCTTCCTATGTCTTTCTTTCTCTTCCTGAGCCGCCTCGGTTCTGTTCTCCTTCCCGTGCTTCCATGACCCACCTACAGAACGCCTGTCTGGTTCAGATACTTCAGCTGCCCAGGGTCCAAGAGCTCCAAGTTTTCAGGGTGAGTCCTCTGGAGTCTAAGCTTCTGCAGGCCTGGGCACAGGCCAGGGTGTGGGTGGGGGATCTTGTCCTGCCTGCGGAGTGTGGCTCCTCCAAAGGACCCTGGGCGTGTTGCTTCTCGTCTCCCCCTTCCCCAGCTGGAATGCAAGTGTACGAATGAGTCTCCCAGACATGTGGTAAAGAACAGCTAACAAAGGACCGCAGGGCTCACAGTCACATCGAGTGCAACAGAAATGCTAGGGAAAACAGTCCATCTGAGCAAGACCTGAACAGAGGGAAAGAACTATGATGCTTCTGCTTGCTCAAGGGGCCTGGCACGAGTCTGTGTTTGAGGTTGGGGGCAGGGTTCTGTGAGCAGGAACTCCAAGCGAGCACAACTTTCTCTTGGACATTCATTCACCCAACAAATATTCACATAGGAGAGCTACAAGTATCAAGAGCAGTGCTACGCACTGAATTGTGTCTCCCCAAAATGCATGTGTGGAAGTCCTAGGCCCCTGTGCAACTGTTCTTGGAGATGGGGCCTTTAGGGAAGTAATTAAGGTTAACTGAGATCATTGGGGAGGGCCCTGATTCAAAAGGATTGGTGGCCTTTTGAGCAGAGTTAGAGATCTCTGTGTGTCTGCGTCTCTCTTGCTTCCACATGAGGACATAGTAGGAAATAGTAGGAAGGTGGCCAGCTCCAAGCCAGGAAGAGAGCTCTTACCAGGAATCACACCTGCTGGCATGTTGAGCTGAGACTCCCAGCCTCTGGAAGTGTGAGAAAGTAAATTTCTGTTGTTTCAGCCCAAGATGACTAATACACACCCAGGAAGACTATGGGTTTTTGTAATGTCTTAATTCCGAAGCAACTCCAAAAACGCATTAAAAAAAAAAAAAAATCCAAGTCCCAAGTCCCGAACCTGAATCACTCTGGGAGAATGTGGAGTCCTCACCCCTGGAGAGGTATGAATGGGGGCGCCCCTGTCTGTCAGGCCCATGCGGCTCTGCCCACAGGAGGATACAGGACTTCTTAAATTCCCTCTTAGACAAACGATTCCTAATGTTATTTCAGGATCTCTAATATCCACAAAAAGGAAGTGACCTTGAGCTATAGCATGAAGGATTGTCATTGGACAGAAGGTGTTTTCTCTTTCAGTGAGTCAGTCAGCCAAGTGGAGAAGGACATAGACAGACAGACGGTCAGAAGGTGAGAGACCATCAAAAATCAGACAGCAATCTGATGCATCCCCACCAAGTACTGGGCTCTGTGCTCGGCACACACCATCCCGGCCTCTCCCAGTACCTACTACCTAGTGGGAATGAGAATGGCTAAATTCAGAAATCACCTCATAGGGAAATATTTTCAAAGACAAAAGACACTCGTATTTCTGGAATACTCTAAATGCAGCCTTGCCTGCAGGTAGGTGAAGGGGCCACATCATCTGTAGTCCCTTTGACTCCTGGATCCATCATCTTTTTTGGGCACAAACTTCCTTTATTATCACTTACACAGATTCACTTCCAACAAAAAATCCGTATTGTTAAATAGTAGTAGGTTCATTTAAGTCCCCATCCTCTTTCCCACCTCATGGAAAGTGACAGACTCTTCCGTGAAGAGGGATCACAAGGAGGGCCTGGGGCACCAAGTCTTGTCGGGCTTTGAAACCCAGTTTGGGTGGCCTCAGTGTGGTCACGGGGTTTGGAGTCAGACACACGAGCTCTGCGTCTCAGTGTCTTCTCAAACCCAGGCAACACCACAGGCCTTTCACCTCCCAGGAGGCATCGCAGGAAAGCCAGTTTTCAAAAGCAAAGAAGTCAAGAGAACAGGTGAAGAACCAGGACGATAGAGAGGTGGCGGGCTGAGTGGCTTCCTTCCAGCGAATGACGGATATGTCCGACTAGACAGGAATGGGGAGGAAAGGGCCGCTGTGGCTCTTACTGATGGAGGCACATCACTGGCTGGGGGCAGCCTGGAGCCGGGTGCGCCAGTGTCAGCCTGGACCAGGCGGGGCACGCTCTCCCTCTTGCTTCCACTGCCCTGGCTCCTCGTCTTTCGTTCCAGAACACCAGGAAGGTCTTAAGGGGATTCACGCTACTCCTGAAGGAAGTCTTGATGGGAGTAAGGTCAAGAGCCCTGCCTGGGTTCATCCCCTTCTTTGGGCCTCAGGTTCCTAATCTGCCTATTGGGGTCATAGCATTAGCACATATTGATTTATGGGGATTTTACCCAGGTGGGTTGGATAACAGCTTGGTATTCTCTGAGAAAAAGAAAGCCTGTTTATTTTCTAGCTAATCAGCACAATCTTTGCTTATGATTGAAGCTTCTATGTGGTGTCTCCAGAACTTCAGATGAGAGAGAAGAAGGTGCCTTCTCTCATCCTTTTCCTTCATCAGTTCAAGCTGCCTTTTATGATGACAGTTCTTGGGTCCCCCTAACAAGCTGGGGGTTTAATACTTCCTCTTCCTGGGGCACTTGCCTTAAAAACAACAATAGCACTTGAGTCCAAGGCGAACCCCGAAAGCAGCAGGACTTGGGTCTGGAGTTGGTCCCCCGAGTTCCAATGCCAGATGGGCCACTTACTAACCACAAGACCTTAAGGATGCAACTTACGCTGTCTGAGTCTGTTTCCTCATCTGAAAATGGGAATACGCCTTCCACCCTCCTGCGGGATTGTGCAGATGAGGGACAGTAAGTGCAAAGCTAATGCGACCGTGCTGGGCACTCAGTCAGCACCCAACAACTGCACTGATGATTATTAACATGCCTCTTCCAACTGTACATTTGTATGAATCTCTGACTGGCTTTTAGGTATCACAGCCCTGAAAGGGGGTGATTCTGTAAAGCAGAGGGGTCTTTGGGGCCTCTTGAGTCACATCCATGATAAGAACTGGCTGGCGGCGCGTCAGCATTATGGGCTGGCGATGCAGTAGGGCTCAGGAAGGAAGCAAGCTGATGGACGGAGGGTCACAGGGCTAGTTTAGTTGCTGGGAGACATTAGGCAAGGCCCTGAATCACCCCCAGGCCCTCTTGTAAATTGGGGGGTTGAACTACACATTCTCAAAGGTGCTGAGGCCAATGGCCGTGCAAATCTCTGTTAAAGTGCAGATTCTGATGCGGTCTGTCCGAGGGAGACCTGTGACCTGCATTTCTCAGGCTTTCTGGTGGTCTCCATACCAGGCTGAGTAGCAAGACGTTAACACTCTTTCCAGCTTGAAAGTTCTACTCTGTTCTAGACTATGAGGAAATCAGATTCCACAGACACAAAGTTACCATGGGCAAATAGGTGGAAGCCAGCGTTCCCACCACAGAGAAATGACGGGCTGGGGCAGCGGGGGTTCGGATCTTTCACACGCTCTCCCGGGATACCAACTGCTTGAGGAACTGACATTTCTGAGCGAGGCCGGCTCTGGCTGGGGGAGGGGAGCAGCTGCACCGGGCAGGTGGTTTATAGGGTGCGATGAAGATGCATTATTGAACTCACGCCAGAGGAGAGAGATGCTTTACGAATGTTGAAAATTATTCAGGCCCGGGCTCAGTCTGGCTTGAACACAAGGGCTGCACTCCATTTCTGCTCCCAGCAGACAAACCGCCCCCCTCCGACTCTGGCACGGCTGAGCCGTTTCCCATGGTGACCGGCAGAGGGCACTGGTGACCCACACACGCAGCTCTAGCCGGGGCGGAAAGAGTAGAGCTTCCCCACTAGGCGAGTTTCCAAAAGCGCTTGCTTCCCTGTGGCTCTGCGCGGGGGACATGTGCCCAGCACCCACCGAAGCCCACGGGCCTGTGTACGGATGTGTTCATAGGGCTGCAATCAAGCAATGAACGCAGGAAGGGGTGTTTCTGGTTAGGTTTAGATTTCTATGAATCCTTACTTGCCTCCTCCAGGGGGCCGCACAGGTAAGACTGGCAGATCCAGCTACCTGGCAAAGGCCCTGCATTCCGACAGACTTTTCCTCCCACTGAATTCCCTTTGTCGGTACTGTGACTTCAGATCATGAGTGCTGACCCCAAACCGTGTATCCACTTCACGCCTCTCTGTACTAATGCACCCAACAGGCAAGGACGTCTACTGACAACTCTGAACCCCCTTCAGCCTGCTAACTAGGAAGAAACTCGGGATCAGATCACAAGGAGTGCAGCGCAGGGAGCTGAATGGGACCATACTGGGGACTCTGCCCTCATCTTCTCAGCGGGCCCGGCCCTTGCCAGCTGCCTGTGCGAGGTGAAAGCTGCTTTGGTTCTTGCCACGTCCTGCCCCTTCATCTGTCACGCTGGACAGCTGTGCAGGGTGGTTCTGAGCACTGGGCTTCCTGGAAACTTAAGGCCTGTATTTGTCACATTTGTTTTTTTCTCTTCGCAAAAACTCATTTAAAACCTGACAAATGTGATAACAATGTTTACGTTTCTAGGACTCCATCACGAGCCTTGATTCAAAAAGTTGGTGTTAAGAAAGAATGGATTCTTATCCTGACAGCAGGGCTGATCCAAAGATTTAAATGTCTTACTGTGGACCCTTCCAGAACATCAGGTATTAAAGAAGACAAACAGCTACAGATGGGGTAACCAGTCTGCCGACCTTTGACTATGCAAGAGGCCTCAGGACTTGATTTGCACAACTGTAAGGTAGTTTGTTAACGAGCTCTGACAATATACTTGAGACGCACTTGAATTTAACGTACTTGGCACAGAGTAGGGACTGAAGAAGTATTTACTAATTACTTTTAAGGTGAACGTGTATCCTGATGGGATGAAACCCCCTTAATCTGCAAACCTTTTAGCAATCTGTTATGTTTGACATCTCACCCTTTGCCCACTTTCAGCCGGTGTTCCTGCGTGTGAGTGCCTGTGTGAGTGTGTGTGTGTACTCGCAGGATCTGTCTTCAGACCTTTCTCACAAATACACATTTCTGTAAAAACTAATGAGGCACTGTAAAAGAAAGGAATGCACCTAAACTTGGTCCCACAGCTTGATTTCCCTTGGGTCTCATCTCTTTTGTGCCTCAGGCATATGGCAACTGCTAATTTTTGTAGTTGATGCTAAAATGGGTAATGTATTCTAGAAAGCAGTTTAGGTTCCTATGTTCTACAACTTTGCCAACCTTTCCCTTTTTGAAAACACATTTCCGGTTGAGAATGAGGATGTATTTTTTTTCTAGAATAAGGAAACCCCCGGTTTACACTTAAGAGATGTTTAGTAAATATTATTTTATGATGTGATAGGAAGGAAGAAAGTTTTGTGAAGAAAATGGACGTCACTGTGGTCGGCAACGACAAAACACCTTTTGTAATGTGGCTCCATCTGGGGGAAGATCCAACTGAAATGTCACCATTGTGAACCTGACACACTCAGGGAATCAGCTCTTTTCAGTCCTTTCTGGAACAAGACGGACTGCTGGCGAACAATAAGCCAGTGACACTAGCGTCCTAGCCCCCTGATACTGACACGCGTCCCCCAGTGGTCCAATAGAACTGAGCTTCAACTGCAGGGCCAGTAAGACGACAAGAATGTGTGCCTTTATGCAAACAGACAAAACAAGTAAGGAACCTAACTAGCTGTTCTGAGGGGCAGGCAAGGGTGAAATGAGGTGAGAAGCTTCAGAGAAACAGGCAGCTGGCCATCCCTTCCCCCCGCACACCGCCTCAGAAGGGACATTGAGGCACATCCTGCCAGCCACACTCCAGGCAGAATGTCCTGATTCGAACAGTCCTTGTAACAAGCGAGTTCTGGAACTGACCATCCCCTGCCCTGGAGGATAGCATCTGGAGGGCCCGCAGGGAGTTCAATTACCTTTCTCGGCACCGCTCTCCCCAAGGCCACTGCAGGGGTGGAGCAGAAGAGCCCGATGTTCACACCTGGCGTGGCGAAAGAGGACTTGTCACTCGCCACGGCAATGTCACAGCTGGCAACGAGCTGGCAGCCGGCTGCGGTGGCCAAGCCGTTCACCATGGCGATGACGGGGACTGGGTGGTTCTGGATCAGCATCATGACCTGAAGGGGCAAACACACCACTGCGTTTCGGTCCGAGAGCGAAATGAGACAGTCACACGTATCATTTTATGTGACTTCACACTTTGCAGAGCATTTTCCGTAGGCATTAGATCAGAGTCTTGAAAAAAGGGGTGAAAGGAGGCATGAAGAGAACTAAGTTGGCATTAAATACCGACTGTTTGGTCTTCCTGAGACCCAGGGCAGGAGCGAACACGACATGACACCCAGGATGTGAAAGCACAGAGGGGACGAGGCAGCGAGATCCACAGGCTGCCGGCACAGCCCCAGTCTGTCCACGCTGGGCAGGACGCCTCTGTGAGGTTCCAGTCCCCCTGACTGGTGCTCAGCAGCCCCCCTGGAGCACAGAGCTGATTTTGATCTCTGGGGAACCATGCCTGCATGGAGCCTGCCCGCGGCAAGTCTGAAACTGGTATTTGGTACTTCCTTGAAAAATTAAGGTGGCAAAGGAACTGGAAGGCTATTTCCGTAGTGATTACGTCTCAAATCACCGCCCTGAACATTCTCTCAGTTCTATTACAGTGGTGGAGGGGCACCCTGCTGTCATCAAAATAAACAAAATTCCCCAAACAGAGCCACTGGCACAGAGAGGAGCCGAAAACTTGCTCATAGGACCCCTCCCCTCCCCCACCCCATAAATCGCCAACTTATTTTTGCAGCTTACAAAATAACTTGGTGTATTTCTCCATTTTTTTCATGCCACTCCAAACAGATCGTGTTGCCATGGAAAGTTCAATGTATAAATAGTTATACTTTGAACCCTGGCAGGGAAGGAGGGCAGGTGGGAAGGAATTACTACATCTGGGCTTGTTTCTCACAGCAGCAACTCCAAAGAAATGACCTTCACTGATTTGAAGATTTTGCCTAAGGAACTCAGCCTTTTGCATTCACAAACATGTTATATTTGTCAGCTTTATTATAAAATAGCCAACTACATATTTAGGGATACGATATCATATTCTATAGTAGTGGTTTGGACTTTTTTTAGGGGGTCACCTTTTGAGAATCTGATACATGCTAATGGCCCTCTTCTCAGAAGAACGCATATAAATATATCCACACCCCAAACTCTTCGTGGATTTAGGGGGCTTGAGAACTCTAGGTGAGGATGAGGATGGTCAGTGATAGAGCCCATTCTCAGGGAACTACAATAGCAAGGAGAAGAATGCTCCAGAACCTCTAACATCTTGCTGCAAAGAAGGATTTTTTTGGCTCTGAGTGTCATCTGTCACCTGAAGAACTGGTTACTTATGAAAAGTCATTTGGCTGTGACTAGCATTGAACAGTCTGTGTCTCCTGTGTCCCACGTACAAAGCACAAGGATTCTATACAACCTGGTGGGAAAATACTTAGAGTGGATTCCAACAAAATCAAAAATACCCATACCTTTCATCTAGGGAACACTCCTAAGGAATAATCCTAAAAATAGGGTAAAAAGCTGTCTGGGCAAAGATGTTCAAAAAATTATAATAGTGAAAACTATTAAGTAAGATAAATATGTAAAAATGAATAAGGGGCTCCTGGGTGGCTCAGTTGGTTAAGTGTCTGCCTTCAGCTCAGGTCATGATCCCAGGGTCCTGGGATGGAGCCCCACGTCATTGTCTTCTCCCTCTCCCCGCTGCTCGTGCTCTCTCTCTTGCTACCTCTCTCTCTCTCTCTCTCTCTCTCTCTCAAATAAATGAATTTAAAATAAATAAATAAATAAATAATAAGAAAAATGATTGTGTAAACTGTCCATTTAATGGAATGCTGTATTCTCATTATGAGATTTTCCATCAGACATAGCAGCATGGTCTGGGCCTTGCATAGTGGGCTGGTGCCAGGCACCTGGGGTTTGATGCCCAGTCTGCACTTACCCACTAGCTATCCCTCGGTCTTCACATCTGGGTATAATAATGGGCCTAAGAATAGTACCGACCTTATAGAACAAGAGAATTATATATATATGTCTAAAATATTCAAAATATTATTTGGCACATGGTAAGCATTCAATGCTATAATCACATTATACAGTATAATTGCACCCATGGTATGATTATTCAGACAAATAGGTTCACATGGAAAAGGTTTGAAAGAAATATTCTAAATATTAGCATTCTCTCCGGGTGGTACAATCATGGTCTAGTATCAGCAGTTTATTTTCTTTCCTTCTGTTTCTCTGAATTTTCAAAATTTTCTGTATTGTTTATCATTTGTATAATTAAAACATATTTTAAGTAACTCTTTTTTTAAGTAGGCTCCACGCCCAACATGGGGCTTGAACCTATGACCCTGAGATCAAGAGTCACATGCTCTACTGACTGAGCCAGCCAGGCACCTGAAAACATATTTTATTTTTTAAATTTTTTTATTTTTTAAAGATTTTTTTTTATTTATTTGAGAGAGAAAGAGAGTGTGCATGTGCACAGTCATGGAGGGAGAGAAGGAGAGAGACAGAATGTCCAGCAGACTCCCTGCTGAGTGAGGAGCCCTACACGGGGCTTGATCCCACAACCCTGAGATCACGACCCCAGCAGAAATCAAGAGACACCCAACTGACTGAGCCACCCAGGTGCCACCCAAAACATATTTTAAATAGAGAACAATTCAGGAAAGACAAAGACAAACTAGATAAAAAATCAGCTGGGGCAATCAGTCCCTTGGTGGTCAAGAGGTGACTATCCCTCCTAGTCTACCTTCCTGAACTAAATATTTTTCCTGGGTTCTGCCTGCTCCAAAATGTGACATAAACGTAACTATAGCTTAGCCTCACTCAGTAGCATTACTGAGGGCTCTGCAAGAGGCCACGTCCCATTGCCATTTCAGTGGAGGGGGTGAGAAGAAAGAGAAGAATCTCCTCCTGGACTAGGGTTTCCACCCTCAAACTTCGACAGGACAAAAGAAGAGACACAGGGGTAGGCCTCCCGTGAAATCTGTCAGGTCAGCTCCACAGGGGGCTACTTTTGCTCTCCCACAGCCTCGTGTTTCTTCTTCTCAATTTATTCCTGATTTGGAAATAATTAACCATCAGGCGGCACTTGAACGGTGGTCTTTAAGGAACCTGCTACATACAGTCTGGATGCTGAGTCACGTCAGGGACCTCTGTCTTCTCTCTAAATCCAAGTTTTCTCATGCATGAATGAACAGTGGAACATCTAGTTCATTCTGTCCCAATCTGTCTGTTGATTACATGCGGAAACTGGAATCTTGCACAAGTTCATGCTGCTCATATTTATCCTGGACAATGTGATTTTCTTAGAAAAAGTGTTCAAGAAATCAATGCACTTTCACTCCTATCTCCCTGTGTTAGGACAAGGTCCTGTTTATGCACTGTGTCTTTTGCAGTGAGCCTGAGACATCCAGGGGATGCCAGCGTCCACAAAATCTGGCCTTTATCCTCTGAAGCAGCCCCGGGCTCCCCTATGGTCCCTCTGCTAACCCGTTTAGGACTTAGTTCATGAAGACAGCACAGCAGAGTGATAAAAGCAGGCCCATTGGGGAGGATGGAAGGGCTCTAGGGGTTGTCTTTGATGCTTTTCTGTTTTAGCCAAACACGCTGGATATTAGTAGAAAAGTAACTTCTAAAGTGCCTGCCTTGGCAAACACCAGAGCAGAATGTTACATAAACATCATTAATGTGAAACAAGACTGAAGCCTCAGCTCCGGCTTACTTCTGCATCTCCGTGGAGGCTTAAGTCAATTGCTTTTCTGGCTTGTCCCGCCATGAAATGAGAAAACTCGAATTGGCTCTCCCTATGGCATTCTGGAAGGGCAAGGAACACATGGTGGTCGAGAAGGCATCTTAATCACCTTCCTGTCAGCCTCCCTGTTGCTCACCTCTGTCTTGTCTACATAGAAGGTATCATGAAATATTTGTTGAATCATTAATGACCAAATAAATGAGCAAGTCAATGAATGAATGAAAAATTAGGTGAAGTCATCTTAGGATCAGGTTATGAAACTGTTTGAGGTCTTTTTTTTTTTTTAAGATTCATTCATTTGAGAGTTTTTTAAGATTTATTTATTTATAAAATAAATAGAGCTCAGTGAGAGGGGGAGAGGGAGGGAGAGAATCTCAAGCAGACTCCGTGCTGAGCGTGGAGCCTGATGTGGGACTCGATCTCACGACCCTGAGATCATGACCTGAGCGGAAACCAAGAGTCAGTTGCTTAAGCAACTGCACCACCCAGGCTCCCCTGAAACTGTTTTATGTCTTGCCTCTCACCTACATTTCCAGTTTCAGTTTGGCAGGAAGCTTGGTTTTCCTTCTCTTTCCCTTCAGTGCCTTGAAGGTGTTACGCATACAGTAGTGCTCAATAAGAAGTTATGAGATGAGCATGCATTACTTAGGGTTGTATTCTATATTCAGTTTTTTATTATCCAGGGCTTAACTTAATATGTTTATAATCATCGCAAACCTTTTGTTCCTCTTCCTCCTCTCTGCTGGCCATTTCTCTCCTTCATACAGTTAAAGAGAAGTAAGAAGTAAATGTAAAGAGGTTAATTTTCCCACTTGGAGGTGGTGATTACAAAGGCTGGTTAGAAGAAGGGTTTGGAAATAATCTTTAAAATCATTATTGTTATTCCGTTCGCAAATATTCCCTCTCTCCCATTAACAGAGTCCTTTTAGTTTAAAATTTTAAAAATTTTTACTAATCTCAGGTTCTTCCCCTCTAACGATGTACATTCCCACCCTTTACCTCTTACTTAAGACACACCCCCATGATCCCAGAGGCGGCTACTGGCAGCGTGTAACAACATAAACCGCAAGCCATGGTCACTTCTTAAAAATTGAAACCAAATAGTGGCTTGGGTGAAGGCTGCACCAGTGACCTGTCTGGAGCGACTAGGTCTCATAAATAAAGCCTTCTCTGTAAACTGGAAGCCTGATTCAGTATTTCATGTAACTATCATTTTCGGGCTGCAATGTTGACCCTCATCCTGGCTTACCTCAGAACAGGTCTGAAATACTTCGGCATGATAATCTGGGCTTCGCTCATCCGTCAGTTCCTTTAAATCATGCCCAGAAGAAAATACGGGCCCCTCAGCTGCAAATGTTTCCAGTGGAGAAAAGAAAAGAAAAGAAAAGAAAGAGATGTAAACAGCCAGAGCTTAAATGTTTACTTACTTACCTACCAGATAACTAGCCATAGTGTTGTTGCTGTGGACACTTAAGTTAATGGCTCAATTTTGATAAGAATAATTCTATTTTGTTTGAAAAGAGACAGCCAGTATTTTGTGGTGACAGAGTAAGGTGAGGCATGGGTTCTCAAAGGTCTATGGTGGAACCAGCGAAAACATGTCATTCCAACAAAGAGAAGGCTCAGTAAGCACAGCGAAAGTACTCTTTCCAGAATTATCCATCTGGTTTCACACTTTTGTTTCTGGACTTGGTCCGGCCTGAGTGATAGACTCACTTGGGCCCATCAAATCCACCCTGACTCCCCCAGTGTCCCTGTCCTTTGGTCCACAGATAATGGCCACCCACACAGGTTGGAATCGGGAAGGTCGGAGTGTGAAGACAGCCCCTTTATTTTTTACAAGGGATCTGAGGATGTGGTTTTACTGTTACTGTTGTCATTAACAACAACGATGAAATGAAATTCCACCCATCAGCTGGTAACACGTTCTCCTACCTCCCTTTTGCTGTGGCTGCAGGGACAGAAAATATTATTCCCTGCAAACAAGTGAGAAAATTGCATGGTTCAGAGTTAGCTGCCTTACTGCATCCAGGTTACACCCCCATGGCTGCTGGACAATATTTGTTCTATTTCTTTTCCCTTCACCATATAAAAAGTTGAAAATTTGGGGGCACCTGGGTGGCTCAGTCAGTTAAGTGTCTGACTCCTGATTTCAACTCAGGTGATGATCTCAGGGCCGTGAGATCAAGCCCCACATTGGGCTCCATGATAAGCATAAAGTCTGCTTGAGATTCTCTCTCTCCCCTTCTCGCTAGGCCTCTCCCCACTTTGTGCTCACACGCACTCTCACAAAAGAAATAAATAAATTTAAAAAATTTTTTAAAAGTTGAAAATTTATATCCCCCCACAGACAAGAAGGTAACATTCTGAGTATCTGCCTCCAGAAACACTGATTCTTAATTTTTAAAAAATAGTGCACCACGGGGCAGCGTCTGTTTTATTTTTCTGTGGTTTCTTTAAAATGCTGCCACTGCTATTGTTATTACCACTGTCACCATCACCAGATGAGTTGGTAAAAATTCTTACTGGAAAAAGAGCAAGGAAAGAAATGAGCAAAACATAGCTTGCTTTCTGGCACCACTGAAGCAGACCATAGATCTCGGTTGAAAGCTTAGTAAGAACGGAAAAGACAAACCCATCAATTGCCCAGCAGCCTCTCCTAGCCAACTAGGTAGTCTACCAAAAGCATTAGTGACTAAACCCATCTTATCAGATCCATGAAGAAAGAGGTTCCTTGATTTTGACGGGAAGACCAGCACGGCCACGAGTGGCAGGATTTCATATCTGACACGTCCGACAAAAAGGAAAAGACATATTCTCACCTCATGGGAATCTTTCCTATAATTTCCACAGTTAATCACACAGGAGTTTTTCACAATGTTCTTGTAAAGGAGCTTCAAAAACAATTCTCCCATTAAGCGAAGGAATGCCCCAATTAACCAAAGAATTTTGAGAAACCGCTTCTGGGTACTGCAAGAACATTGGCGCTGGATATCGGATAAATACCTGAAATGATGATGACTTTTAGGTCTTTGCTTTCAGCTTCGTGAAGAATGTCACTTCGCAGAGATTTCAGCATGGCTAATGACAGCGCATTCCTCTTCTTCGGATCACTCAAGACAATGTTCCTGGGGAGAATGTTTTATGATTACTGGGTCATGCAGAAGTCAAAACAAATGAGGACCCCCGCAATTCCTTTCTTACCCTGGGGGGCTATTTTTAAAATACCAGAAAGAGAACCATGGAAGCTTAGAGGCAACTGAGAGGGTCTGCCAATAATCTGGAGATACAGCTAAGGCAAAACAAGGAGACTACCTGAAATGTGGATGGGGTTTCCTCCCTCTTTCCCTGGAGTTGCTTCTCTTTTTCTCCAGGTTTGCTGTCAGAAACACGAATGCCACCTCCACCCAAAGGGCAGGTTACAGCAGCTCCAAAAGTCACCACTGCCCATTCCGAGGTGGTGAAGCTTGTCAGACCACTGCGGAAGCCAGAGGAAGCTGCCACAGTGTGGCTACCTTCACCTTATTTCTTTCTGCTGTTCTTCGAAAGAATAAGGTTAGGGAAGGAGCCAAGAATGAAAACACGCCCCCCAGATCTCCTCCCAGGCACCCCACTGAGTAGGTAGTGCAGTTACAGTGGCCAATGTGCATCCATGACAGCATTCTTCCGTGTTTTTGTAGTGGCATCCTGAAATTCTGCAGAATAATTCATGCTGAGAACAGGCAATGTGTGAAGAACAGAAGGACAGGAGAGTACAGCAAGAGGGCTCTTCTGGACACGTCCTCCAACAAAGAGCTGGCATGCCAAGGTCTCACTGTTTTAAGGTATCCCAGGTGCTAATTAAAATAGCCAGTATTGTCCTCTGGCTGTCTGCACACAGAAATGTCGTATTTGTGCGGTTATACGGAATGGGCAGGGAGCCAAACACCAGACTATCGTTCTATATGTTGTATCTGTTTCCCCGTGGTCCCCACCTACATGTTTTCTGCCTTTCTCACTCTTTGGATCTGATATTCCACCTGCTATGTGTCAGCCTGGATCCTCCTTCAATAGCCTTCTGGGCCACTGGCTTCTGGAAAACCACTTCAGTGACCGACTTTATTTCAGCGCTATGCGAACACCCATTTTCTTTGGAACGGCGTTCCAGCATGGCTGTGACAGTCATCGTTTTGTTTCTCATCAACGCGTTTCCTCCTGAGTGCCAAAAATGACTTGCAGCTGAGAGGCTGATAGGCTATGAAAGCCACATTTTGGGGTGTGGTAAGAGAAGTGCTGGTGAACCTTCCAGTAAGATAATGAGTGTGCTTTCTGTAGCAAACCTAAGAGCTGCCATCCCGTCAGTGACATATGCTTAAATTAAATTCTAAGGCCTCAGGCAAAACCGTGTAGAAAGACGCCAGCACCCAGACGCCCTTGCTGCGCGGTGGTGTCTTTTCATATGTGGCCCATTAATCCTGTGGCTCTCGCGTTCCACACCCTGTTAGAGTGTTCTGAATTGCTGAGTTCACTTCTCAACCCAGTGCAGCCAGGCTTCTGTTCCTGCCACTCCACTAAATCTGTCCTCGCCGACAATCTCCTCGTTGCCAGAACCGAACCCAATGGGCATTTGGACCATGCTCTCCTCCTGTCTCCTGTTTTTTGGTGCTTCTCTAGCCTGTCCAACTCTACTTCTTCAAGGGGCTCCTTGCCTTCTGCTCACCCCTAAATGATCCTCAGAGCTCCCTCCATTGTTCTCTATTCGTTCCATACTCTTCCAAGGTAACTACGCTATGGCCTTGGTTTTGCCTGCTACCTCTATGCTGATGACTCCCAATCTTTGCCTGCGTTCAAACCTCTGTCCTGAGCTCCAGGCTACTCTACAAGTTCATTCCAATGTCTCCTGGACTATCCTGGGGCATCTTCCCCCAACTCCCAAACCTGCCCCTGCCCTCTCTCCCTTTATCTTAATGCTACCACTGAGTTGCTCAAGCCAGAAACTGAAAGCCATCCTAGATTGCTATTTTTCCCTAGTCAACTGGCCATCAAACCGGGCTGGTAATACCTCCTAAAAATCTTAGCAGTCTGAGTTTTCCCAATGGCTCTCTTGGATCAAAACGTGTGATGCCTTGTACCTACAGCTTCACCAACACCACCGCTGGAAAGACGGAATCACTAAGAGTGAGGTCACCACCACAGCACGTGATAGGAAGTATGTTTCTGTTTGCAAGGCAAGAGATGGGCCCTGGGGATGCCCCGATGAGCTGTCTGGAGCTCATCACATCATTGAAAACCACCAGAAGGTCCATGAGACGAGGCACCTGTCATGTTCACACACAGAGGAGACACTCGACAGACACCTGCTAACCAAATTAATGACCCCAAATAGCATTTTGATTTCTCAGAGCCAACTCCACTAATTCCTTTAAGTTTTCATCTCCCCTAGTTTTTTGGCCACCTCTTTTAAACCTCAGTGGCAAGGACACTGAGCTGTACAGCGGAGTGGAAGCAACTTTGGAGGCAGGTGGACCTTTTCCTGCCTCCTGGCTTGCTTTCTTCCCAGCTGTGTGGCCTTGAGCAGGCTGCCACCTCTCTGAACTTGTTTCCTCACTGTAGGATGGGGACAACATAACCTATCACGCTGGCTGCTAGAAGAATTAGGGGTAGCGACGCTATGGTGCCTAGCATGGTACCCCAGTTCCTGGCTGCTTTTCACTCCATGACAGTGTCACTGCTGAGAGGAACAGCTTTGAATGGGATGCCTGAAGTGTGACTGAGTTGTTCAAGCTCACCAACTTAGCGCCTACCATACCACGGCTTTAGTGATGGATTTGGAGGTTCCTACTTACTGATTCCGAGCATTTATGTTAGATTGATTCTTCCCATCGTCTCCCTTTCTGATTCATGTTTAGCTCTGGAAAACTCAACCAGACCTTCTTTGGTCAACTGGCTGCCATGCCCGATGTCTGGGTTCTGACCAGGTGGAACCAGATTTGCAGAAGCAGAACCGCCCTTGAAAATGAGCAAGAAGGACCCCCGCCTGGGCCCTGCACTTCGGAGTACCCTGCTCTGGCCCTCTTCCAGCGGTTCCCTGCCAGGTGAGCCAGGAGCCCACTTGGATAGCATGATGTGCCCACCTGGAAACCACCACCCCCTTCCAAACCCTTCTGCAGTTACCTGAGACTCTGAAATTCTATGGCTTTGCAGGGGGCATCTTTAAGCCCATGGGGTGGCCGAGAGCAATTATTTCTAGGCAGGGAGCGGGCAGAGAGAGAATGCAGGCATACTGGATGGGATGTCTGCAGACCTGTGTGCCAAGCTCCTGGGAGAGAAGCAGGGGTGGAGAGGTGAGAAGGGGTGAGCATAGGATGGGAAGAAAAGAAAAATGTTGCAGGCCAGCAGCTGGCTCTCCACTGCTTTTGGGGAACTCCTAGGAGCCTCAGGATTATAAATTCAAACATAGTTTTCCAGGTTTTATGAAGATACACTTGTCAGGGTAGGAGAAGAAAACATACTTAGCTGTTAGTTTGATTTGTGACTTTTAAATACTTAGCATGCTGGGCAGGCCTCTCTTTGCATCCTTGCCCTGGTCAGGGAAACAACAGGGTGAGGCCTGGATGGGGTTAGAGGTCTTTCAAACTTTACTACTCCAATTCCAGTTTGTGCCAGTTTTTTGTTTGTTTTGGTTTTTAAGGGTTTTAGGCTTGTTGAGCCAAAGGGCAGAGCTCAGTACAATGTGCCCTTCATCCTACATATTGACCTGCCACCCACTCGGGTATTTCTGGTGGAGGGCCAAGGAGCACTTCGGCTATGCTTAACCTGGCCTTGGAACCAGGTCAAGGTTGTGAGAAGCACTGAACCCTCTTTCTCAAAGGCCAAAGTAACGAGCTGCCCGCAACGAGCCTAAAGTCCAAAGAAGACTCGGCTTGGTTGCCCTGGGGGTTTAGGGGCAGTGCTGGGGCCTTCTGAAGCTGTCCCATTTGAAATTCTCCTGTGTGTCCTGCAAGATCCGAAATGCTACAGTGCCCAGGCTGGGGAATTCAGGAAACACCGTTTCCGCGGGTTCCTTCGCGGCCCCTGGCCGGATTAGGCCGAGCCGGACAAAGTGGGGTCCCCAGCGGACGGAGCTTATCCCTGGCCGAGCTCTCGTTGGCCTCCCCGTGGGGTGACTGCCCATCCCTCTGCCCGGGTCCCTGCTGCCCACCCCCACCTGGAAGCTGCCCTGCTAGGCCCGCGGGCCGGTCTGGGAGGGCCAGGGCGCCCGGCGGCCCCGCCGCTGACCTGATGCCGTCCCGCTGCCGCGCGCTGGTGGGTCGCGGCCCGAGCTCCGGCCGCCCGGCCCCGGCCGGACCCCTGCTGCAGAAGTCGGCGGAGAGCGGAGCCCAAGGGCTGCGTCGGAGCCAGCCGGGCCCCTTTGTCCCGAAGGCCCGCAAGCCGGCGGCGGCCATGACAGCCAGAGATGCGCCCCAGAGGGCCGGACGCCCCGAGGGCCGCTGGTGCGAATCGGGCCGCTGCGCCTCGACAGCTCCGGGTCGCAGGCAAAACCGGAAAACCCGGCCAGAACTCCCACGCTGGGGCCTAGGGCTGTCTGCTCTAGCAGCTCGGAACCTTCCTCCCCGCCCCGTCCCTCCGCCGCCCCGGTCCCGTCCCTCCGCGCCCCAGTCCCGCCCCGCCGCCCGGCCCCGCCACGCCACTTCTGAGCCCCGGCCCCGCCTTCCCGAGCCGCACCACCACCTTGGCCCCGCTCCCTCCGCGCTGTCAGGCCCCGCCCCGCCCCGCCCCCGTGGGGCTGAGGGGTGGAGTCTGGGGTGTAGTGCGCAGACCCTAAACTAGCAGGCGGAGTGTTTGCTTTAGCAAGGCCAGATAAAGAGTTCAGGGGAGGCGAGGAAAGGGTCGGCTCGTTCCTTTCTGCACCAACACCAAGTATGTGGTGGTTTGCCTAGATTAAGAAAATGAGCGTCAACAGGTGGCGACTGGTATGAGCTATGGTCGCCACCTTGTCACTTAACCGCAGCCACTGCAGACCCTCTCAGGCCCTGCAGGTGATCGCAGGTCGCAACATGAGGTGTATTCCACACGGGCGTGGACTTTTGAAGGACTCTGTGGCCTCATCTCGAAAACCCTACATTTATCTCTTGGGAGAAAGGGAGATTCTTCTCAGGACCTACATGGCTGGCACCACAGGAAACAGAATTTCCTGTTGCTGAAAGCTGAAGTATGATGAGAATATCCTCATTGTCATGTGTTAGCTAAATTCTCAAAGTCTGGAGGTTTAAAAAAATGTCCTAAATATTTTTGTTGACTACACGCGCATTTTTAGTAGTAGACATCCCCTGCAGGAGTTGCTCTGGGCTCAGAACACAAACTTATATCTTCCACCATTGTCCTGTTCCAAGTATTTTAGTCGACAAATCAGCTTTTCAAAACATGTCTGATCAGGACGCCTGGGGGGCTCAATTGGTTAAGTGTCTGCCTTCGCTGGGGTCATGATCACAGGGTTCTGGGACTGAGTCCTGAATCGGACTCCCTGCTCAGTGGGGAGACTACTGCTCCCCCTGCTTGTGCTCTCTCTCTGACAAATAAATAAAATCTTTATAAAACAACAACAACAACAACAAAACCCCCCGAAATATGTCTGATCATGCCACTTCTCTGCATCCTGCTGCATCTGACCCCTGCTCCTTCAGCCTGTCTTGTGCTCTTGTCCATGCTCCAGACTCACAACAGATCAAAGTCTGGAGATTTGCAGGACACATGGAAGAAATGGTCTCAGCCCTCAAGGATCTTACAGTCTCTAGGGAGACACCATGCCCAGGACCCTCCACGCCCTTCACACTGAGAAGCTTTGCAAGGATCACAATTACACAAAGGCATATTCAAAGGGGGTCATTGAGGTTGCACCGTGGCTTCAAATAGTCACACACTTGGGTTTAATTCTCAGCCTCATCATTGGACAGAACTCTTATATACAGAACAGTATTCTGAAATATCAACTGAGACCTCTTCTACCACAACCACTACCCCATTTCCTTGGTCTATGCTCCATGTAGGCAGCTGGCGTGTTCCTCATTCATTGTCTCAAAGGAAGAGGGGGTCTGGCAGAACTCAAAGACAGACAAATATGGGGCAAATTTGGGCTTATGGGTTGTGAGCACTTGAGGGTTGGAAAGAACACCAAACAGACATGATAGATTTGGCACTGGTGAGTATGAATGAGGCCTCCAGCCTGAGGCCAGATTTAGGCCCCCCAGGTTTGGGAGCAAGGATAGGGCAAGTAGAACTTGTAGGAAAAGCCAGAAGAGTCAACTGTTACGGAATTTGGGGAAAGAGATGGGCCAAAGCCTCCTGGAGAAGAAGTGGGAACGGTGAGAAACCCTGGCTAAGGCACAGGCAGGCTTGCTCTTTTTCCTTGGTAGAACCCCAAGGGAGTCATGAGGCTCCAGGTGGCATGAAAGTCTGAGCCAATGGGCCTACACACCTCACACAGAATTTCCCGTGGCCCAGTGTGATGCTGTGACAACAGGTGGGTTCCTGTCCTTGGAGAGGGCCTCAGAAACAGCTGACAAAGTTCTGGATACCAGAAGGCCCTGAGTGGGGAATGGAGGATGGCTTAGGAAGTGTGGATTGCCAAGCTGAAGACAAGGTGGGAATGAGGATATCTCAAATGGATGCCCTCTCCTGTGCCCTTTGGGCAGGCTAGACTATGCCCAGGTTAACAAAAATAACAAAAACAAGTCTCAGTGGCTCGAGCAACAAAGACTCAGTTTTCACTTACACTACAGGTTGATCGAAGATTAAGAGGAAGCTCTGTGCTGGGTCAGCACTGTCCTTGTCCCCAGGACCTGCTGGAGTAGCATTGATCCGGAAAGTTCCCAGTCTCTGTGGCAGAGGGGGAAAAAGAACGAGGAAAAGAGTGAACTGATTTAAAGCTTCCTTCTGGAAATGACACTTGCTCTTATGTTCTGTTTGCCAAAGTAAGTCACATGGCCACACTTAGTTTGTAGGGAAGTACAATCCTCCCATGGATTTGGAAGAATGGAGCCAGAATCTTTTCCAGCAAGGACTACCTAACAACGACCATGATCTCCCAAGCACAGAGCCTTGGTTCAGCATGATAAACTAACTTATGCTTATTATGCAGGGATTGGTGATAGAATTCCAAATTGGCTTGGGTTAAGTTTCTGCCTCCAGGCAGAATGGAGGTTTGAAATAGAAATGAAGCTGACATATAAAATGAAGCTAAAATTCTAGAATGCTGAGTTTGTGCACTGGGATTTGTATCTATCCCCTTGGTCACGTCAAGTCCTGCAGAATGGCAGGATCACAAAGCAAGATCAGAATGATCGCCACCATGAGCCAAAGTCCACCCCTGGAAGACATTTCCCACCTTCTTACTGAGATGTATTTTGTTAGCAGGATGGGCGGTTTGGTTGGGAGATGAAGACTGCTGTATCCCAACACAGGGTTGGGGTAGAGGAGAAATCTGGAGTTTAAGGTTTTCAGAAAAAGAAGGAGCTAGGAGAGCCCTCAGAACATGCAAGTCACAGATGAAGATGGAAGCTTCCAGAGACAGCGTCCACTACTTCTAGATTTTATTTAATGATAATAGGAGTGGCTCTTCCAGAAGCAGTGCCCGCCCTCGTTGCTCCACGTCTGCTGTCTGAGGGTGACTGGTGAGGATTCAGACGGGTTTGGCCAGCAGGGCTTGCACTCAGCGCAGTAGTTACAAAGTGGGGGCTGGACGCCGGAGGTCCCCTGAAGGATGGTGCTGCTCTCCCCTCCCTTTCCTGCCTCCTTCCTCCCCTCATTTCTTCCAGAGCCTGTTGCTCTGGCTCGAGAGTGGCCAAGCAACACCGGGCAGTGGAGCTGGGCAGCCGCCGTCCTGTCCAAGTGGGTCTTGTACTGTTGCTGAACCACCGTCCGGCCTGAAGCCGTGCAAGAGTCTTTTCATGCAGGCTGTTTCTCCAGGCCTCCCCTGCCTCTCATTAATTTCAGTAGGGGCAGCCTGTCTTTCTTCTCTCTTGTTCGGTGCCCTTCTCATCTATTTTGCACACGGGCCTTCTCCCTGACACGATTGGATTTCCAGGTCGCTAGCAGGCTTCTCTCTGGCTTTGATTTATGTGAGCCTTCTTGGTGCCGCACATGTCTTTGCTACCTTTTCCCATTTCCTTTAAAGACCCACAGATGCTTGGCAGAAACGTTGCGGAAATAATGCAGAATAAAAGACAGTTCTAGGGGAGGCTGGTGTCGCAGGCTTGATGTGAGGAGAAGGGGAGATTTAGAACTCCTCCGGGTGCAGAGAAAGAAAAGTGAAGGGCAGATTTTCTGCTGCTTATGGAGTGGTTTTTGAACTTCTTTTTTTTTTATTGATTTCAGGCCCTTCTAAGGCAGGCAATGTAATGACACAGTTCAGAGGTGCAATGAGAAAGCGGGGCTGACTTTCAGTGGAGGTCCCTCTGGAACTGGGCTGATTCCCCAGGTCTAGCTGTCTCCCCCACCCCTGAATCTCCCCACATCTGTCCCTCCCCCAAAAGCCCCTGGGAGGGGGTCAGTCCCCCCAAACCAGAAATATTTCAGACTTTCCTTGTGTCATGGCTGCAGATGCTTTTCAATGCCCTGATTTTATTATTTTATATTTTTATTTCAAATCCACCTGTCATTATCCTAATGCCTTTTGCAAACCTGAAACTTCTTTGGGAGAAAGCCATAACCTGCAGTTGGGTGATAATTAATTTAGAAACTAAATGGGAGGAGGAGGAGTGCATGGATGAAATGAAGTTCCTTTTATCCCCATTTGGCACACATTCTTGAGTTTGCTCCCATGCCTTAAACCAAAGGAGCTCCGTAATCCCCAGTGAGGGATAGGAAAGAGTGGCGTGGACTGCTGGAGAGGTGTGGGTCTCCCTGCATCGGGGCTGGAGGGAAGAGTTCGAATGGGCGTGCTAAGTGAAAGGATCCTCACAGCATGTTGATAGCCCCTTGCTGGAGGACACAAGGTCGATGGGGAGAGGAATGGTCCACATCAGATCCACTAAATGGTGCTAGAGAAAGACAGCCACATGGAGGCTGGGGGCTACAGAGCTGGGAGATCATCCCCATTCCTGGCCCCCTGCTGAGGAAGGGACAAGAGACCCCAGAGCAAAGCCAGCCTCGGGAGACCAAGTCCCAGAGCCACTGCAGGGCGGGGAGCCCAGTGGTTCTTGTCTGCTGCGCCTCTGGCCTTTGAGTCTAATCCTGACACATGGAGAGGGGGTTACATTATATTTCAGTATTTGGAGAGGAAAGGAAAAACGGTGGACATCCTGGCATCGGACAGGTGAGCCCCCAGCCGTAGGACACATGCCACTGTGCGGACTGATCTATTGCTTGAATATTCCAGTTAGACCCAGCAGGGAGTTAAGGTGGTGAGATGTGGGGAGGAGGGGGTGTTTGCTTGACTACAAGAAGAGAGATGATTTCCCGCTTGGTTGCTGGAAAGGAGGGAGGAGCCAGGTTTTGTGTTTGGTAGTTACTGGATCGCTAGCTTGATGGCCTTGAGCAAGTCACCACGGAGCCTGCTTCCTCATCTGTAAAATGGGGGAAACAATATTTTCGTCCTTTCAAACAATATCTGTTGAGTATATTGTGTGCTAGGTATTGATCTAGGCACCAGGGAGACAGCAGTGAACAAATCTAAGTCCTTAATCCCAGAGGGCTTGAATTCTAGTGCAGGGGAGCAGCACATGAACAGATTTGCGGGTAGCGTGTCAGATGGTGATGAATGCCACGAGGACGGATACAGTAGGGTCAGGGCAGAGCAAGGGGATGCTATTTTATTAAAAGAGGGTGGGGGAGTCAGGGAACCTTTGACAGGATGATGTTGGAACAGAGACCAGAAGGGAATGAGGGAGTGAGTCTTGCAAGTGTCAGAGGTGGGGACAAGCATCAAGGCTGGGGGGCAGGAGGGCTTGTGGGGCAGTGGAGGCAGAAGCAGGAACAGAGGTGGCCTGGCCAGGTCGTACTGGCCTTTGATTTAGGTGGCAGTGAACCCTTGGCCTTTTCACGCTGAGCAAGGTGGAGAGCCACAGGCTAGAAGGAAATGGCGCCAACCTGCCCGAGAGGGGTTGATCTTGGACAGGGCGCCAGTGGTGGGGGAGTGAGCAGTGGAGTCTGGATATATTTTGAAGGTAGAGTGGACAGGATGTGCTGGGTCAGCGTGAGTGTGAGAGAAGGAGAAGGCTCAGGCAGGACTCTGAGTGTTTCGCCCTGAGCAACTTATTTTATGCCAAAAGCTGTTGTGCGTAGTCTATGACAAGAAACGTGGTGTAGAGCATCGTTGACGAGCCTGGGCTCGGGAGCCACACAGCCTGGGTTCAGATCCTGGCTTCACCAGTACTTGCTATGTGACCTGGCGCGTTTTATTAATCTCTCTGCCCCAATGTCTTTGCCTGCAAAATGGTGCTGACAGTACGACCTACCCTGCCAGTGAGTGAATAAATATTAAACGCGTGGACCGGCCTTAAGCAGATGGCAAGCTCGATCTAAATGTTTGCTAATTTTATGTGAAATGATACATATGTAATGTATTTACCCACACGTGGATGCAATATGAGGTTGGGAAGCTCAGTAAATGGTTAGCTGCTATTGTTTTTATATAATAATGTAGTATAGTTTCAAAATAGGCGGGAGTTATTTTAGGTAATTTCCACTTGCCGTTCTGTTTCTCTCTTAGTTGGAGCTGCCTTTACATTGTCTTTCTTTTAACCCCCTGACCTTCCCCACCGTGATGCCCCCACAGTCCTTCCACTGCACCTCCCCAACCCCCAAAAGGGTATTTTCTCTCCCATTCCCCAAGGGAACCTTAGCTTGGTCAGAAGTTAGAGAATCACAATCCATTAAACCACCTCATTCCTCACCCCTTCTCGGGTATCTCTCTTTGGGTGTCACCCTTGCTCCCACGTTGGGAGGTCCCATTCAAACTCTTCTTCTGCCCTCATTCCATCTCACTTCTTCCTTTTATTTCTGTCAGTCTCAAAGCTTTCAGGTCTCCTTGAATGCCTTTCTTACCTTGCTTTCCCCCTGGGCTGGGAGTTCCCCTCCCTGGGATTTTGGGTAGAGTTTTTCCAAGCTATATACTCACCATCCTCCCCTCTCATGCTTCACTCCCACCCCCCATGAAGACAATTGCAGTGACCTCCCTGCCTCAAACCTTTCGCCTCGGAATCCATGCTGGGGCCAGATCAGCCTTCTGGGAGCCTTCTCTCCACCACCATTGACAGCTGCTTTGGCGAGCTCACCACTGGCAACTGTAGAAGCCTTACCACTGATGTCCCAGAGCTGCCCGTACCCCCTTCTGGTGCATTCTTCACACTGTACCAGAGTGACGTTTAGACCTGCACATGTGGTCAAGTTCTCCTCAGCTTTCCAAGGCACTTAAAACCCAGGCGCGCTGCCATGACTTATAAGGTCAGCACGGGCTAGGTCCTGTTTCCCTCCACTACCCTCTGCCACCCTCCTCCTTTCTTGTGACCCTCCACTCACACCAGCCTTTTCCCGGTCGCCGGAGCTCAGTCAACTCCTTACTTCTTCAGGGCCTTTGTGTGAGTATGGAAGGTTCAGTTCCTGAATCCTCACCTGGCTGACACCCCGTGTCCTTCAGATCTCAGTTTTAATGTCATTGTCTCAAAGAGAGCATCTCTGACACCTGGTCTCAGTTAAGTCCCCAGCCCCTCATTATTCTCTAGTATAGTAAGGTCCTGTTCTTCTTTCTCTGCCTTATCATGATCTTGAATCAAGTATTTCTTGTGTGAATACTTCTCTATCTGCTCTATGCTATAAGCTCTGTGAGAACAGAGCCCATGTGTGCTTTTATCACCTTTGTGTACCGGACGCCTTGTGCCTGGCAGATTGCTCACTAATATTTGTTGAATGAGACCATTGGATAAATCAAAGAATAGACGAGCATCTCTCTTCTGTTCGAAAAACTCTGGCTCCCACTAAATCACCCAGAGAAGCCCAAGTTTGCTTGATCTTAATTCACATCATGACCCTTCACAAATCCACACTCCAGTAGCTTAAAACTCCTGGCTGTTTTTTCCAAAGGTTTCTGCCTGGAGGGCTTAATTTTACCACTACTTACAATATTTCACAGGTGAATTAATGACTGTCCCTAAATCATACCCAGTCTCAGGGTATCAAATGTCATATCTGCCATGAAGCCTTTCAGACACCTGCAACTGGAATGAATTTCTCCTTCTTCTGGGCTTCCACAGCGCTTTCTCTGTGGCTGGTAAAGAAATTTGTCACGTCCTACCTCTCCTTTTGAGTTTCTTTCGGCGTGTCTGATTTTCTACTACACTGCGAGTTTCTCGAGGGAAAAATCCATGTTCTACTCACCTTCGTATCTGCCACCATGATTCTTCAGCTGCATCAGGTGATCAGCGTAAGGGAAGACAAAAAATTTTTGTGGATTATTGATTCAAGGTGATGATGATTTTTCTAAGGTCGATTTTTTCTGTAGGTAGTTCCCTATAAAAACACGTGGGGGTGCCCTAACCAAGCAAAACTATGTGGGCTGCTCTAGAGGAATTCATTTCTAAATTATTTTAAAGATGACGGGGCTTCTTTCAAATTTTGTCTCACTGGTCGTATTGATTAGCTGTGGATGACAGGAAGGAAAGGTAAAGGACAACTTAGTGGGCAAAGTAAGAGTGAGTAAATCAAATCCAAAGACCACATGTGGTCAAAGAGACAAGGCAGGATGCACCTGCTATCTGTGAGCAACTCTGGATATGACATTAGTATCATGGTCCCCCAAATGAAGAAGGGCTGGGGTTGTGCTGTGGACCGAATTGTGTGTGTTCAAGATTGATATGTTGAAGCCCCAACCCCTCAGCATGGTGGTATTTGGAGAGAGGACTTTGGGAGATATTAGGTTTAGATGAGGTCGTGAGGGTGGGACCCAAGGTGGAATTAGTGTCCTTACAAGAAAAAGAGAGACCAGAACTTGGTCTGTGCCATGTGCAATATAGTGAGAAGGTGGCCGTCAGCAAATCAGGGAGAGGGCCCTCACCAAGAACCCAGCCCTGTGGCCTCCCTGATCCCCAACTTCCAGCTTCCACATCATACGAAATAAATCTCTGTGGTTGAAGCTATCCAGTCTGGGACATGTGGTAATGGCAGCCCAAGCAGATCGCCACCGGCCACGTGCAGAAAGGGGCTACCTTCCATGCTCTTTGCCTTTCCATGGAGAGATTGACATTTAGGTAAGAAAATGCTGAAACATTTGTCAGGAACAGACAAGGGTCTTTTAATCCCGTATGAGCCTCTGATTTTGCTTTCTTACTGTATCTGTGGTGCTTTGAAGACCTCTCTTATGTGTAATAAAGAAACACCACTATTCTCTTCTTTCATAACAGTATGTCGGGTAGCAGATCTCTTTTGTTAGTTTGAACCAGAGTTCTACTTCCATTTTTTAATGTAATTTTTCCTTTTTTTTTTCAAGTAAGCTCCATACCCAGCATGAAGCTCAATGCAAGGCTTGAACTCACGACCCGGAGATCAAGACCTGAGCTGAGTTTGATAGTCAGACGCCTAACCTACTGAGTCACCCAGGTGCCCCTCTTTTCCATTCTTAATGTCAGGACATTATGTTGGAAATGGGTGGTGTGAGCTGGTCACCTGGGCTAAACAGACATCTCCCCCCACCGTTGGTCTAAATGTGCAAAGCACTAATTATGCAGTTGACCCTTGAACAATGCGAGTTTGAATTGTGTGGATCCACTTAGGTGTAGATTTTTTACAGCACAATACTGTAGTGTGCATTCTCTTCCTTAGGATTTTCTCAATATCATTTTCTTTTCTCTAGCTTGCTTTATTATGAGAATACATTATGTAATACGTACAGCATACAAAATATGTTCGTCGATCGTTTATGCCATTGTTAAGTCTTCCAGTCAACAGTAAGCTATTAGTAGTGAAGTTTTGGGGGGAGTCAAAAGTTATTTGTGGGTTTTCAACTGCATGGTGGGTCAGTGCTCCTGACTCCCATATTGTTCGAGGGTCAACTGTAATTAATCCAGGAATGGCAGTACAATAGCTCCTCACTGCTGCCTGGGGCACTTTGTCTTGCCTGGGTTTACAGGTGTCAGGCCATTGTTTTCCTGATTTCTCATCACTATCCTCTACTGTAAGACCTTTACATTTTTTGCCTTCACATGTTTATTTATTTGGATAAACTGAATTTGAATAAGCTGAATACATTGGCAGAATTCAGAAGCTGTAGTAAACAAAAATCTCAGGCGCAATTTAAAGTGGTTTACAAGCTGAAATAGAAACCCCTCCTTTCCTGCCCTTCATTCCCCCCACTCCTCTCTCCCTCCACCCACCCGGGTGCTTCGTGCCATTCTGTGCGTTATCTCTGTGTGGGGGTGTCTGTGCGGAATCATATGTGTATATAAATTAAAGACAGGGCTGAGTTTCACATCTGGGTCAACATGATGTAGCCATGAAAACATGTGACTTCTCCCTCACCTCCTACTTGGAAATGGCAGGAATCTTGGGGAAGGCTTTGAACTTCCACCATCCATGGAACTCACAAGGTGGGACCAAACCAGTTATAACTCCATCTTGAGAAGTAGAGAAGTCCTGGTTTGTGTCTAAGGTACACATGTTTTCTAAATGTGTATGTTCTACGACATAAAACATGCACTTGGGATAATACAGTGTGAAGTTCCACCACTTACTTTTTTCTTTAATAAATTATAAATACTTCCATGACACAGTATTTTCCTACAAATGACTTAAATAATGCCATGCTGCTTTAGCATATAGCTTTACCATAATTTATTTAACCGATCTGTCTTGACCTACATTTAAATTGTTCCAGTTTTTTTGAAGATTTTATTTTTAAGGAATCTCTATATCCAACATGAGGTTCGAACTCATGACCCCGAGATCGAGAGTCACACACTCCACTGTCTGAGCCAGCCGGGCACCCTGTTCCAAATTTTTAATATTATTAGTAACACCACAGTGAACAACCTTTTGCATATTCTCTGTGCACATCTCTGATATTTCTCTAGGTTGAATTCCTAGAAGCACACTTGTTGGAGCAAAGGATATGAACTTATTTGATGGCCTCTGGTATTTGTTGCCAAATTGTCCTCCAGAAACATTGTTCCTCTTCTCTCTAGTGGTTTATTTTTGTTTGTTTGTTTTCTTTTTAAGATTTATTTACTGGGGCACCTGGGTGGCTCAGTTGGTTAAGCGTCTGCCTTCTGCTCAGGTCATGATCTCAGGGTCCTGGGATCAAGCCCCACATCAGGTTCCCTGCTCAGCAGAGCGTCTGCTTCTCTCTTTCCCTCTGCCCCTGCTCCCCCCACTCATTCTCTCTCTCTCGCTCAAGTAAATAAATAAAATCAAAAGATTTTGCTCCCGTTGGGGGAGGGGCAGATGGAGGGGAGAGAGAATCCCAAGAAGACTTCGCGATGAGCATTCAGCCTGATGAGGGACTTGATCCCACGACCCTGAGATCATGACCTGAGCCAAAACCAAGAGTCGGATGCCTAACCAACTGTGCTGCCCAGGCGCCCCTCTCGGGTATTTTTAAAAGGAAAGAATGTGATCTTGGGTTAGGCTTAGAAATCACCTATTGATGTAGCTGAATTGGCTCCTCAAAAATTAAAACACCCACTGGCTGCCTTTACGCAACAGGTACGAACAAGCTTTGTGGAATGAATAGTTTCCAGGTACTTCAAAGGCTTCCTCTGCATTTGTAACAACTAAGAAAATTGTGGCTGAGTGGGCACATATGATGGGATGGGCAGAGGGTGAACAGGTAAGTTAAGAATCACTACAACTTCGCTGCATTGTTTACCCATTGCAGAGAATTCACAGATGGATTAGCAAAAACTCCAGAGAAAGACCCAAATGTTGCAACTTTGGGGTTAGATTATCACTGATTTAAGGAAAAATGTTTTGAGGGGTGCCTGGGCGGCTCAGTTGGTTAAGCGTCCAAGTCTTGATTTTGGCTCAGTTCATGATCACAGGGTCATGGGACTGAGCATAGAGCCTGCTTAAGATTCTTTCTCTCCTCCACCTGACCCTTCCCTTGCTTGGGCTGTCTCTCTCTCTCTCAAAAAAGAAAAAAAAAAAAAAAGAAACAGAGTTTTGAAAAATGCCTATTTCAGTGACTGGCAGTCTCAGTCCTCTCTGCCCCTATGTAAACACAGGAGATGTGGTCTTCTTGCCCAAGGGACAGAAACAGCACAGCATCATCTCCCCTCTCCCCAACTCATGGGAAAAGGGTCTCTTTTCTTCTTCACACTGTCTTTCATATATGAAGAAACTGCCTCTGACCTCCTTCAGTCAGATATGCCCTCTTGATCTTTGTTGGTGATGGTGCAAAACTGTTGCTCATACCCATTTCTTGCATTCTCTCTTTCCTCCCCCTGCCTCTCTGCTATGACACCTGCCATCACCACTCCCATTACACCATTATCAATGGTTTCCGCCATGCTCAGCATCACATAAAGGGACGTGAACTGGGCCTAGAATCAAGACATTCAGGTTCTAGGAACCTAACCTCTGTAGACTTGTCTACTCATCTATCAAATGGGAGAGGTAAGTTAATTGACGTTGTTCAAGAAAAACCAGAGCTGGCTAGTAGTTAAAGCAGTGAGAACACAGTTTATTTGGGACTATTGCAATCGGGGAAGAAAGACCTCAGTAGAGAGCCAGGCTCAGTCTGAATATATCGTGGGCAAGCAGGGCTCAATCTGAATATATCGTGGGCAAGCGGGGGTTTATAGCCAAGGAGCAGGGGGAGGGTCAGTGGGTGGAAAATTACTAGGAAGAAACATCAGGGATGAACTGACCTAACAGGGTTCTTGCTGAAGGCAGGCCAGGGTGCTCAAGCGCCACGTGGGGCATCCTGGAGGATGATGAGTCTGATCTGATACTGGGGGGGGGGAGGTATGAAGGATGGGGATTCTAGCTAAACCAAATTAGCAGGATTCTTGCTAAAACTGGACCATGCAGAGACAAACATGGGAGTCCGGACGTTGAAGCCGGGTGGAAAGTTAGGTTTCACAGAATCTTTGTCAGGATGTTTCCACGTGGTGTCAGGAGAAGCCCTGGGGGTTCCGAGGAGGGACCTTAGGACTATGGATGGCCAGGGGGTCAGTGTTCAGAGACCCCAACCACACCGTCAGCCTGACGGTTCCATTCTTATCTGTCTGATATATTGGTTTCTATCCAAAATTTGTTGGTTTGTTTTAAAGCAGCAGAATCCTTTCTTCAACCTTTGAGGACCATTTAAACCAGAGGATGTGCGAAGACACATCCAGACACACCATTTTAGGATTTCGAGTCAGCCTCCAGCAAGCTACGGCCTTCATTTTCTTCCTGACAGATGTCCCAGGGAACTCTGCATGAGGGAGACAGGCTTTTTATGAATTACAGAAACTTGCTATGCTTAGTCTGCCTTTGGTGAGAAGCATTCCCTTCAAGGACAGACCCTTCCTTTAAGCGCATTTACGTAGCCAACACTGAAATTCGGAATTTGAGCATGTCTCTCCCACTTCCCAGTGATAAGTATTCATCCCCACTCCTGACTTTGCATTTTAGGGCATTCATCCTCTGTGGGAGGCCCTGATTATTCATCCATTTCCACAACACATGCGGTAGTATGATTAGTGTCTTTCTGCAGAAGAGAAAACTGTGACACACAAAGGATAAGCAACTGACCTCAAATAGCTCTCACTGTGTATCCGAGGGAGTGAATAAGGACCAGAACTTCCTAAAAACAGTTCCCTTCTTGCTAAACGCTACCCTGCTGGGAGGAGACTCATTTCTCTTTTCTGATCTCTTGATGGCACCCGGAGTGCTTCTCTCTTTTATCTTTTTCTGGGAAACCAGCCAGCACAGACTGGCTGCAGTGCCCAACCAGGCAGCCTCCTGCTTGGAAAGGAGGAGCCACAGTCAAAAGACACCCCTTTTTGGGCTCCCAGGACAGGGGAGGATGAAGACACCTTCCCTGAGAGCCAGTCAGTGAGGGACGCCCTTATTGACCCCTCCCCCCCCACCCCTGAGCCTACAGCCTTTCATTCAAAAGGGACCCCATAGAATAACCCAGAGATAACCAAGCAGTCAACTGAGTTTCAGATAACATTTAAGATTTATTTATTTATTTTAGGGAAAGAGAAAGAGTGTGTGCAAGCAGGGGGAGGGGTAGATAGGAAGGGAGAGGGAGAGAATCGCAAGCAGACTCTGCCCTGAGCACAGAGCCTGACCCGGGGCTTGATCTCATGACCCCTAGATCATGACCTGAGCTAAAGCCAAGAGTCGAGAGTTGGAAGCTTAACCGACTGAGCTACCTTGGCGGCTCAGAGAACACTTAATCACATGGTCATAGTTCATGACTTAAAGCCCAGGCTCACTTCATCTAAAGGAACTGAGATTGTTTGACAGGGGAAGGATTTTAGAGTTCCAAAAGTCTAACATTGAATGTAGGAGGCAAAGCCCAAAGAACAACAAAGATTACACCACAAGGCAGAGCTCCCCAAGCCCCTCCATTTTGGGGCATTCACAGAAAACGGTAATACTGTATTTGTGGAGTAAACTTGCAATACCACTGCTACCAGCCCAGGGTGACTGTCCACCTCAGGCCCCACCCGGCCACCTAAGGGGTGATGGGATCAACGTCTTACCCTACTCATTCTGGTGGTTGCCCAACTTCAGCCAGCTCCACCAAATGAACAAAAGCCGGGAGGGATCCCAGTGATGTCAGAGCGAGGTTTCCCATAAAAAAAGAGACAAAAATAATGTCTAGACAGCGGAGAACAGAGTGAGACGCTGATGTGGATACCCTGAACAGGGCTTTCCCTGGTGGAGTCTGGAGCAGATTGGAAGTATTTTTTTAAAAATTCAAGATAATATCACAATGAGACACCACTGCACATCCACTGGGATGGCGTTATCAAAAAACCAGAAGATTACAAGCGCTGGAAAGGACTGGATGTGTTGGAAACCCTGTGCCCTGTCCGCGGGACCGTAAAAATAGGGGTGGCACGTACAGAAAGCAACATGGCAGCTCCTCACAGATCCCACACGGAATTACCAGGTCATCCAGCCATTGCACTTCTCCGCGTGCATCCGAAAGGCTTGCAAGCAGGGACCTGAAGAGGTATTTGTATGCCCATGCTCACAGCGGCATGAGTTACAGCAGCCGAAAGGTGGTAAACAACCAGGTGTCCGTCGACAGATGAACAGGTAAATGAAACACGGTCTATCCATACAGCGGAATATTGTTCAGCCTTAAAAAGGAAGCACACTCTTGACCCCTGCTACCACATGGGTGGATTTTGAGGACATTATGTTCAGTGAAATAAGCCAGTCACAAGATGACAAATACCACATGATTCCACTGATATGAGGTCATCAAGAATAGTTACATTTATAGATACAGAAAGTAGAACGGCAGGTGGGGTGCCCGGGCAGGGGTGGGGAATGGAGAATTGTTGTTTCACGGGAACTGGGTTTCATTTTTGCAAGATGAACAGAGTTCTGGAGATGGATGGCAGTGATGATTTCACAACCCTGTGAAGGTGCTTCATGCCACAGAACTATACATTTAAAAATGGTCAAGATGCTATTTTTTATGCTATGTATATTTCGTGAAATTTTTTAAAAATTGAGCATGTAGGATAAAACAAAATTTAAGGTAGGTTTGAAAGGTTCTCAGGCAGAAATGACTTGTGCCTTGGTTTTCTAGAAAAGCCCACACAGGCAGCGAGCCTGGGGGAGAAGTCACCTCTGCTAGGGCAAGTGACATCATTGCAAGGCCCACAGAGAAAAGGAGGCCCCCTCTGTCCCCCTCCTATAGCTCTCAGCCAAAGGACCTCCCCTCTTGGAGAGACGCAGGGGAAGGAAAAGCCCATCCGACTGACTCAGAATGACTGGGAAGTCAATGAATGGACGTGGGTTGCCTGGAAGTGACTCGATTAATGTCTGCTCTCGAGACAGAAATGATGTTTTAGGAAAATAGAGCAAACACACGCCCACCTGCACATTGGAGGTGGTGGGCATTACGACTCATGCTCCAGAAGAAAACAGCAGAACACGGGCCAGAACACAACAGGACGGCTGCTGGGTCGCCCCGGGCGCTCAGCCATCCGGCCACAGCTGCAGCAGTGCTGTCACTTCCTCTTGCTCATGCGGTCCCGGACTCACTTCCTCAGCAGAGGTGAGGGGTAGAAAGTGGCCTGATGCAAAGTAGGATCTGTGTCCCCCACGTGTAAAGAACCCTTTTCCATTTTATGGGGTTCTAGCATTGCAGATGTGTCTGTGATTGGTCCTGATAGGAGGTTTTAGATTTGGGGGACTAGATTTGTGTATGTTTGTGTGTGTGTCTGTGTGTGTGTGTGTGTGTGTGTGTGTCTTTGGATGTGCTCTTCTTCTCCTTTTATATTCCTGTTGAAACACACTATCCTTTCCCTGCTGTAGCCGGTCTCCCCAAACGTCACCAATGGGTGAGGTCTGCCATATATGTTCATACCTCCCATGCAATATGGCTGCGTTTTTGTCTTGCTTTCCTAGAACAGTTTCTTTTCTAGGGGCTCCTCCTTCGCTTTCCAAGGATCCCAGTGTGTCCCAGAAATGCATGGTGGCTATTGCTTGCCCAGCCCCTGGGCCTTGGCCAGGACTCTGAGGTGAGTTGTGGCCACTGCCACCCACATCTTCCTCCCCTACCTATGGGAGTACCTCCCGCCACTTCTGGAACTTCCACCCAAGGTGGGCACAGACCCTTCCCTTACCCTCCTCCCCCAATGTGACCACTCAGGTCAGGTTGTGAATTCGGCAAGATTTTCTTTTTAGGAGAGCATAACACAGAGGATAACACCAGGATGGCGATGGACACAGAGTAGGTGCTGAGAGTAGATATTTGCTGAATAAATGAACTTTGCCCACAGCCCGCCCACCTACACTGTATGACTCCTTGCCTGTGAGGTTCTGTGAGGTGGGAACCAACTTCCACTTGAACCAATCCCAACCTTGCAGGCTGGGCCCAATTTCAGCCTTGAAGGGACCAAGCTGTTCCTCCAGCCCCCTTCTTGCTCCTTATTTGCTCACTCTAGGACAGACCTCTTCCAGGGAGGTGGACATTAGGAATGCCCACCCCTCACTTGTGGGGCGTGGTCTTGCCCAGCAACCTCCAACAGGACTCAGTGGTCCGAACCAGCCCCTTCCAAGTCCTTCGAACTTGGACAACCTGGTGACTTTCACAGCCCCTCCTGGGGTACGAGGTGGGCATCTGTAACAAGAAGCAACTCAGAGACCACAACAACAGCAACAGAACACCCCACATTCAAATCAAAAGAATAAGCAAGAATTCCTGCAAAGTGTCCTCTAAACCCTGGCAGAGAAAAGGAGCATGTCTCTCAAAAAAGTATCACATCTACAGGGTCTTAAAGGCCTCCACTGAAGTGCACACATATTTCCCCCCCCCCCAAAAATCACTTTCTTGAGGCATGATTGACATACAAAAAACTGTCCTTGTACATACAAATGTAAACAATTTCAACTTTTAGAACTTGCTGAGTTTGGAAACAAGTGCACACCCATGAACTCATCATTACAGTCAATGTGTAAACATATCTCCAAAAGTTCTCTCTCTCTCGTTTTTTTGTTTTGTTTTGTTTTTTTGTTTGTTTTGTTTTTTTGGTGATAAAAACACTTAACATAAGACCTACCCTCAGCAAAATTTTAAGTATGCAATACAATCTCGCTAGCTTCGGTGCTCCGCTGTAGAGTGGATCTCCAGGGCCCCTCCACCCCGCAGGCTCTGAAACCCCCACCCTTCTAGCCTCGTTCCGCCAACCTCTCCACTTCTGCTTCTGAGCCCGACTATTTTGGATTCTTCCTATAAGTGGCGTCATGCAGGATTTGTCCTTTCCGTGTCTGGCTGATTTCACTCAGCATATTATTCAGCCTGAGAAGAAGGAAGTCCTGCCATTGGCCACACCACGGCGGACCCTGTGCACACATTTTCTACCACCGAACTGAAAAGTCAGCTTCTCGGTGGACAATATCCCATTCAGGTGATTTCGCAGCATTGCCAAAACAAGGAGACGCGTATTAGCACTGCTCAGTCCGGGGGGGCCTAGGGCGGCTTTCCCTAAACAGGAAAATCTGCCTGGTAGGTGAATTCCGGTGTCTGGTACAGGCTGCTCGGTGACAGCGGAGCTCCACCCCTCCACCCCCCACTGGCTCCTCCCCTCCCTCCCTGCCCACCCCAGATGCACTTTGCTTGTTTTTGTGGCGTGGGCCACAGCCCCATCCTGGATCCTGCTGTTTCTTCTTGGCTGGCGGCCTCCTGGACCAGTCCCCTGCTGGGCGGGTCAGGTCCTCTGGGCGGGCTGCCCTGACGGCTTTGGACCCTGACCCTCCACCCCACCACCTGGCTCCTCCTGGCCTTCTCTCCTCTCGGATGGGACCTGCAGACTGTGTCCCCTGCAGGGACACCCACCTTGGTTTCCGTGGGCGGGTCCTCTTCAGGCTCAGGCGCCCACCATTGCTTCTTAGTTGGCCGACATCCATTAGTATTACTTCCCCCTCCAGTCATTGTTGGTTGGTTCCAAGCACCCCCTTTCTAAGCAGTTGGAAAAAAAAAAGCTACTCTTAGTCTGTTTTCCCTACTCTGTCCATTCGTTCCTGCCTCCCTTCTCTCTTTGAGTGCAAGGCCGAGGACTTGTTCATCTTTGTGTCCAAAAGGAGAGAGGGCATTTCTGTTGTGAGGTTGCTTGGGCCCAGGTCCTGACCGGTCTTTCCCTTTTGACTCCTGTGTGGTCTGGCCCTGGGTCAGCCCCGCTCTGACTGGGGCGGGAGGGGGCCCCGTGGGGAGGCCAGACACAAAGCAGGGCCCTCAGGCTCCTTGCGGGTGGTGCCTGGAGCACAGACATTCCCTCCTTGTTCCCCAGCCCCAGCCAAGCCTGCGGGCTCTCGCTGCCCGCTGTGCCAGCTCCGTTTATGAAAGGACGGTTCTTTTTGTGGGGCCAGTGCGGCTTCCCCTCCACCCATCCTCCGAGGGGCTTCTTGGTCCCGATCCTGTCTGTGGTACAAAGGAATCACCTGTGTGGTTTGGGATGAATTTTCAGGCACATTTGCATGGGAGGAGATGGGGGATGGAGCCCGGCATCTGTTTGGGTTTGCTTTTGGGCTAACATTCCTCTGGGGCCTGGAGCTCCGTGTTGAGCAGGGCAGGGACCCCCAAGAAGGCTTCGCAGGCTTCCTGGGCTGTTACATCATGTCAGAGGAAAACAGCAGGACATACCAGTCAGATGCTGGGTCTGGGCCACTGCAGGAGCCACACTTCTGCCTGCTCACTTCTCGAGCCCCTCCTCCCAGGCCGCCCCGCTTAAACCCCGACGGGACCGTTTTCCAATCAAGATCTTAAAGACTTTCAAAGATGGTAGTAAATCGTTTCTCCACCACCTCCCATAGAACATGTGCAGTGCATTCTGTGACTCTCACAAAAGTTCCAGATGCCAGAAGGGGGCCTGGCTGGCGCAGTCGGTAGTGCTTGTTACGCTTGGTCTCTGGGTTGTGAGTTCAAGCCCCATGCTGGGTGCAGAGCTTACTGGAAAAAAAAAAAAACAAAAAACAGTTCCAGCTGAGGGCACAGAAGGTCTGGAAGAGTGAGGGGCAGGTGTGGGGTGCCCGAACCTTAGTCCATGCTGACCCCCCCACCTCCCAAGACCATCCTGTAAGTCTAACTGTCATGGGCTTCCTCGCAGCACACGTGTGAATGCATCGGCGGCCTTCCATCTGGATCCCCACGCCTACCCTGCTTTTCTCCACTCATGTTTGCACACTCAGAGGGTAGGTGTTGAAACAAACTCACTCTTGCTGAGGCTTGGTGCAGATTCCACGCCTGTTCCTCGTGGTGTTGCACGAGTGCGGTGCACACCCCAGCTCTTCCCCAGACCTCGTGTTCTGGAGATGCTGATGTGTCCACCACAGTCGACTTCTCCCAGGGCAGCTGGGTGCAAAGTGCAGCCTGGCGATCCGGGACAGGTGTGAGGTTACACGGGTAGCCTCTCCCGCCCAGCACCTGCCTTTCTTTCCTGGGGTCTCAGAATCCCTCCTACTTCCCTGTCCCTGCAGAAAAGGTGGGGGAAGTTGACTGCAAAACCCCAAGAGCCTCCGTTAGGAGTTGGCCATGCTTCCGAGACTTCACCTTGAACATCTTGCGTTTCTGAAAATCCTCTATTTGTTCACCAGAGTGAGGTTCTGAGGCTGCTTTCCTTCTCCTTAATGTCCTTTGCTCTCCCATTGTGAATAATCAGGATGATTATAAAGATCATTTGCTCAATGAATATTTATTGAGCACCTACTATATACCAGGCCATGTTCTATGACTGGGGATATGCCTGTCATAAACCTACCATGTACGCAGTGCTTTACTGTTCAAAAAGAGGTTTTTGGTTCAATCACCTGATCTTTGTTTTCTTTGTGCACTTTTTTTATTGTGCTAAAAGACACATAGTATAAAATGTAACATCTTAGCTCTTCAGGTTTTTTTTTTAAAGATGCATTTATTTATTTGAGAGAGAAAGAGAGAGAGAGAGATAGGAGGGGCAGAGGGAGAGAGAGAGAGAGAATCTCAAGTGGACTCCCTGCTGAGCACAGACCCTGAAGGAGGGCTCCATCTCAAGACCCTGAGATCATGACCTGAGCCGAAATCCAGAGTTGGACGCTCAACTGACGGAGCCCCCCAGCCGCCCCTATGTTAGCTATCTTTAAGTGTACAGTTCAGGGGTGTTTGGTATCCTCACATTGTTGTGAAGCATCTCCAGACCTTTTTCATCTGGAAAAACTGAAATTCATTCCCATAAAACAGTGATTCCCCATTCCCCCTCCCCCAGCCCCGGCAACCACCATTCTACTTCTGTCTCTATGACCCTAACATCAGTGGAATCATGTGGTATTTGTCCTTTCATGACTTGCCTTTTATTTCACTTAGTATAATGTCCTCCAGTTTCCTCCACATTGTAGCATGTAACCCTAATGTTTTATAAACCTCTACAACAACCCTTCATGTTGGGGTTTTATGTTTGGCATGTGAGAAAATTGAAGCTCAGAGGGGATTAAGGAATTTCTCAGGGCCACACAGCTAGTGGGTTGAATTGTGACCCCAAAAAGATACATCCAAGTTCTAACTCCTGGTACCTGTAAATGTGACCTTATTTGGAAACAGGGTCCTTGCAGATGTGATCCAGCTATGGGTGTCGAGATGAGGTCATTCTGTCTTTTGGAGATGTCCCCACAGGAGAAAGGACAGGGAGACTTGAGATACAGAGAAGCACAGGGAAGAAGGCTGTGGGAACAGAGAGGCAAGGCGCCAAAGCCACATGGTGCCGTGAGCCACCTGACGCAGAACAGGCAAGGGAGACTCTTCCCCGAGAGCATTTGGAGGAACTTGCTCACAGCTCGATTTCAGGCTCCTGGTCTCCAGAACTGGGAGGAATACATTTCTGTCACTTTGAACCACCCAGTGTGTGGGGATTTGTTGTGTCAGCCCTAGCAGAGGAATATGGCTAGGAGGCTGAAAGAGGCAAGATCCAGATGCTGGGACACATAGCCTCGTGTTCTTCCCACGAGAATGGGTCAGGAGAGAAGTCCTCAGTGAGGGTTGGCAGCTTTCTGTGTGATTGAGTTTGTACAGGAGAGAAAAGAGCTATTTGGTGAGAATGCCCTGCTCAGCCCCTTCCCTACATAGTGAGCCTCCTCCCCTCCCCCTACTTCCTAAACTTGCAGAGGTCCCAGAATTTAAGCTGCACCAAAGATGGACTGAAATAACACCGCACGACCGGACTTCGGTCCACCCCGGCAGATCACTCTTCCGCCTTCCCCACCTGCTGTCCACACAGGGTGCCGACCCGTAGGAACGGTCGATGGACTCTCTCGCCCCTGGCTTCCAGATGAGGGAGGGCAAGGAGGGAGAGGTCAGGCGGCTTGTTCACTGCAGCGAGGCTGGCCCTTCAGTCAGCAGCCGCTGCCCTGCTGTCTCCCCCTGCAGTGAGGGCCGCAGCCCTTCCCCTCTCTCCTGGGCCACATGAGAGCTGTTTCCTCTTGGAGTCCTAAGTAACACAAACCACTAGAATGTGAGCTTCATGGGGGCACCTGTTTTCATGCTGTGTCCCAGGTGCCTAGCATCGTTCCTGGTAAATATTTGGATGGAAAGTATTTGTTGCACGAACTGAATATGGGATACTCGTGGGGGGGGGCGCTGCAGGCTTATCTGCATTATCAATTTCTAGCATTTATTTCCCCCTTTATAGAGAGAACACTGTCAGGCAACCTCAGATGTAAAATATTATGGAGAATATTATGTAAATATTATGATTAATAAACCTTAAGGTTACTTTTAGTTTCCCTCCGCATCCCATTCGGTTAGGGTAGCAGCACCCACAAGAAACCTAATAGGTCCATGATCGTTTGGGTGGAGAACATTGAACTTGCCCCCATATAAAAAGAATCTGAACCTGAACTTCTGCCCCTCTGGCTTCCACACTTCTTTTCCCTGGAAGTTTTCCCGGTAGCTGGAGTGGTTGACATCAGCCATGTTCGTCTCCGCTCTGTCCTTCCCTCCTGTTGCCTCCCATGTCCCTTCTGTCTCCACTCAGCAGCAACCCTTCTCTTTCCCAAAGGTCACTGACAACATCTTAAGGAGCCAAAGGTCTTTCTCCATGTCCCTTTCCCTGAGCTTTGACCTACTCACTGCTCCTGCTTGAATGGCTTTCCTTCACGAGCTTCCTCCTGTATCTGCTGTGGTCCTTTGGTTTCCTTCACTGTCTGCTCCTTCTCCACTGGACATGAAGTCATTGTGGACTTCTGGACCCAGATGTCAGCCACTGAGGGGCGAGAGCAGCTGGTGTTGCCCCACACGCCCACGGCCCTCCCACTGGCACTGACCTCGCAGGAGACGCCCAGGAGATGGCCTCTTGTTCTGGTTTTTCTCTCTTCCCCTGGTCTCTGCCCTTGTTCCTCCTGGTTTCATGTTGCTATAGGCTGGCCCCACCACTGACGCCTGCTCCATCTGCTTCGTTCCAGATCCAGTTCCCAGGCGAGAGGGGCTGTTAACCCTGATAGTGTCCCTTAACGGGCACTTGGATTCCTCAGGCAATAGTTATCACTTGGTGTGTTAGTCAGGGTTTTCCAGAGAAACAGAACTGATAGGTTTGATCGATCAATCTAGTCATCTACCCATCCATCCATCTACTATAAGAGACCTATGATGAAGAATTGGCTCACACAATTATGGAGCCTGAGAAAGTCCCATGAGCTGCTCTCTGCCAACTGGAGGCCCAGGAAAGCTGGTGGTGTAATTCCTGTCCAAGTCTGAAGACTCAGAGAACCAGGAGCGCTGATGTCCAAGAGCAGAAGTCCCATACCCCAGCTCAGACAATCAGACAGAGTGTGCATTTGCCTTTCTTCTGACTTTTTATTCTATTCCAACTCTCAACAGATTGAATGAGGCCCATCCATGTTGGTGAGGACACATCTTCTTTACTCAGTCCACCAACCCAAATGTTAACCTCTTCCAGAAACACCCTCACAGAGATACCTAGAGATAACTGCACATCCCTTGGCCCCATCAAGCTGATATACAAAATTAACCATCACACTTGGAATTTCAGCCTTTCTCCTGCATGGTGATTGGGAGTCAGGCCCTGCCCTGGCCTAGAACTCAGGGTTGACGATAATTTCACTGGCTTCTAAAAAAAATTTCCAACTTCTTTGGAAAAGCTATAGCTGAAGAGGCACTTCAAATCTCTCTCTTCACTTCTGTCAGAACCAAATGACGGCACTTCCAACTCTAAAGAGTCCTAGATTCTAAAGATCTATATGACCTGAGAATGAAATTTGAGCATGGTGGCCATGCATTTATTTTCTCTGATGGCGGGGGGGACTGTGGTTCAAACGTGCTTCTATCTCTAATAAAGAAGCCGTGCTCAGTTCTCTCTGGGACGGGGGTGCAGGGAGCATCAGAACCTTTTAATTTGGGGGGTCCCACGTGTCCCACAGTATAGTATTTCCCCAAGTGTGTCCCTGTGATACAGATAAGTTAGTTCCTGGATTCCTGATTCTCAGGGGAAGCATTCCATGGTCCAATAGGGCTGGGAAATGCTGAATGAAAGCGAGATTATACAGGCTGCTTTCTTGCAGGACTTCTCAGAGTACTTAACGCTTACTCGGCCATCACATCAGCACCCAGCTGTAGACGGCCCACTGTATGCATTGTATTGTTCGTGGTGCAGGGAAGGTAGGGATGAGGAAGACGTGTCCTTGTGAAGTTTATATGGCAGCAGCCGACAGGCACGAAATCACCAACTACCCACTAAGAATGCAGTTATACTAATAATTACCAAAGGGGAAGAGCAGGGGGTGAGGGAGACTTTATCGTTAGATCCTGACTGAGTCTGGGGAATTGGGAATGGCTCGTCTGGGGAAATGATCTTCAAGTGAGCATCTGAAGAAGAAGAGGAATCTGTGCTGAGCGGAAGGGGTGTGGCATAGAGCAGTTTGGGCAGGAGGCCCGTTTATGGGACGGTCCCAAGTGGGAAAGGGCTGGGCGTCTCTGCAGGGTTTTAAAAACAAATCTGATCAGGGAACTCCTCCTCTGCGCCCCTTCCCATCCTCCAGTGTGCTGTGGGACTAGAATTTGGCTTTGCTGGTGTAGAAAGACCTCTGGACAGGACCCGAGAGACTCAGGCTGCAGTTGTCACACTGCCATTAATTGTCCGTCCCTAACTTCTCTGAGCCTCGTATTTCTTCTCAATAAAGTTAGGGGCAGACATCATGATTCTTAAGATGCCCATGTGCATGCTTGCTTGCATGCTTGCTTGCTTGCTTGCTTTCTTTCTTTCTTTCTTTCTTTCTTTCTTTCGTTGTGGGGGGAGGGGCAGGGAGACAGAAAAAAAAAATTTTTTTTAAAGATTTATTTTTTTTGAGAGAGAGAGCAGGGAGGTGGGGCAGAGGGAGAGAATCTCAAGCAGACACCCCAATGAGCTCAGAACCCGACGTGGGGCTTGATCTCAAGACCCTGAGTTCATGACCTGAGCTGAAATCAGGAGTCAGATACTTAACCGACTGAGCCACAGGTGCCCCTCTCTTCTTTCAAGCACGAGATTTCCGGGGAGGCACGAAGCCTGAAGAGCTCCCTTGGGAACCAGGGACTCTGATGGATACTGGGGAGGCCAGAGGGCCACCAGTCTGGCCCTGGTGCAGAGACCCTGGAGTGGAACAGAGGCCAGGATCCTGGAGAACACCGCGGGTGCTCCCTCCCACCCAGGAGACGTTCAGGGGAGCATTTATTTCACAGCGCAGCAAGCTTGCTCAGGACGCCAACAGAGTCCTATTGTTGAAACTCCTGCAGGTTGAGGAAGGAAGCCCAGTCTAGAAGGTAAAAGCAAATAACAAGCGAAAACTATTCTTTCTCAGGATCCTTATTTCTTGCTTTTTCAACTCTTAATGTTACTCTCTCCTTGTCCACTTTTTTTTGGCTCCTCGGGCCAGATCCTTTGGTTTCTTCTCTCCCTGCCTGCCCCAGAAAACAGACACCGGCTTTCTTGTTACTTCACTTGCAGAACCTTGTGTGAGAAACTCCTCTCTCCCTGTAGGAAAGGTTATCCCTATCTCTGCGCTGCGGCCCAGAACATTCTGTGCGCCCTGACTCCCACCCCGCGGCGGATGTATGACAATGTCGTAAAGATCCCCCCTTTGCGGGGGGAGCCAGCTTGTGTGTTTGCTGGGGCCACCCTAACAAAGTGCCACGAGCCCACTGGCTTAAACAGCACACATGACCATCTGGCGGTTCTGAAGGCGGCGAGTCCGAGGTCAAGGCGTGGGCACGGTCGGTTCCCTCCGAACCTGAACCTCTAGGGTCTGTCTCCCTTTGGCTTGTAGATGGCGCTCTTCTCCCCGGGTCTTCGCGCGGTCTTCCCTCTGAGGGCACATCTTTATGTCCAGATCTCCCCTTCGTAGAAGGACACAAGTCGTGTTGCGTGAGAGCCCACCTAATGACCTCATTTGAACTTGATTGCCTCTTTAAAGACCCTATCTCTGAAAAAGGTCCCATTCTGAGGTCTTGGGGGTTAGGACCCCAACATAGGAATTTGGGGGAGATGCAATTCAACCTATAACAACCAGTAAGTCTTAAGCTTCAGTGTACCTACTGCTTACCTGGGGATTTGTTAAAAATGGAGGTACAAGGGGCGCCTCGGTTGGGCATCTGATTCTTGGTTTCGACGTGGGTCGGATCCCAGGGTTGTGGGATAGAGCCCTGTGTGGAGCCCTGTGGTGGGCTCAGGCCGGGCTCAGCGGGGGTCTGCTTGAGTTTCTCTCTGCCCTCTCCCTCTGCCCTCCCCTGCTGTGCACACACACTCACGCTCTCTCTCACTGAAATAAATAAATAAATCTTTTTAAAAAATGGAGGTACCAGTGACACCCCACAGATTCTGCGGTGGAGCCCAGGACTCTGTGTTTTCAAGCACCCTGGCAGAAGTGTGCTGTGCCCCCCAGAAGCTCCTCCCCAGGCTTCCTCCCGTGGACCTAGTGCTTTGCTAACTGAAGGCCTGTGACACCAACCATCTCGTGCCACAAAGAAAAGATGTTCACTTTTGTGTAGCTTTTCCTTGGTCCCCACCGCAGAGCCAGGCCCTGCTCAGAAGTTGCCACATACCCTTTAATTTTCCTGTCAGGACCCTGTGCCTTCTGGAGGCTGCCAGGCGTATGTCTCCTGTCACTGTCCTCTCCAACTGGGAGGCGGATGAGGGGACAGGCTCAGGCCCTGGGGGTTGGGGCTCAGTTCACTGCCCACTGGCTGGCCCACCTTGGACAAGGGGCGGGGCTCTCAGGGGCAGAGGTTAGGCAGCCCTGCCCAGACAAGTTTCCCTGCCCGTCTCAGAAGCTACCGTGAGGACTGGACGAGATGATGTAAGGCGCACGGCCCAGCACCTGGCGTGGGGAGAGCAGAGTAGGAATGAGTTATGCTGTTACCCTGCCCTGACATCAGCGGGCAAGACCAGATTTCATTCATTCCTGCCACCGGAACGTGCAGAAGGGCAACAAGGGGAAACTGTCAGAAAGGCCTCAGAGGCTGCTTTGAGAATGAGAAGAGAGCCTCACCTCTGAATGCAGCATCGTCAGTGGTGGCACGTGAGGTCCCACCCAAACCTGGGCTGCACGGCCCCTGCCCTGGTGACTTCTCCTCTCACAGAAGCCTGCCCATTCTACCTGCAAAGTTGAGAAATAAACGTCTTGCTGAAGGAGTGTGTCTCCCTTGGGATTGGTATAACAGTGACAGCACCGGGCCTGGAGCCGCACTGTGGCTTTGAGAGCTCGGCACTGGCACCTTCTGGCTGTGCCACCTTTTGCAAGTCACTTAACTTCTCTGTGCCTTGGTTTCTTCATTTGTAAAACAGGAAAGTAATAGTGCCATGATGGTTAATTTTAGGTGGGCCAAAGGATGCCCAGATCTCTTATTAAACATTACTTCTGGGTGTGTCTGGGAGGGTGTTTCTAGAAGAGATTAACAATTGAGTCAGTAGACTCGGTAACGATGGCGTCCACCAGTGTGAGTGGGCCTCATCCAATCCATGGAGGGTCTGAACACAACAAGGCAGAGGAAGCACAAATTTACTCTGTTGCGTTAACACGTCCATCTTTTCCTGCCCTCAGACATTGGTGCTCCTGGTTCTTGGGCCTTTGGACTTGGACCCGGACTTTCACCATCGGCCCCTCGTGCTCGGGCCTTCAGGAACAACACCACTGGCTTTCCTGGACCCCCAGCCTGCAGACACCAACTGGAGGACTTCTCAGCCTCCAAAATCATGTGAGCTAATTCCTCATAACAAATCTCTTGCTATATATCCATATATAGTTGACTCTTGCACAACATGGGGGTTAGGGCTGCTGACCACCCCCCCACCCGCCTGTGTAGTCAAAATCCACGTTTAATTGTTGACTTCCCAAAACTTTGCTGACAGCCTACTGTTGACCAGAAGACTTACAGAAAACATAACTTATCATTAATACATATTTTTGTATGTTATCTGTATTATATACTGAATTCTTCCAATAAAGTAAGCTAGAGAAAACAAAATGTTATTAAGAAAATCAAAAGGAAAAGGAGGAAGAGGGTGCCTGGGTGACTCAGTTGGTTAAGTGTCTGCCTTCGGCTCAGGTCATGATCCCAGGGCCCTGGGATCCAGTCCCTCATTGGGCTCCCTGCTCAGTGGGGAGTCTGCTTCTCCCTCTCCCTCTGCCTCTGCCCCGGATCGTGCTCTTTCTCTCTCACAAATAAATAAAATCTTAAAAAAAGAGAGAGAGAGAGAGAGAAAGAAAATCATAAGGAAAAGTACATGTATAGTACTGTGCTATAAACAAATCCCCGTATAAGTAGGCCTGTACAGTTCAACCCCTTGTTGTTCGAGGGCCAACTGTATATCGTCTTGGTTCTGTTTCTTCGGGGAACCTCGACTAGCACAATTTCCCTCTTCGTGGTATAATAACAAATATATTTTTGGTCTCCCTCATCATTTCTGACACAGAGCTTCTAAAATCCCTGCAATTTCCCAAGAGTTGAGAGTGACAAAGGTGTCTTTTGTTATGTTGATGAAACTTTCTGAACCACACCTGAGACTGGGGGCAGTTACTGGGAGAACCGACCATGTGACTAGAGGGTAGGAATTTCTAATCCCAACTCCCTGACTTCCAAGGAGAGGAGAGGGACTGCAGGTGGAGTCAATCATCAGTGGCCAATGATTTAATCAATCATGCCTATGTAATAAAGCCTCCATTAAAAACCCAAAAAGACGGGGTTCAGAGAGCTTCCGGGTTGGTGAACATGCCAGGATTCAGGGAGATTGGGGCACTCAGAGAGCCTGGAAGCTCCACACCCTTCGCCATGCCTTGCCCTACACATCTTTTCCAGCTGGCCCTTCCTGAGCCCTATCCTTTTATAAACTGGTGACCTGGTAAGTGGAATGTTTCTCTGAGTTCTGTGAGCTGCTCCAGCAGACGAAGCAAATCCAAGGAGGCAGTCATTGGGACCTCCATTCTATAACCAGTTGGTCAGAGCATAACAGGGACTTGTGATGACATCTGAAGTGTTTATATGTGTGTGGGGACAGTTTCATAGGATTGAGCCCTTAACCTATGGGATCTGGGGCTATCTCCGGGTAAATACTGTCAGAATTGTGTCGAATCGTGGGATACGCGGTTGGTGCCTGAGAGTTGCTTGGTGGTGTGGGAAAACTCCTGCCCACACACGTTGGAATTGGTGACCAGAACCTTTACTTGCGATGGGGAGAGGGGAGAATTAGGAAATTGGGAGCTTTCTAGACCCTCTGTGGTCTAGGAGGAGAGTAGGGGTCTCTAAGGAACCAAGAATTTCAAATTGAGTTTGGAAACCTGAACCAGGAGTGCTGGGCAGGATAGCACATAGGAAATGTGGGGGGATGAGTCAGGTGTTGAGAAGGGAATAGTTTAAAGATTTATTTATTATTTGAAAGAGCGAGAAAGTGCGGGGACAGGGTGGGGAGGAGCAGAGGGAGAGGAAGAGAATCTTAAGCAGACCCCTGCTGAACGCAGAGCCCTGTTCGGGGCTCAATCTCAAGACCCCAAGATCATGACCTGAGCCAAAACCAAGAGTCAGGCGCTCAACCGACTGAACTGCCCAGGCTCCCTGAGTAGGGGATAGTTTATACTGGAAGCTGTAAGAGGGGAGAACCACTGTGTGGATCAAATAGGGCCTTATTCTCCAGTGACCAAGAGGAAGGAAAAGAAAAGGACTGTCTCACCTTGCGTGGTACAAGCTTTTGGAACTGAGAAGAAGGGGCAGTTACCCAAGAAATGAAAGGGGGATAAACATGGTGGCCCTGAAAGGGCTTGGCTCTGGGCTGGACATTGCACGAGCCACAGGGGCTGGGTGGGGGCTGGGTGGGGCAGCCCTGTTCACTAAGAACACAGTGTAGTCCTCGGCCTTGTCTATGGTGTTCCTCTCCCTGCAGCCCCCTGAGACCCGGACACCCCGTGCCTGTGGGACCCCATAGCTGGCTGCAGCTGGCACCCTGGGGGGCACTTTGGAGCACTGGCCCATGCCTGCAGTCGACGTGAAAGGAGACAGAGCCCCCAGTGCAGGGCCTCAGTCCTTGGAAGAGGACACTTGCCTTTTGTCTTCTGTTGGTCACAGCAGCAGAAAAAACTGTTCCCAGGAAGCAGCACCCGACCTCTCCATTTCCTCCAGACTAAGCCACCCGGCCTGGCCCTCCACAGCTGGCAGGCCTGCCCATGCCTCACGCTGCCCTATCTGAAGACACGGGCTAGGGTCTTGTCAGCTCAGGTGGCCCTGACAACATTCTGTGGGGCTGAAGCACGTGACATTTATTCCCCACAGTTCCGGGGGCTGGGCGGCCGAGATCAAGGTGCAGGCAGGTTCGGTTTCTCCTGAGGCCGGTCTCCTTGGCCTGCTGATGTCCTGGGCCCTCACGTTCTTTTTCTCCATACGCATGCATCCTGTCTGTGTGCATTCATATTTCCTCTTCTTAGAAGCACACCAGTCAGACTGGATTAGGGGCCACCCTAACGGCCTCGTTTTAACTTAGTCACCCCTTTAAAGGTCCTATCTCCAAATATAGTCACATTCTGAGGCACTGGGGCTGAGGGCGTCAGCACATGAGTCTGGGGGGCGCACCATTCAGCCACAACAGCCCCTCACTCTTTGATCCTGTCCCTCCCCTCCTTGTGTGTCCATATGGCTTCTGGCCACTTTGGATCGTCCCTTCTTGCAGCTTGGATTTGCAGATGAACTCCTGCACCCCCGCTTGGCTCTGTGTGCTCACCGGGGCCAGGGAGCCTGGTCTACAACCAAAGAGCTCTAGGATGTGAGGGATGGTACGAAACAAAAGTCAGCCAAGTTAACCAGAAGAGCTCATTGGCTTTATTCAGCTATCCAGGTACCCTGTAGCATTCATCCTGCAGGTAGAGGGGAGCTCCGAGGAACCGCACAAAATCAAGGTTTTTATAGGAAGGAAGGTGGGGCAAGAACGTTATTAGCAAAAGAAAAGCATTGTTCCAGGCCAGTAGCTTTCCCTTGATGGGAGGAGCTGGGGGTCGTATCACGCAGATCATCTCAGTTCATCTTCCTTTAGGGGAGGAGAAGGCCCACGTGGAAGATGACTTCATTGGGGCCAATGTGAAAATTCCTGACTGACCGGTTAAGACTACATTTCTGGGGGAGGTCGAAACTGCCAGGAGATTAGGTATCACACTGCGGTTGGGGACTCAGCCTTAAGTGGTGCCATTTGGGGCCTGAGGTGTTCGGGTTTTTTTGAAAGGGATTAGGTCCTATGGTTCATCCTGCTTCAGGCTACAGGGAACATTTACCCGCTCAGCTTTGGCTCCTGGGAACTCAGCCCCAAGTCATCTGCTACCGGATGTCCAGGGGCCCAGAGCCTAGGGTGAGAGAGTGAGCAGAGAGCAGGTTCTGGAACTCGAGCGCCAGAGTTAGCACCTCCACTCCCAGTGCGGCCAGCCCTACGCCCCTGCTAAGTTTACCTCTCGCAGCTTCTGCTCCCACGGCCCACTGGGATGCAGTGCCTACTTTGTAGCCTTGTAAGGGCTGAACTAAGTCATGGAAGAACAAAGCTCCCTCCCTACACCTCCCCTTACAGCAGAGGCCTGGATGGAAGAGGGCCATTGACTTGCAAGTTCATCTGAACTTTACAAAGTACTTTTAGGACAATAGGAAAATGTCACTTTGGTGGTGTCTCTCCGATCGGGGGTTGGGGGGCCCCAAATGTGGGGCGACCCGATCGGGTTGTGGGGGGCGCTGGTGGCACTGGCGATGAAAGGATTCACCTGAGGCAGATCAAAGGAGCTAGAAGTTTATTGAATACACTGCAAAGGAGCGGTGGGCGGCACCGCAGAGGAGAGGCTGTCTGCAAGGAGGCAGTGGGTGAAGGCTGCATTTAAAGGGTAAAGATGAGGAGGTTTGGGGAACATAAGGAATATTCCCTTTTTTGTTCACTGTGTGGTAGCCCATTGGTCAGTTAGGGCCTGTGGCTATTTTGAGGCGGGCCGCCTGATGGGCGCCCCTGTGCTCAGCTCGGGGGTCGCTGTGACCCTTGTGCGGCGGTCACATTTCCATTGCTCAAGCCTGTTGTCTGACAGCAGCCTCTACAACTTTCCCTCACTGTGTGTGTATAACATACTCTTTCTGAGAATGAATGTTTGTCCTTGGGGGATGCGTTTGTGGGAAACCCTGGTTTTCAACCTCGGCTGCTCGTCAGAATCCCCCCAGAAGCCTAAAGACAGAATACTGCTGTCCGGCCCTCACCCCCTGGATATTCGGTTTGATACAGTTTTGGACTAGAGGTGAGGTTCGGTGGGGTGAGGTCCGGAGCCGGCGGCCAAGAAAGGGTTCTTGAGACGTCTTTGGTGCAAAATGGCGGTTTTATTAAAGCACGAGGACAGGACCCGTGGGCAGAAAGAGCTGCTGCCCCGGGGTTGTGAGGGGCGGCTGATTATATACTATGGGCTTGGGGGACGCGTGAGGAGAAGGGAGGTTTTCAGAAGAACTTGTGGGTGCCAAAGAGGACCCACCAGATACCGAAGGCCTTGCCACGATCCAGTTGAGGTTGTTTCTCCCTCTAGCCAAGCGTCAAGACTGTTGGGAGTTGCCTTCTGGAAGTTAGGTTATTGGTAAGAATGCTTTTTTTCTTGTAAATCACTAAGACGTTTGTAAACTGAGGGAGACACGGATCTTGCTGGACTGTGATCTCTGGGAGGTAACCCTTGTTTTTCCTTCCCTTAGCTTTAGGGCAGCCTGAGTGCCTGAGGAAGGTCACACTTGTCCCCGCCCTGGGAGTTGGGGGGGCAGTGCCAGCTTGTGCTTTTTCCTCAGCTTGCCCTCTGTTCCCTCATGAGATTTGTCTTTGTGGCTGTGGTTCTACAAGGAGACCTAGGGGCCAGGTTTAAGAGCCCCCGCCCGGGTTCTGGACCTCACAGGCAGCGTCGAGAGCCCTTAGACAAAGGAGTGCACACCGGCTCCTTGCACAGACTCGCGGTGGGAACTGGGGCACTGAGTGCAATGCTTTGTCTCAACGTCTTTGCCTGAAGAGGGAATGAATGTGAGACGCATGACAAGCTCTACATAAATGTTTGCTATTTTTATGTTAAGTGATACATATGCAATGTATGCACGTGGATGTAATGTGAGCTTGGGAAGCTCAGGAAAGGGTTAGCGGCTGTTATTTTTATATAATACAATGCAATACAATTTCAAAATAGGTGGGAGTTATTTTCGGTAACTTCCATTTGCATTTCTGTGTTTCTTTCTTAGTCAGAGCTGCCTTTAAATTGTGTTTCTTTGCTCAAGCCCCTGACCTGCCCTGGTTTGGGTGGGGTGAATATTCTGCCACCACCCCCCAGCTCCGGGCATGGGTTCTGGTTTTTCTAAGTGACTCAGGACAGTCCCACCCAACCCCCCAGGCACGCTGATTGGCTCAGAGATGGGCATGTGACTAAAGATGGTGTATATCAGAGTGGTGCTCTGGAGAAGGGTATTTTCCTCCCAGTCTGCGGGCCGAGGCAGCTTATCCTGGGAGCTGCTCGCTGGTGGCCATCTTATAACAAAAGAGGAGAGGGCCCTTGGATGAAACCAATCCCAGGAAAACAAACAGGGATAAGACATGGAGAGCAAGATGGGTTTTTGGCAGCATTGTGAACTGCTGGATCAAGCCTTGCTGAAAGCTTCATCCACCTTTGGGCTTTTCATTTCTGTAAGCCAAGGAGTTCCCCTTATTGTTGAAGCCACTTTGAGTTAGGTTCGCTCTTACTTGCCACTGAAAGCATCCCACCAGAGAGCTTGTGATCTTAAAGAGTGGAGCAATGGATGGGGCCACAGAGAGGTGTGATCTGCCCTGTTTTACCGCCCCCCCCTGCAAAGGCTTCTAGAAAAGTAGGCATGTTGCACCACCAGGACTGCAGCCCATGGGTTCCTCCCAGTTGTGGTCGACAGTGGAGTGAGGAGTGGCCCCTGGCAGAGCAGGGGGCATGCCCCCACTGGAGGAGTAGCGGTCAGACAGGGAGCTCTGGGCCAGGTGGGGGACAACCCTTCTCCTTCTGTCATCACACCTTTCCAAACACACCAGACAGGTGACACGTAGAGAGAGGGAGAGTCTGAGCCTGACTCGCACGTGTGAGGCAAGCATGTGTTTGCCCCAGTGAAGAGCTGTAAGCTCTGTGTCCTCTGAGGTGGGATGGGCATGAGAGCAGGGTTTAATTCACCCACCAGAGGACAGATTTGTGGTTTCTCTTCTTCAGCAAAGTCTGTGCCTAAAAATTACCTCACTGTTGTATGGGCTAAATTTGTCCCCTCAGAATTCATGTGTTGCCGTCCCTACTCCCAAGACCTCAGAGGTGGTGCATTTAGAGATAGCCTCTTTTCAGACATAATTGAGGTTAAATGAATTAAGGACAAATGAAAGGGTGAGTCTTAGTCCAATCTGTCTTGTGTCCTTGTAAGAAGAGGCCATAGGACACAGATACAGGGCAGACAGATCGCGTGAAGCCTCAGGGAGAAGTCAGCTTTCAAACCCAAGAAACCAACCCTACCGACACCTTGGTCACAGACCTTCAGTGTCCAGAATTGTGAGAAGATAAATTTCTGTTAAGCTCCTCATGTCTGTGGTATTTTTTTTTAAGCAGCCCTCCAAACTAAAACACTTATTTAAATATTCAGCAAATATTTATTGAGCACTGGGGCGCCTGGGTGGCTCAGTCACTAGGCGTCTGCCTTCATCTCAGGTCATGATCTCAGGGTCCAGGGATCGAGTCCTGCGTCGGGCTCCCCACTCAGTGGGGAGCCTGCATCTCCCTCTCCCCCTGCTTGTGTTCCCTCTCTCCCTGTCTCTCTCTGTCAAGTGAATGAATAAAATCTTTTAAAAAAATTTTTATTGAGCACTTTCTACATGTCAAGTACAAGTTCATGCTCTCATTTGGAAAGAGGGACTTGATAAAGTGAATTTAAAACATGAGTAAGAGAAAAGTCGGGGAGTGTGCCGCCCTATGGTGATAAGATGGGATGCTGTGATGGGAAGTTAAGGGAGCCACTGTGGACCAAGTGCGCTGCACAGGCCCTCGGCTCAGGTCTCCGTGAGAGCGGCCCCCTTAGGAGCAAGGGCGGGCATGTCGGCGTCCATGAAGGTGCCCTAAGAAGGGCAGCTGTGGGCACCTTTGAGTCCCTAAAGGTGGCTCCCTCTGGAGGAGGCAAGGCAGCATCTCTCAGCTGAGTTTGTACAGGAAAAGGGGGTATGATTAGACCCTTTGTCTCAGAGGATTTGAAAGGAAAAGCTCTCTCACTCCCAGGCTCCGTTCCAGGTTCTGGAGTGGACAGGAACCCGATCCAAGTGGTTCAGGCCTCCTGAGCTGGCTGAGCTCCTTGGCTGAGGACTTAGCGGGATCTGAAAGATGCTTACCTGGTGTTAAGGCCTGATTTATGTCCTTCCAAAATTCATAGGTTGAAACTCTAACCCCTGGTACCTCAGAGTGTGAGTGAATTTGAAGACAGAGTCTTTAAAGAGGTGGTTAAATTAAAATGAGGCTATTAGAGTGGGTCCTAATCTAACCCAACTGGTGTCCCCCCCCCCACATTTTTTTTTAAAGATTTTATTTACTAGAGAGAGAGCACACAAGTGGGGGGCAGGGCAGAGGGAGAAGCAGACTCCCGCAGAGCAGGGAGCCCGATGCAGCAGGACTCGATCCCAGGACCCTGGGATCATGACCTGAGCGAAATGCAGATGCTTAATGGACTGAGCCACCGAGACACCTCTAACCTCACTGGTGTCCTTTTAAGAAGAGGAAATTTGGACACATAGAGACATCAGGGATGCACAGACAGAAAAAGGCCATATGAGGACATAGGGAGAAAGCTGCCATCTGCCTCATCTCAGAACAAACCAAACCTACCAACACCTTGATCTTGGGCTTCCAGAACTGTGAGAAATAAATGTCTGTCTTTGCAGTCCCCAGTCTGTGGCACCTCCTTATGGCCACCTGAGCGAAGACACCTGGGTCCCCTGGCACTCCCCTAAAGATAGTCCACCAGACCTGAGAATATTACCTTATTTGGAAAAAGTGTCTTTAAGTTAAGGATCTCAAGATGAGGACATTCTGGAAGGAGCAGGTGGGCCCTAAATCCTTATAAGACAGAGAAGAGAAAGAGAAACACAGAAGGCTGTGTGAAGAGGGAGGCAGAGATTGGAATGATACAGTTACAAGCCTGGGACCAGCAAGGATTCCTGGCAGCCAGCACCAGCTAAGGAAAGAGGCCTGGACCCATTCTCCCTCTGAGTACCCACAAAGACCAGCTCTGCCCACACCTTGCTGGCACATTTTTGCCTTCCAGAACTGTGAGAGAATACATTTCTGCTGTTTTCAGCCACCAGTGTGGTTGCTTGTAATGACAGCAACAGTACCCCTGAGCACACATGTTTGGGGTACTCCAGGCTAGACTGAGTCCCCGGGGAGTGGCTCATGCCACCTCCGGGAACCCAAGAGACTCGTGCACAGCTCTGGCTGGGTGGTGGGAGGGAGTAGGACCCATCTCCAGCAGTAATGCTGTATGCAGTCAGAAGCAAAGACTTTTTTTTTTTTTAGGAGTTTATTTATTAGAGAGCAGGAGAGAGAGTGAGCAGGGGCAGAAGGAGAGGGAGAAGCAGGCTCCCTGCTGAGCAAGGAGCCCGATGCAGGACTCAATCCCAGGACCCTGGAATCATGACCTGAGCTGAAAGCAGACACTTAACCAACTGAGCCTCCCAGGTGCCCCCAGAAGCAAAGACATTGAAGATCTCAGGGTTTTCTCTGCTCAGATGGTTTAGACTTCTTGGGTGAGGAGGGAAGGGGAGAGCCCCATGAAGGAGATAAATGGATTTCCTATGAATTAGACAGGGTCTAAGAAGTCGCCGTCTAAAGTAGGTTGGTGGTGGGGGATGGGACCATAGGTACACACTGACTGGAGCCCTTTCTACTGGTCACATGGGGCTGGACCTTCTCTGGTAAGTCTGTTCTGGGAGCTGCTTTTGAAAGTGGAGACTCTGCATGTCTCTAGGCCTGTGACCACTTCTCGAAACACACACTCTTACAGCACAGGCGTTGTGAGGCTTACCATAAAATTTATTGTTGAAGCCAGAAATGGGGCACTGGAGTACAGTGGGGTGCCCTGCACCTCACCCAAGCTGACACCCAGGCCCTGCTCCCTCTGTGCCAAAACTGGGGCCCAGCACAGCACACGTGCTGAGCCATGCGCCTCCTGGCACTGCCAGGTGAAGGAAGCCCTGCTGCTACGAGCGCATCCGTGGCCAGGGCTCAGGTGAGGAATTCCCAACTTCCCTGGCAGACATGGGCATGGGTCTGCCAAATATGGCTCCAATTCCCGCCATATTCCTTCTCCTGCTCCAAGATTACAGCACCACTTGGCTCCAGGTGCCCTGATTTCTTGCTCTGTTTGACAAATTCTTCCTTGGGTTTCCCTGCACCCATGGTGTGAATGTAAGTGGAGGGAATATGCCATATGCCCCAAAACGGGGAACCTGGTGCCAGGAGAGGCTGGAACTGAACCAAGGGCACACCGTCCATCAGGAACCCTTCTTGGACAATGTGAAGCCCAAATCAGGACAGACACGTTGTGCTTTGCTACAGAACACCAAACTGTAGATGGTACGGATGTTTGAAATAATGGGTTTTTGTTTTTGTTTTTGTTTAAGAGAGAGAGAAAGTGCACGCAACTGGGGGTGGGGCAGAGGGAGAGGGAGAGAGAGAATCCTAGCAGATTCCATGCTCAGCGTGGAGCCCATTGCAGGGATGGTTCTCAAGATCCTGAGATCGCAACCTGAGCTGAAATCAAGTCTGACACTTAACCAACTGAGCCACCCAGGTACCCCCAAATAATGGTTTTGAAAGACTGTGCAAAGTTATAAGCTGGTAATTCCTGAGGAAATGTTCTACCATGCTTCTCCCCTCTCCCACCCCCACCCCAAGGGCAGCTCTTTGGCTGGGGTGGCAAGGTGACCGCAGTGTCTATGTCAGCTACTGCGGACATCAGGGTGCATGGAGGGGGCTTTGCCAACTACACTCTCCCCTCAATTTTCACTTTGAAAAGGACACTTTTCATATTCCTAGCCCCAAATGCCAAAATTGCTAGTTACTGCCTTGGGAAGATTCTTTTGTGGGGGAAGACAGAGTCCCACACACCTGTTGAAGGAATAGGCAGAGGAAATCAGAGAATGTGGGACCTTTACCAGGTCTCGCTGAAGTGACAGCTGGTGAAGTCGTCTTTGTGGGTTGAGTGTGAGTAGACAGATGAGTGTTGGGGGTGGAGGCTTCTAGTAGAAATGAAAGGATTTCTTTTTCTCAGATGTCAGTGGAGTTGAAAGCAGGTCTCTGTTTGCTTGGCTCTGGTTGAGGCCCAGAGGAAGTTCATCTCCAGGACTGAAGGCTGGCAGAGGTGGTGTCTGGATGATGCCGGGGCCACTGTTCAGAACCACGAGGTGACCCCGCAGCCTCGTATCCTGTGCTTTTCTTTGCTGCCCACGCCCTGCTTGGTGGAATGCTGGTTTCTAATTCCACGGACCAGCATTTTCCCAAGAATAAATAAAATCAGACCACAACTCTCTTTCTCTCCCCAAAGCCTAATGAAATCAAGAGAACATGGTCACGCTGGCGAAAACAACTGCTGCTGATCAAATACGGAAAAGAATACAATCCTATAATGTAAGCTTTGAAAAGGGGGCGCCAAGGAAAGAAGCATGATACCTGGACTAGCTCCCAACTCCACCTTCACCTCCCCGCTGCCCTGCCCCTCCCCCACACCCCTAAACTGGATGTGAAAAGGAAGGTTAATCAATAAGGTCCCGAGAATTCTCAGGAACACTCTAGTAAAAGAAGCAGCATAGACAACGCTGATGGGGAAATCGCTTGAGGGTGAAAGCTCTTACTCACCCCCCACCAGGCTCTCAGGAGGTTAGCCCTTTTCCAGAGCTCCACAAAATTTGGAGGAGTGACCAAAAGACCCAAAGGATCCATAGAGTAGTTAGAAATACTTCCCCCCAAAAAAGATTTTATTTATTTATTTGAGAGAGAGAGTAAGCGCAGTAGTGGGGGGAGGGGCAGAGGGAGAGGGAGAAGGGACCCCCCCCCACCTCAATGCAAGGCTCCATCCCAGGACCCTGAAATCATGACCTGAGCCGAGGGCAGATCCTTCACCAACTGAGCCACGCAGGCGCCCCTAGAAATGTTCTTAATGAAATAGAACGAAAATTGGAGCAGGATATTTCACACAATCTCAAAAGAGAAGGCAGGATGCAGCTTTGCCAACAAAGTCCATGCAGAACCCTGCAGAAACTCTCTCCTGTGCTGTCCCTGCCAAGTTACCTGGCACTGAAAAGTGACTGTGGCTGCAAACCATCCCCCCAGCCCCGCCTCCGCCACACCAAACTAGCTCAGGGGGGAGACATAAAAGCAATCAGATAAGGAATGAAGTATGTCATGGAGAATTCAACCACACTCCCAGACTCTAAGAGAGAGAGAGAGAAACAGAAGGTTGGAACAGCAAACATGCAAAAATAAGAAAAGGAACAAAGAACGTAGAAACATCCATACTAATGATGGATGAAGAAACCTGTCTGGAAGGGGCTTCACACACAGGTGGGACTGCCCTTGTGGTGTGACTCAGGCTCCAGTGCACTAACTTGTGGGGCCCACAACTTTACAAATGACTTTATTGGGCAATGCTAGAGGAGCATATGAAAGAGTCTGTTCATACCAGTTGGGAGTCATAGGTCATCTATTTTTTGATGAACACAGAAAGCCTTATTCTTTCCCCATTATATCTCCACCCAAGCAGAAATCTTTCTAAGCCCTTGATGCAGCTGGGAAGGGAGGTATTTCTGCCGAGGCACTGGGTCTCATGGAGGCTTTTCCTGGGCCTGGCATCTGAGCCCAGCCTCAGCGGGCCGTGGGTGGTGAGCAGGTGTAACTGGTTCTCTGGGCAACAACAGTAATGAGGTCAGCAGCAAGCCATCCTTCCTGTGTGTTTAAATGGCACAAGCCCAGAATACCTGCATGTATTTCTCCTAGGGTGATGAGTAGGGAACACACCTGGGGCCGGTCTGACTCTTGGCAATGCCATTTTCTGTTTCCAGATACTTCCCTCAACCCTGTGTGTGAAGCCCCTTTGTAGGGAAAGTCTTTTTTTCTGGGAGTCAGAGCCCCCATCCTCCATCATAGAGCACTACTGAGGCCACCCCAGACATAGCCAGTGGCAGTTGGGTCACCCTTGTTCCCTGGCTGAAGAGATAATCAAAGGTGGTTAAGGAGAAAAGTTTACAACCTTGTGCAGGCATTTCTCCTGGACAACTGGTCTACCCCACAGTACCTGGCCTGCTCTTGTGTGTAGCTCACGTAGGTGACACCTCCTCAGTGAGCCTTAAGGGTTTCTCTGCAGTGCTCCTCCCTATGCCTCACACTTGCCCGTACTTCTTCCTCCTGACATCCAAAATTCCAGTTAGACCATATTCTTTTCTGTATTAGACTTCTCCAGAGAAACAGAATCAATAGGAGATAGGTGGATAGATAGATAGATAGATAGACAGACAGACAGACAGACACAAGGAGATTTGTTAGCAGTTATGGAGGCTAAGAAGTCTTACAAGCTTCTGTCTTTGAGCTGGAGGCTCAAACCCAAAGGCCTGAGAACCAGGAGGGCCAGCGGTGAAAGCGTCAGTCCAAGCCGAGAGGCCCAAGAACCAGAGGGTGTAGGGCATATGCTCCAGTCCAAGGCTAAGGAACTGAGAACCGGGAGTGTCAGCGTCCATGGGCAGGAGAAGATGAACATCCCAGCTCAAGCACAGAGCAAATCACCTTTCCTCTGCCTTTTTATTCTCCTCAGGTCCTCAGAGGAGGGGATGACACCAACCCACCCTGGGGAGGGCGGTCTACTTTACTCAGTCTACCAATTCAAATGCTGATCTCTTCTGGAAGCACCCTCCCAGATGACCCAGAAATAATGTTTTCTAGCTATGGGCATCCTTTGGCCCAGTCAAGCTGATACATAAAGTTAGCCATCACACTTTTCCTGAAGGTTTTCTCAAGAATACAGATGCTGCTCGGAAGGTCACAGCTGCCAAAGATCAGCCACTTATGTTTTGGTGAATGGTCATGGTATTTGGCTTAAAGCCTAAGCTTTAAGAGAATACAGGCCTGGGTTGAGGACTGCCTGGAGAAGGAAAGGAATGATGGACACTCAGGTGGTCAGGCTGAGGAAGCTAAGGATGCATTTTACCTACTTTACGGTTTGCCTCTGGGCAGGTCCAGCTTTGGGCTGGATGTGGGAAAGAGGGCCAGCAGGAAGAAGAGCCCATGAGAGGACTACCCATGGACCTCTTCCTGGGCCCACACCACACCTAAGCCTTGCTTTACAAATAAGATTGCTGCAATGGGGAGCCCTGGTGAGTTCTGGGGGCTGTCAGGAAGCCAACCCCACCTCTCCAACCCGTCCAGTTACAAAGGAGGAAGCACCAGGAGCACAACCGCCATGGCTTCCTGCCCCGCGGACCCTGCCTCGCCTCCGAAGACCAATCCTATGAGTTGGGTTTGTTATCATGTTTGGCTCCTGGATTGTATTTTTAAGACGTTTGAAGTCCTTTGATGAGCTGGTGTTTATATTTCATGTTCTTTCATGCCAAGTGAGTACTTATTATTATCTAGAATTACAAAAGCATTTGGTGTTTTCCCTGTGTAGGCAGCTAGCTTCAGAATCCAAGAATATCTTGCTTTACACCATAGAGGCATCCAAAAAAGTACGTATATAAATCGGATTTCTGACAATTTAGTAATATTTGAGATTCACTAGAGAAGCTACCGAAGGGAAACTTGGGTGCATTTTTTCATTGTTGGTAAAATGAAATAATCACATTCTGTAATGAGTGTAATTGCCTCTATACTAGACAACTGAAGTGTCATAAATTGAGACTTAGGTTGGCGTTTTTCACAGTGGGGCCCCTAGCATAAATGCTTCCTCTGCCTTGTGCTCCCTGTGTAGTTCTGGCTTTTCTCTCCATCCATCTGCCTCGGCCACTTTTATTTTAATGCACTGTGACTCATGTAGCAAGTCAAGTGCATTCGAAGCCAGACCAAGATGTCCAGGGACGGTCCCAAGAACCCGGGCTGGCAGTGTCCACAGCTCTAGGGGAAGTCATCCGTTTCCTGGACCGGTCCAACTGGCAAAAGGCAATTACAGTCTGAAGTGCTTGCTAAAGCCACTGGTGCAGTGAGAACGGGTTGGGCTGCCCCTTTGTTTCCAGCCCACGACAAATGAGACGACTCCTGTCCCCAGCCCCAACCACAGCACTAGTGGAAACTCCTTCCCAACACATCTTTAAAACTCAGCCTTGAAAGCAAGTCCCCACTGCCTGGAGGCAGGCTAACAGGCCAGGGTCTTCACACTTGGCTCCAGGTTCTTCCTAAGCCGGGGTTCTCAGGATTCTAGATCCTATCAGGACCTGAGGGCCACGGGAGCCCGGGTCCTGAGTGACTTGACAAGGAAAGGAGTGGTGACTCACAGGATTAGTTATGGTTTTAAGGTGTGAGGCAGCTAGCTCATTTAAATGAAATGTAGTCATGGTCTGTCCTCTCTCAGAGGGAGCAGTCAGAGCCCTGGTTTTACAGGGGCCCCAGGTGCCACAAAGAACAAAGGACACTTGGCCTGCAGATCTGGTTTGGAGGCTGCTTGTGCAAGCCGCCAGGGCAGGGCCGCCCCCGCGACTCTCGGCCCAGCCCTCCCGCGGCCCAGTAGTCCCCGGTGGCCTGTGCTCTGGCGTGAGGCCGGTGGCCGGCAAGGGGGTGCTTATGTCCACAGTCCAGTAGGCCTGGCATCTAAAAGATGGATTTTCCTCTTTGTTCCAAATGTGTGTGCCACACACGCACAGGAACAAGAAGGGTTAAGGTCTGCAGGAGACAGAACAGGTCTCCCAACCCAGGCCTTCTCCAGAATCCTCCTAAACTGAAACTCTGTGCCCGTTCAGCAATAAGCCACCATCCCTTGTCCCCCAGCCCTCTCTGTTTCACTCCGACTGGAGCAGAGCAGCGCAATTGGCTTAGGGCGATGTTACCCCACCAGCAAAGAGAGAAACTTAGACCGTGACGCAGACTCGTGTAGTCCTCTGTGACAGGAGGCAGAGATTCTGAAAGGAACAGCATATGAAAGTCACTCTGTTCTACTTGGCTTGGTGTTGCTGGGCAGAAAGGAAGAGGAGGCTCCGGAGAGCGGAGATGGGATGAGGGCCGAGCTCATCTTGCAGCTTTGTGCCTTCTTAGGACGCGGAGATGTATTTGCCCAGTGCCCTGGGCAGCAGGCTGGGTGTAGCGTCTCAGTTGCCTGGGCAGGGCACGGAATGGGGCATGCAGCCCAGGCAGCCTTTTTGGGAGAAGCTAAAACAAAAGCCAAGGGATGGCAGAGTGCTGTCACCATGTGTGTCACCTGACCGACCAACACGGCCTCCAGGATGCTGTGTCGAGAAGACTGCTGAGTCTTATCCTATCAGGTTTTACCAAGGCTGTCAGGAGGCCCAAAGGGCCTCAGACGGTGAGCTGCCCAGCTCACGAGGAGGCCGTGTTCATCTTTCCTCATCCCCGCCACACACAGGACCTCGGTCACAAGAGCTCTGATTCTGGGGCCGTCAGGACCCCTTTCTCTAAGAGCACCCCTACATCTGGGCTGGGAGGCCGGGGAGGGCAGAGGCTGGTGGGCTGAGCTGCAGCCAGACGTGCGGCCTCCTCTCATGAAGAGGACTCCATCCCTGCCTGGGGCCGGGAGCTTACACAATGCTGTGTTCTCTTTTCCCAGAGAGAGCCGGGCCTGAAGTCCAGCATGGAGAGGTTGGGGGTTGGGGAGCTCTGGACATGTGACCAGGTGTGGCTGCCGGCCACCTTGCATGGAACCCAGGGGATTTTGTTTGGGATGAAATGAACCAAAGCCTTTATAGCACTTAGGGCAGTGCTGATACACATTAGGGGCTCAGCGAATGTTAAATCACTTTTGCTTTCTCTCTTATTTTATTACTTTTTATTTATTTATTTTTAAAGATTTTATTTATTTTTATTTGAGAGTGAGTGAGTGAGAGAGAGCACGAGCTGGTGGAGGGAGGGGGAGAAGCAGGCTCCCGCTGAGCAGGGGCCCCGACTCGGGACTCAATCCCAGGACCCCGGGATCATGACCTGAGCCGAAGGCAGACGCTTCACCGACTGAGCCACCCAGGTGCCCCACTTTCTCTCTTTAAAAAAAAAAATGTGGTAAAATGTATCTAACACGAAACTTGCCATTTTAACCATTTTTAAGAATATAGTTCTCTAGCCTTAAGTACATTCACACTGACGGACAACCGTCACCACCATCTTTCTCCAGAATGTTTCTAAACCGAAACTCTCCACCCATTCAGCAATAACTCCCCATTTCCCATACCCCAGCCCTGGCAGCCTTCACTCTACTTTCTGCCTCTGTGCTTTCGGCTACTCTAGATGCCTCATGTCAGTGGAATCACGCTGTCGGCCCTCTTGTGACCGGCTTGTTTCACTCACTACAATGTACTCGTTGTACTCGAGGCTCATGCACGTGCGGCACGTGTCAGAGTTTCCTTCCTTCCTAAGGCTGGGTGATATTCCATTTTAGGCATAGCTCACATCTGGCTTATCCATCGATGGACCCTTGGGTTGTTTCCAGCTTGTAGGTGTTGTGAATAATGCTGCTGTGACCCTGGGTGCACAAGCAGCCTGCTGTGCCAACCCCCACCTTCTGGGCTTTTGTGCACGTACCCAGAGGGGCCTTTCTCTTTTGAAATTCACCTTCAGCAAATTTGACTTTCAAGAACATGAATGACACAGTGGAAGTAACAGTGTGCCCAGCGGGGTCGTGTTCCGCCATGGGTCCTCACTCACCCCCAAAGACACTTCTCATTTCCCTGGGCCACTGAGCCATTTACGGATCAGCCTAAACCGCTCACTTGACAAGGCTTCCCTGGTGCATGGGCTGTAGCGACAGCCTTGGTTCCAACCTGTGTCCGCAAATCCATCTTTCTCATCGGCCCCAGACTCATCTGGCTGCGATGCAGGTGTGACCCCATCACTCCCCACTGCCTGTGGGGTACAAGCTGAGCTCTGCAGTGGGGCCCCACCATGCCTCCCCACCCCTTGCCTTTTACGCTATGGTTACTCATAGTTTTACCCCGTCTATGGCTTCTTTGCTATTCCCTCTGAATGCCACCCCCCTGTCACCCTCAAACCCATGCCTCTAATGTTCACCTGGTCCGATCTCTCCTGTAAGATCCAGCTCGAGGATTCGCTCCTCCAGGAAGCCTTCATTCTGTGGCCTGACAAAGCGAGAACTCAGATGAGTTAGCAAGAGAACAGCATGACCAGTGCCGTTTTTCCCGGTGAAATGAACACACCTTTTTAATCCTGTTTTAGAGGCAGTGGTGCCTGGGAAGGGTGTGCGCTCAGGGAAGTCCCGCTGGGTAGCCATCCTTCCTCAGCTGGACCGTTCTGCATCCTTGCAGAAGGTTAACAGAAACACCAAGGCTTCTTCAGAAGGAGGAAGCCACTAAAGGACACTGGATGATTACAAGTTGGATGTGGAATATAGTAGGGTGGTGGTGGCCCTTTAAGGATTCACTGTACAAACCTACGGGCATAGATCTGTGTGCATATCTCTATGCGTAGCCTTTGCTCCGCAGGAGTCCTGGGGCTTTCTTGGGAGCAATGAATAGCACGGCCTCCCTGACACGTCCCCTGGCCCCCAGGGTCGCCTTGCGTGGGAGCCGGAGCAGGGCTGTGCTTGACTCCGTCCTGGGAACAGTGCTCACTCCATCTGGGTTGTGACTTACATATTAATAACTCCATTTCTGGCTGTCCTCAATCTGGTAGGTTAGACCTCCCCTGTGGGCTGCTTGCCCTACATGCGAGCGCAGTCCTCCTTGTTCTCTGCAATATTTCAGGCTTACATACTACCCTTTGCAAGGAATGTAATCGCTGGGGTGAGGCAGTGCAGAGCTGATTATCGGCAGTGACTTCACCACTTTCTCAGTAATGCCAGCTTGGCGATGAGCCTGAGTGTGTGTTGGACCCCATATCTGGGGACTGCTTTAATCTCCTCGCGGGAGAGAGCTGCATCGGTTTTAAACCAAGATCAGTTTAACGTTTGAGGGTCTGGTCCGTTGGCAGGAAGCCAAAGCCATGGTGACGTGGACTGAACAATTTAACCTCAAGGTCACGGGCAGTCTGTGTCTGACAGATAATTTTTCTGTCTTCAGAACGTTAAATAAAAATAGTCTCACAAAGTCCTGTGCAAGGACCACAGAATTTCCTTTCCTTTTATACCTGTTAGCTGAGGACAGAGAGAGACAGCCAGAGCTCTCTGGAAACGCACTTCCCTGCCCCGCCCAGCCTACTGTGGTTCTCCACGCAGGCTCTCGTTTCACTCAGAGTCCCGTCCTAATGGGGATTCCATCCCCAACATGCGTCATCCCTTAACCTGTGGAATATGGCAGAGAAAACACCCCCAAGTCATACCCAGCCCCATTTCTCCCCTTTTCTTTCTTCTGGCCTGGTCTCTGCCCTAGGGAAGGTCGTAGACGGACGGGGACAGTCATAATGTCAATAGATCATGACAAGGCGAAAGAGCAGGTGAATGCAGGGAAGCTGAAGGCACTGGAGAGCCAGGTGAAGGCCCCTCACCTGGCCCACAGGAGCAGAGTTTGGACATTTCAGAGGAGGAGAACTTATGGGGGGACACAGTGGGGAACATTTCTTCACTCCTGGTGTTTCTTTCCTTGTAGGGGGAGCCTCGCCAGAATAATACTTCTGGTCTCCTTCTGCCATATCTGTTCCTAGAGGAAGCGGGATTACTTACATTTGGAAAGAGAAACTGAGTTTGAGGAGTCCAGATGTCCTCTTCTCTTCTTGGAGAGCCAGCCTGCCTGCAGAGTGCGCAGTCTGCCCCTCCTGTCCCTGCTGTGAGTGTTCCTGGCCAGGACCCCCACGGGGGTGGTCTGCCTGACACAACACACAGCCTGTGCCTGAGTGGGCAGTGTGCTTGATCCCAGGGTTGGTATGAGGAAGCCCCGTGTTTGCAGATAGTGTAAGCCACATTCTCCAATACTGATTTTGTCAGTAATACATGTGGTATTTTTCTCTCCATCTGCCTGACTTCTTTATCTGATTTCTCAAGGGCTCAGAACTTGGACAGAAAGGAAGGGTGCTATTTTGGGGCCATGTTGAACTCCAGTAGTGACAGTCAGCTCAGCCCCAAGCCCTGATAATTAAAAGGAAAAAGGAGATTGGGAGTAGGCTCTCTATCCAAAGTGGCAGGCCCTGAAGGGTGTGGGGTCAAGTGCACAGACAAGAGAAAACACAGAAGCTCAGAGTGGGAAGAAGCAAAAAAGACTGAAAAACACCGAAGTTGCTGGAACATTGTGACTGAGGAAGGAATGATGGAGAAAAGGCTTGAGAAATCACCAGATCAGATCACACAAGCTTTGTAGGCTAAGGAACAGAGTATGAATTCTATTCTAAGTGCAATGGGAAATCACTGAAGGATTTAAGCAGGGCAATGATATGGTCTTCCTTGTGCCTCATGATGTCATTCTTTTTAACTCTGTCAACGATGGTCTGGGGGCCAGGCAATGAGAATAGAAGATTTGGGGACAAATCCTAACTTCTGGCTAAGTGAGTAGATGGATGTGGGTGCCATTCACAGAGTTGTGAAGGCTGGTGAGAGAAGGGGAAGGTAATTAAGTTTCAGATGTTTCCAGACTTCTCGGCGGCAATGTTAGGTAAGCGGTTGGATGTGGCCTCTGGGGCTCAGAGGGTCTTGTAGAACCCCAATATTTAGAGATACGTGTGGGAGGACACCCATGTAATGGAGACAAGTGAACGGACCTCCAGCTTATCCATGCCATTCTACCTGGACAGTTATTGACTAGAGAACAAGAGCCAAGCACCTTCTTCTTATTATTATTATTTAGCGGGGTTTGGGGCTGAATGATGCAGACAAACTCCTATGGAAAATTCTGTGTAGAGAGGATGGCATTGTAAAGAATTATTGAATGATTTTGTTTGGAGGAGATTTCCCTAACTTCCAGGATATTTTTTCTTCTTTATACAATAACTAGTTGTCAATCATTTTCCTGTCGAGGGCAAAGAACGCAGAAGACTTTTTATTCATTACAATTGATGTCTTTTGAAAAGGACCCCGTAATTAATGTTTATATGGGGCACATAGCTTTTTCAAAGACACCCATCCCTTCCCGAGACGTGCAGCTGTGTTTTAGAGCCTGATTTTTCACCCAGCCAAAGGACCCCGCAGGGATCCCCTATTCATCTCAGCCTCTGCCTCTCCACATTCTTCATAATGGAGCCACTTCCCTGCAATGCTCCTGCCGCCTGGATTCCATTCATCTCCATGAAAGGGGCTGCTGATATTTAAAGTTCAGTGCAGGAAGGTTTCATAATAAGAACTGGGGAAAATAACATAATCTCCTTTTAAAACATTTCCTTCCTCTGTTCTGCTGATAGAATCAAACAATTCAGAGTTCCATCTGCCCTGTAACAGGTCCAGATTGCTTGATGTGGTTTTGAAGTTATTTGTTTCCTTTGTTTCAGGGCACCTCTGGTGGGATGCCCTCCCCTCCTTGATGTATTCAGCCCGTGCCATTTGAGCCTCGAGCTTGCCGTTCCAGAAGCAAAATCAAGAGGCCGCATTGTAGGAAAATGTCACTGCACCCCAGCGATCAGTACCTAGGGCTGGGGAGGGAAGTCAGGCTGTAAAGCAGAGTCCATTTTCACCTAAAGGAACAATTTTCAAAGTTACTATACAAGTTTAAAAGAGAACAGCAAGCAGCTAATGCGGATCTGTTTGTAATGGGCTGACATGCGCCGAAGTGTCGGTTTGTGTTTGTCCCTCCGCGGGCCTCTGAACAGCAGCAGGTGTCCTACAGGCTATGTGCTGCACCTGCACCAGAGAAGTCCCTGATCAGATCTCACTCTGAGATGAAGGTGGGAAGGGATCACCTCCTACAGCTCTGCCTGGTTGTTCCTTTCCCGGGTTCCCACTGTGCCCATCCCCTTCCCTCTAGCTTCCAGCTCAAGGGATGGCAAATTTTTTTCTGCAAAGTGCTATGTCTTACCTGATCAGGCTGTTCTAACAAAATACCACAGACTGAGTGGCTTATAAACAACAGACCTTTCTTTCTTCCTTCCTTTCTTCCTCCCTCACTCCCTCTTTCTCTCCCTCTTTCTCCTTCTTTCTTTTCTTTCTTTCTTTCTTTCTTTCTTTCTTTCTTTCTTTCTTTCTTCTTTCTTTCTTTCTTTTCTTCCTTTCTTTCTTTCTTTCTTTTTCTCTCTCTCTTAAGATTTATTTATTTATTTTTAGAGAGAGAGAGAGAGCAAGCAGGGGGAGGAGCAGAGGGAGAGGGAGAGAGAATCTCGAGCAGACTCTGCACTCAGCGCAGAGCCTGACATGGGGCTTGATTTTACAGCCCATGAGATCACAACCTGAGCTGAAATAAAGAGTCAGACAGTTAACTGACTGAGCCACCCAGGTGCCCCATGACATTTACTTCTTACAGGTGACTGGGAAGTCCAAGATCAAGGTATGGCAGATTCAGTGTTTGGGGACCCAATTCCTAGACAGTGCCTTCTAGATATAACCTCACATGGCAGAAGCGGGGAAGGGAGCTCTGTGGGGCCTCTTTTATAAGGACAGGAACCCCGTTCATGAAGGCTCCAGCCTCATGACCTCCTCACCTCCCAAAGACCCTACTTCCTCATATCATCTCAGTGGACACTAGGTTTTGACATATGAATTTTGGAGGCACACACACATTCAGACCATTGCAGGCAAGATGGTAAATACGTTAGTCCCTGTGGAACACACCAGATCTTTTACAACTATTCAACTTTGTCACATCACATGAAAGCAGCCGCAGGCAACATGTAGAGGACTAAGGGTGACCGTGATCCAACAAAATTACTTATGGACATTGAAATTTGAATTTCAAGTAATTTTCACACTTCACAAAATAGTAGACTTCTTTTGTTTGTTTTTTTTAGAAAGCATTTTAAAATATTAAAAAAAAAATGCAGGAGCCCATGTGTTGTACAAAAAGAGGTGGTGGACAGGACAGATTTGGCCCAGGTATCATAGTTTGCTGACCCTGCTCTGATCTGTGGCTTTCATGCTAATCGTCCTCCTGGCCACTAGGGGCGCACGACTTTCCCCTTCTTCCTGATGAAACTCCCTGCTCTACAAACACAGGGATGAGAGTAAGAGTTGCTATCCGATTGTAGCAGAAGGGTGGAAGTATAATTCTTCTATTTTTTTTTTAAGATTTATTTATTTTATTTTAGGGGGAGGGGCAGAGGTATAGATAAGAGAGAGTCTCCATGCTGAGCACAGAGACTTATGCAGGGCTCAATCTCACAACCTTGAGATCATGACCTGAGCCATAACCAAGAGTCCGTCGCAGAACTGACTGAGCCACCCAGGCTCCCCTCTATTTTTTTATTCTCATTTTCTACTCTTTTTTTTCCCCTCACTGCTCTGCCACTCTGCCCACCTCAACTAAGGTTTCACCGTCTCCCTTTTACCTTCTGTGGTATGCATTCTAAATCCTCTTCCAAGGCCTTCTCATCACATCTCATGGTTCTGGCTTCCCTCATGTCTTAGGCTGGGCAAATGCAGACCAGACGACTATGACACAAGTCCCTTAGGTTTGCTGCCAAACGGGAAAAAGGGGATGCTGGGGAAGGTTTTTGTAAGCCTAAACCTATTCAGTTTAAAGGAGCGTCCTTTATCCTGAGATGATGGCTTTTATATTTTGTGGGATTACAACGTCTGGCCTTTTGTGAGGTGCTGGGAACTGTAGATGGTTATGGGTGACAAAGATCAGACTCTTGGCATTGTCGACAAGTCTCCCACATGCCTGCCGTGCATCTGCTCTGTTCTGACATTGTAGCCTTGTTTCTCACCATCCCTGGGATGGTTAGTTTTATGTGTCAACCCAACTGGGCCACCAGGTGCCCAGATATTTGGCCAAACGTTGTTCTGGGTGTTTCTGTGAGGGTGTTTTTGGATGAGATTAATACTTGAGTTGGTAAGGCAGATTGCCCGCCCTCCCTAGTGGTGGGCCTTGTCCAATCAGTTCAAGGCCTGAATAGAACAACAGGCTGGCCTCCCCAGAGCTGGGAGACTTGCTTCTGCCTAACAGCCTTTAGACTGGCCATTGGCTTTTCTCCTGCCTTTGGACTCAAACTACAGCATCGACTCTTCCTGGGTCTCAAGTCTGCTAGAGGTGAGACTGGGATACAGCATCGGCTCCCCTGGGTCTCCAGCTTGCCAACTCACCTGCAGATCTTGGGACTTGCCTGCCCTTGTAAACTCATGAACCTATTTCTTACAAGAAATCTCTCTCTATATATACATCCTATTGGTTCTGTTTCTGCAGAACCATGACTAATGCAATCCCTTCCCATTCTAATTATCTGCAGCAACACACACCTTTCAGTTCCTTGAAAACACTGAGTCCCTTCCCCCTGTGAACCCTCTACCCCTCCTTCATGTCCTGGTTAAAGCCTGTTCCACCTCAAGTCTCAGCTCAAACATCACTTCCTTAAGAAAGCCTGACCCCGGGGGCGCCTGGGTGGCACAGCAGTTGAGCGTCTGCCTTCGGCTCAGGGCGTGATCCTGGCGTTATGGGATCGAGACCCACATCAGGCTCCTCGGCTACGAGCCTGCTTCTTCCTCTCCCACTCCCCCTGCTTGTGTTCCCTCTCTCACTGGCTGTCTCTATCTCTGTCAAATAAATAAATAAAATCTTTAAAAAAAAAAAAAAAGAAAGCCTGACCCCACTGGACTCCACCCCCCACTGTTTGGACTAAGTCCTTCTAAACTTCTTTCTGAATATTTACCGTAACTGTAACTTAAATGTTTATTTGTGAATTGACTTATTTACTTATTTAATACCTGTGTTCCTTCCAGTACAATATGCTTCCTGAGGGCAAGGACCAGAGCTGTCTTTTCACCTCTGTAGTCCCAGCATGTGACGCAGGGCATGGGTGGACGAATGATTGCATGGACCCCTGTGCCTCTGGCTGGTGTTATACAGAAAGTGATTATGTTCGCAGACGACAACAGAAGTGTCAGGACAAGGTGAAGAAATAAATAGCCTGTCTACTTTAATCTGTGTTAGGAAGTGTCAAACCTGAAGAGAAAGGTGTTTGTTTCTTCAGCTAGTTAGGAAAAATCACTATTTCTCTGTCACGGCTAAAACAAAACTCAATCAAATTAAGGCAACAAGGTGTTTTCCAGTTGGGTAATTTTTCTTGCTGCAGTTTTGTTTTGTTTTGTTTTGTTTTCTTTAATGTGTATCTAGCTGGGGGTGCCTGGGTGGCTCAGGTGGTTAAGTGTGTGTCTAGATGGGTGATAATAAATGACTAGGAGTCGGGACGGGTGAAATCCTAATTTTCATGTCTTCACTTGATGCGTCTCCCACTTGCCATAATGACTTCCATGTGGGATACACATGATTGATCAGTGGGGCTTTTAAGTGTGCCTCCGTCCTTTCTCTTAGTGGAGACTTCCTGTTAAGCCAGGTTGTCCCCGAGGGCTGAACCCTGGGCAGAGTGAGGCAGAGCTCACTGGCTCCCACTGCCATGGGTTCCCATGGACAGGCCGGCCACACCACTGCTCTGAAAGGTCCTGCACTTTCCCTCTTTCTTCTATCTCTTCTGCCTCCCTCCTTCCTTCTTCGTCTCACACATTGCCTTGGCCTGTTTCCATCGGAGACTTGGAGCGGGCTCTTTCTTTCATTCCATTATCGTGTACTGTGTTCTAGTTACAGTTCTCCAAAGGAAACAACGTGAAATCGACTGAAGAGAAGGCTTTCAAAGTCGTAGCGAAGACTTTGGTGTTGTAGGAGACCATCAACTCATGATCGGATAATAGATGTGTTTTGAGAGTGTTCTTTGAGATCTGTGCTATTGTAACTGACTGGGAGTTAGAGAGTTTAGGATTATCGATTTGTTCCCTACTTAGTATGTATTGGAAATTTGTCACAGGCAGTGCAGAAGATAGTGTTAGAGCTGGACAGCCAGCACTGCAGTGGAAAGACAGGCAAGGAGGGAGTTGCTTAGGGAACTTGCTGTTGTCTGTGGGAACCGGGGGCCCATGCTGAGAGATGAGCCTCACGAGACTTCCCTCAGCTTCCCTCTGCAACCTGCCTGGAATGCTGTTTGCCCAGATACCTCACGGCCAGCTGCCTCGCCTTCTTCAAGTCTCTCTGCAAATGTCGTTTTGTCAACGAAGCCTCCTTGTCTGCTACATTCTGCGTTTTATGTCTCCCCCAACATCCCCATGTTGGAGCCCTATAATGGTATATGGAGGTGGGGCCTTTGGGAGGTGATTAGGTCCCGAGGGGGAAGCCCTCAGGAATGGGATTGATGCCCTTGTAAGAGAGACCCCAGAGAGCTCCCCCGCTGCTCCCACCATGTGAGGCCGCAGAGAGAAGCCGGCCGCCCAGGAACATGAAAGTGTGCTCTCTGCAGACACTGAATCCGCCAGCGACTTGATCCTGGACTTCCCAGCCTCCAGACCTGTGAGAAATGAATTTCTGTTATTTAGAAGCCACCCAGTCTGTGACATTCTGTTACAGCAGCTTGAACAGAATAAGACACTCTCCATGCTATTAATGCTATTTAAAATTGCAACACCTCGCCCCCTCTAGAACGTTCCCTGCCTTGCACTCTCAAATCCCCTTGAACCATTCCAGCGGTTTCTTTTTATCGCATTTGTCATCTCCCAATATACTATCTAGCACATTTATTTTGCATATTAGCTATGTTTGCTCCCGGAACATATGCTCTATGAGGGCTCACCTGTTTTATTCGTTGGCATACCCTAAGTGCTTAGAAGAGTGCCGGCTTGGGGTAGATGCCGTGTTGCACACACACGGTCACATAATTTTAGTGAATTTACTTTTGTTTACCTTTTTTTAAAGAAAAGATTTATTTTAGAGAAAGAGTGGCGGGAAGGGCAGAGGGAGAGGGAGAATCTCAAGCAGACTCTGCACTGAGCTCGGGAGCCCGACAGGGGGCTCAATGTGGGGCTTCAGGTGGGGTTTGATCTCACAACCCTGGGGTCGTGACCTGAGCCAAGATCGAGAGTCGGAGGCTTAACCAACTGAGCCACCCAGGCACCCCTACTTTTGTTTACCTTTAGAAGCATCGTTACATTGAAATTGATAAATAATTTACCTACCAACATCTGTTGGTCGGTGCTCCTTCCTTTTGTTTCCTGGTTTTTAAGCGGCAGAGGCAATCACGGAGGTGGTAATTTTATTGGTAATGGAAATGCTGAATTTCCCTCAAAGTGGCAGGTGTGTACTCTTTCTGGATGTTTACGGTTCAGACCTCAAATGCTAAAGGCAGGAGGGGAGTGAGGAGGGAGACCGAGGATGAGACTTGTCTCGCTCAAGTTTAGCTGGAGGAGGGTCACGGGAGCACGGCCCGCGGGCGGAGGCACAGAGGGGAAAACACAGAGCTGGCGAGAAAAGCAGCCCATCACAGATGGGTTTGGGGGGTGGAGTGGATGCCGAGAACCGGGAAAGCCGGGCAGAGGAGTTTTGGCACTTTGTGGCGAGCCGCAAAGAGAGAAGACACGGATGAAAGCTTGTTGGAGAAGAGTTCCGCGGCTGCTCTGCAGAGACTGGCCTGCAAAGTGGGTCAGAGAAAGTCCAAGAAACCAGCTTTGCAGTCGTCACCCACAAGCAAGTGAAGATCTGAGCAAGGTGCTAGTCAAGGGTAATCTGAAAGAGATTTTGAAAGAAACGACAGAAGTTTTTCTAAATTTTTATTATGAAAGATTTCAAACCTACAGAAATATGTAAGATATAGTTTATCACTATACATACATGTAGGCACACAGCCTCGATTCAACCACTGAAACAACAGAATTTTAATTGGGTCTTATTTCACTTACCAAGAACCTACGAATGGTGGGTCACAGTAAATACATCATAGACACAGAGGACTATTTTCCCAGTTGTTACAGTAGGACCTCAGATTCAACATGTGATCGTATTTTCTCATTATAGTTTTAAAAGTTGAGACTCTAATACCATTTTTAATATACTTAGCCCTTGACTATGAACCTCCATGTCAAGTTACAGTTCATGAAATTAGCGAGGAAGGCAATGTGGTGCTCTTGGGCTTAGTGCACCTGTGATCATAATTTTTGCCAGCAAAATATTTTTTAAACGTTCACGTTAGCTGGGTCGAGATGAAAAATATTGTTTTGTTCCTCTCTAAAGAAAATAAAAGCTTGTGTGCTTAAGATTTTATGCCAGACATTCTCTGAGGATGAAGGGTTCATTCATGCTTTGCCATTTTAACCTGTCATGGAAAAGAAAAAAAAAAAGTGAAGTATGAAGGTGAAATTACTGAGGAAAATGACATTTATTAGCCTGCCTTGTGCTGGTCTTCCTTGACTTATGATGGGGCTGTGTCCCAATAAGCCCATCAGAAGTCAAAAACAGTGTCGTGGAAAATGCATTTAATACATCTGACCTACCAAGCATCACAGCTTACTCATCCTGGACTGCCTTAAATGTGCCCACGACACTCCCATCAGCTGACAGGTGGACAAAATCCCCTCTCATGAAGCCTATTGGATCATCGGGGGTTGACGGTCTCGTGTCATGTGTTGAGGACAGCCCTGAAAGTGAAGAACAGAACGGTCATGGGTGCAGAGTGGTGGTTGGGCTGGGTCGTCTAACCTCGTGATCACTGGCCGCCTGGGAGCTGCGGCTCACCGCTCAGCGTCCGAGAGAGGACTAACCGCACGTCACTAGCCGGGGACGAGATGCACATTCAAAATCCCAAGTATGGTTTCTATTGAATGCCTGCAGTTTTGCACCATCATACAGTAGAAAAATCATAAGTCAGACTATCATTGAGTTGGGGACTGTCTATGGTATTTTTCAATTTCCAGGTTCCTTCCTTTCTCCAGTCCCCTGTTTTAGGTTATTTTTATTGCTGCTTTTTTGTTCGTTTGTTTTCAGTCTGACCCAGTGGGACTGTCTGTGTTTATCAGTTTTCAGGCCGGAGAGATGTGCACAACCTGTTAAAACGCCGATTCCGTAAATGCAAACTGTTCCAGCGTCTCTGTTTTAAAACCACAGATGCCTTGAAGTCCTGAAGGTTGAGTAGTGTGAAGACGAGGTCCTTTGAATTCCTTGTGTGATGAAATTCCCCTAGAGGAGGGTCAAGAGAAATGATCTGATGTTCAGTTGGGAGCCATAGATTGTTGTAGTACAGTGAGGTTCTTCCCAGTGAGGTTCCCACAACCATCGTCCTTAAGCCTGTGTATGCCTCATTCTGAGGGGGTGGGATAGCCATCTGGAGAACTACAGTGCTTCAGAATAAATTGCTGGGGCTGCCCAACTATAGAGATAGGTGGGACCAGGGTGTCAAACATCCAATCCTCTCTGGAGATAGAGAGCATGAGGGAGAAAATGGAGACACTCTTGCTTAGTTCCTTGGGAAGAAGCTCCATCCTTCTCAGGGGTCAACTCTCTTTATTTGTCTGCTTCATGAAGACAGATGCTCTTTTCTTTTTCCCATTCTTTTTAAAATTCATTTTTACTCACACAAGAAGGGGCACCTGGGTGGCTCAGTCTGTTGAGCTTCTGCCCTCGGCTCAGGTCATGATCCCAGGGTCCTGGGATCAAGTCCCGCTTTGGGCTCCCTGCTCAGCGGGGAGCCTGCTGCTCCCCCTGCTTGTCCTCTTTCTCTCTCTGACCAATGGGTAAATAAAACCTTTAAAAAATAAAGGTTTTTTTGTGCAAGTAACACATGAATATGTTCTCATTGTAAAGGAAACTTCTACACAGACCAAAAAAAACCCTCTTAATTCCCTAATCCCCAACCTTCTTCCTTCCTCGGAAGTAATCACTATTATCAGTTTGGTATAATTCTGTCCAGATTTTCTTGTTTGCATTTGCATGACTGTATTTACGTAGAGAAATGTATAGTCTTCTGTATGCATTTACGTAGATAATGTCATGCTTTCTGTAGCATTCTGAAACTTGCAGCTTTCAGGGAATAGTGTGTCTCTGAGGTCTTTCCCTGAGATCATTTATGTGGTCTTTTCCATGTAAATTCACTTCATTCTCTTTTTACCGCTACATTATATTCCATGGATGTGCCAAACTGTAGCCAATCTTCCTAGGGATGGCTATTTAAGTTTGTTTCCTTTTTTTAAAAAAATTTTGAACACTGCTATAATAAACATTCTTTGCTTCTTCGTGCATACACTTGACTGGTGCTCTAGAGCAAATGGAAACTGGGAGACACTGGGAGATGAATTGTTGGTTGAAAGGCATGGCCATTTCATAAAAATAGACACCACCAAATTGCCATCCCCAAAAAAGGGTTATCAGCATATCACCAGTGTATAAGAGAGAATCTATCTCTCCACCTTAACTATGGATAATCTTGAATGTGTACCACTCTGTTTTGCCAAAATGTAGTATCTCACTGCCTATCATAATTTGTATTTTCATGAGAATCGGTGGGGGTTGAGCAAACTCATTACCCAGATGCTCATCCATCTTTTATTTTTTTCCTCATTAAGATGCCTTAGATGTTTCTTTCCACAAGTGTGTGCATAATTACAGAAAGATGTGTGTGATTGAAATGGAGGTTCTGTTGTCTTGGACCTGGCCCCTCACCGGGTATGGTACTTGTGTTTGGGGTCCAGACTGTGGTGGGACCAGGGGTCCTGCCATTGACCTAAGATAGTTTTGAAGGCTTATAGTTACTAATTAGTAATCATGATGACTTTTATTATTTTTTAAGGATTTTGTTTATTTATTTGGCAGAGAGAGAGGGAGCAAGTGAGCGCAAGCAAGGGGAGCGGGAGAGTGAGAAGCAGACTCCCCGCTGAGCAGGGCCCCTGCTGACGTGGGGATCGATCCCAGCACCCTGAGATCATGACCTGAGCCGAAGGCAGACACTTAACGGGCTAAGCCACCCAGACGCCCCACCATGATGGCTTTTAATTCTCTTGTACTTTTGAGGCTGTTGATGCCGAGTCAGGTTTTGCTACTTATCCATTTTCCTTTTATAGGGTCTGATTCTAACTCCGGTCAGCTGGTCAACCGAAACCTTATGGCTCCCGTTCATCCCCTGCTGTGTGGTATTCATTCATCCTGCAGAAACACCTGGACCTTTGCTGGGGGCTTCTCATCGATAAGAGCAGATCTAAGGACGTTGTTCTCCTGGCTACAGTGGATCCTGTCATTTATCAGCATTTCCTCTGAGCAGGACGTGTTTTCATCCCCTTCCCTCCTTGTCTTCCAGTCACACGTTTAAAGCTTGACCTAGACCCTCCTCTTCTCCATTTTCACCAGCAAGCATTCTAGAATCCACCTTGGGTCTTCAGAACAGCAGAAGGCTGAAGAAATCCCTGGGCCTGGAGGCACGGGTGGGGCTGCCAGCAACAGCTGCTCTGTGTTTTGTTTCCCTTGCCCGGTCCTCTCCATGGCCATCTCTGCTTCTCCAGTCTCTGCTAGCCGCACCCTTGCTGCGTGCCCTCCATGCCTCCTACTCCAGCCCAGCTGTGTACCCCGATTTCCTCCCACCTGCCTGCAACCCAATCCTGCAGCCTTCCCTGCCCACCAGGAGACTGGCCTGGTATCTTCTAAGAGGTGTGGGCAGTGTCTGTAATTGGACCTTTGCCTCCCTAGAAACCCAACAGCTACTCACCGCCGGACCGCTCTCTTTCCTGGCTGCCCGCCCCGAAAATGCGCTGACATTAACCTTGTGGACGCTTCAGTGTCCAGTCCCTGGATGCTTTCAGTTTCCCGTCTGCTATTGCTGTGTCCTGAACCTATTGGTCCAGGTGAGTGCGAACTACGTTGCCGTGATAAAGTCTTTGAAAAGGAGACACAGAGAGAGACAGACAGACAGACTGGTTCAATGCCGTTGTCTTTATATAGTGCTTCGCACCAAACTATAAGCAATTAGGTACTTAGGAAATGCTTCCTGATGGCAGAATACCATATGAAATTATTTCTTTAGTTATGTAGTTCTTGGACTTTCTTGGGCTTACATCTTGACTGGATGGAAGGTGGGTGGAGGAGGGGTAGAACAATGATAATTATTTTTGAAATTTTTCCAGGGGTTGAATGTCTAATTTTCATATATTCCTTAGAGGGTCTGATTTCATGCATAGCTCTGGAGATGTAAATTGTATTAACAAAGCCAGGTCACATTTAGTCCCCGCAGGAGCTGCCGTGTGCAGATCTGAACACACACGAGTGAGGGCATCCCATTCCTGGCATCAAGTTACCGAAGTTCTGCTTTGGAGACCTGTCCTCCCGACCCAAACCAAATAGGCGGGGGAAGGTATCTTTCCCCAGACTCTGTCAAGAAAGTTTTCTATGGCCAGGGGACTTTGCTTTCTGTCAGATTCTTTTTCTTAACAGTAAATGTCTACCAGTTAAGGACTTGTCTAAATTTACACAACTTTAAAGGATTTTTTGAAAAGTATGACATTTTTTTGGAGAGGGATGTGGGCATATATATTGTTTTATTTGAAGACTAAATGTTTTAGAGGAGCAGTCTAGTATTTGGAATCAGAAAAAGCTGTGGACTTTTGTTTTGGTTGTCTATTTTCGTTTATGAAACTTAACCCTTCTTGAGGCGCCTATGGCTCAGTCGGTTAAGCATTTGCCTTCAGCTCAGGTCATGATCCCAAGGTCCTGGGATCGAGTCCTGCATCGGGCTCCCTGATCAGTGGGGAGTCTGCTTCTCCCTCTCTCTCTGCCCCTCCCCCACTCATGCTCTCTCACACGTGCACTCTGTCTCTGAAATAAATTAAATCTATAAAAGAAAATAAAAAGAAACTTACCCCTTCTAAGCTTCTCATGTGTCACAATAGAACACATGTAATAACATTTTAAAAGGTGTGAGTAGACTAATAAACTCCCTCTTGCAGCTTTATGTTCTTCCTTGTAAGGCATTATCAGCGTGCCACGGAGACAATGATACCACCTGCTTGTTAAGACTTGGGTCCGGGGACTGGGGTGTTCTCCTCCTGACCCAACCCAGTGCCCCACTTTGTGACACAGAGACTGTTGGTTTCCCTGTTTAAGTGTGAGTGGTAAGATGGGCATCATAACACCAGCCAGGGTGATGTCCGCCACTCTGGGCAACCCAGGAAAATAGTTGCTGCACGAATGCAGAATGGAAAGGGAGCCCATGTTTAAAGGGTTTGCCCTCAGATGGCATGGCAGAGCTTTAAACAAATGAACAAAAAAAGAGCCCACGACTTCCTGACTCATGGGCTAGTGCCCGGGGCCAGATGTTTGGTGGGACGGGAAGTAAAGGGAACCAGCTTCAAGAAACCGTGTGCTCTTGCAAGCTGCTGACTGGCCTGGCACCAAGGGACTGTCCCTGGCCACTTTGTGAAGATAGTTCCTCCCGGCTCCATGAATAACCTTGGGGTGAGGACCGGGGACCCCGGCGCTCAGGAGCTAGGTGTTGGAGGAAGATCACGCAGGGCTTCGCCACTGCTGACCCTTGCTGTGTTCCCAAGAGCAGTGCTTCCTGGCCTTGTCCATCAGCGTGAGGCAGGCTCCCTGGGAAGCTACCTCTGCGGGACAGGGAGGGTCAGGTGGCCAGGTTCTGAGTGGGAGAGAGAGAGAGAGACAGAGGGAGAGGTGTGTGCTTGTTGGCGGGGGGTGAGGGGAGTAGGAGGGTGGTATAAAAAAATAAAAAAATAGAAGAGGGCAAGAGAAAGGAATCAGGATCTCTTCTCTCATTTAACTTAATTTTTATTTCAAAATTCTTTCAAAATTCTTTTCCTGATGCTTTGTTCCCAGCTGTCTCTTTGGCTCTGCTTCCTGCCTGATGTTCTGACTGTTCGCTTTGGTGTGCCCAGTTCTGTCGCTGGCTTGGCCCTTTGTCTGTTTTCCACTTTTGCTGCATTGATTCAGGCTTTTCTTTCTTTCTTCTTTTTTTTCCCCCCTCCTGCTGGTTCCTGCAGTTTCCAGAACACACTTTGCAGACAGCACTCTTCTCAGGCATTGGGTGAAAAGCTCTGTTTTTTATAAGAGCATATTTTCCCCTTTCTCTTAAAAAACCCCTCTCTTAATCTCTGATTTCTAAAGTCTCACTGTTCATTTCCTCCTACATCGACTTGCACTATTATCCCCTTACCCTCACCGTGAGTTGCTTTCTCGGTAATGGCTTTATTGAGATATAATTCACATACCATACAATTCAGCTATTTAAAGTGCACCATTCAGTGGTTTTTGGTCTATTCACAGAGTTGTGTATCCATCACCACAAGCAATTTGAAATCATTTTCATTACCCCAAAAAGAAATTCTGCACCCATTGGCAGTCACTTCCCATTCACCCTCTGCCCGGCCCCTGGCAACCACTGTTCTGTTTTCTGTCTCCCTGGACTTGCCTACTCTATTTCACATAAATGGAACCATTATGTAGCACTCGTCTGTTGTGACTGGCTTCTTCCACTTAGCCTATGCTTTCAAGGTTCCTCGAGACCGTAGTACACACCAGTACCTTGTTTTTATTGCCAACGCCCAGAGACGTCCTGTGTCCATGTGGCATGGGTGAGGATAGGGCCAAGAGTCAGATGTGATGAAAAGGAACATGCATCACGTGGAAAAGAATGTAAAGTGACAGATTATTGAAATACAATGTGGAACCTTTGCCAAATCTCTAACAAACCTTTTATCCTGAAAGTATATTGCAGACCGTTAACTATGCCCTGGCAGAAGATAGGACACCATCTCCAGAATGGAGGAGGGGCTCAGTCCAGAAAATTCTTTCCATGCAAATCTCAATGCTCCCGACACCCTCCTCTTGTCCCTGTCTCCTGTCTTCCCTCTAGTCTTTCTGTGGAAGGGAGCAGCCGCGGTCTGCTTGGGACCACACGCCCATGAGGTTGTGCCCATGTAAGGGTGTTTTTGTTCTGGTCTTGGTTGAGAAGGAGGGAAACGATTTCTTTATTGGGAATTTGACAGGGCCGAAATGAGGAAGCATAGCTAGATTGAAAAATAAAAAAAGAAGGTTATCAAGTCAAAAGGAGATGAAAAAAGGCCCAAGACATTGAAAGGAGAGAGCTGGGAGAGCAAATGGCGTTGAAGCTGGCAGGGACAGCCAGCTGGCAGGAGTGAACTTGGGTAGGTACGTGTGGAGAGGAAATCAAGGAAATGGTGTCTTGGGTTTCCTTTGTTACTCTGGCAGAGGTCAGAAACCTTCCCCGGGTCTCCAGCGTAGCGCTCAGAGACAAAAACAGCTGACATGTGTGAAGTCAAGAATGATGAGCCATTGACGTGAATCGGCACCATAGACTAAGAAAGGATTCTGTGAGCAGGGTGGGAATGTTCTCTTGCAAAAGTATCTCAAACATTATATTAATAGTTACAAAATCCAATACAGTTCAATATAATTAACTTGAATGTGGCTCCAAAACGTTCATAGAGGAAAAGAGAGAGAAAGGCCATTGTAGAGCTCTGGGATGGCTGAAGTCTGAGGAATTCTGAGTTTGGACTGGAGAGAAGTCAGAGTATGATTTACCCCGCCTCCCCGTCAGGTGATCTGCTGCTGTGAATTCTGAAAATCTGACACTCGGGCTCCTCCTGGAAAGCGCTGCTCTGTCTGTCATGTTCCCTGAAGATCCCATGTGGTGTTGCTTCTGCTCCTGGAGTATCAGAGAGTGCAGGCCACAGCTCCGTCACTTACAATCTGCCGTGACGCTGGGACCCAGGCAAGCACCCGCCCAGCTGGAAAGGAGCGGGCTCTGCTAACAGCCAGCACCGTGTGCAGAACTCGCTCCTTCACTCGAATACAGGACGGGCCGTGTCACCACCAGCGTGATTCAGCTGGGTGCTAGGGACAAAGCCATGCATACAGTATTCCTAGCCCTGGCTGTGGACTGAATGTTCACCCCCTACACACACACACACACACACACACACACACACACACACCCCAAATGCCTATGTTGAAGTCCTAACCCCCAATGATGGTATTTGGAGGCCAGAACTCTGGGAATGACTAGGTCATGAGAGGGAAGCCCTGTAAATGGGATTAGTGCTCTCACAAAAAAGGAGCCGAGAGCTCCCTCACCTGCTCCCCATGACGCAGAGGCCGCCCTCTGTGAACCAGGACACGGGTCTTCACCAGCTATTGGGTCTATAGGCACGTCAATCTTGGACTTCCAGCTCCAGAACTGTGAGATGTAGATGTTTGTTGTCCATAAGCCACCGGTCTGTGGTTCTGTTACAGAAGCCTGAACAAACAGAGACAGGCCTGCTCATGGGGCCGTCAGTGCACAGGAGAGACGCGTTACACCCGTTTAGAGAGAATTGTAGGATGTGCCACAAAGACAAACGGTGAGCCTGTACTACAGGCCCTACCTGAATAGGAAATTTGCTCTTGATCCCTGATGAGTCTGACTCTGTTTCTGGGTCAGGTGCCTGGTGCCTGGATCTTGCCACATGGAAAATAAGTTCTTAGCCCCCTTGCAAATCTCTTGGGCTACCCCAGTATTTTTCCAGACCTGCCCATGTATATCCCGTCATAGGACATGGTCATAGTCAGAACTCAAGCTGAGGTCCTATTGTGTGTGTGGCAGGTATTTAAAAAGTTCTCTCTCTCTCTCTCTCTCTTTTTTGTTGTGGCAAACAATATATAACATAAAAGTTCCCATCTTAACTATTTCTCAGGGTACAGCATCAAGTGTGTTCACGTTGTTGTGCAACTGTCGCCACCATCCATCTCCAGACCTTTTCCATCTTTCCACACTGAAACTCTGTCCACCTCCCCTCAGCCCCTGGCAACACCATTTTACTTGCTATTTGACTATTCTAGGTGCCTCATGTAAGTGGAATCATAACAGATTTTATATCTGGCTTATTTCACTTGGCCTAATGTCTTCAAGGTTCACCTGAGTTGTAGCAGATGTCAAAAATTTGTGTAGGTGTTAAATTCTAAGTATTTCCAAGGCCCCTTCCCACTCTACTGTCAGGGTCCCTGCAGGAAATACAGGGTTTTAGATATTGACATGGACGTTGAACAGAATTTAGTGAAGGGACCATTTTTAAGGGTGTCAGTTTAAGGAAGCCAATGGGGTGGGGGTGATGATTACCTGAAGGGGTGCCCTGCCTGGAGGGGTAGGGGCTTGATGATTACCATAGCCTGCAGGGAGAATTGTAGCTGAAGATAAGGCCACCAGAGAGGAGCTGAAGCCTTGGGGAGAGGGGGCAGAGACCCCCACCTCCTTCTTTCCCCACCCACCAGGCTTTGTGGTACCCAACCAGGACCCAGAGGGCAACATTGGCCTTCCCGGGCACAGGCAGTGTGCAAAAGGAGAAATGGGATCTGGAGGAGCAAATGTTGTATCCAGCACACACACCTTCTGCAAGGAGTTGAGTGTGGGGTGAACAGGGTTGCAAGAGAGGGAAGCTGAGAACAGAAGTGGGCTGGGTTCCTTGAAGAGAGAAAGGGTGGAAGATATTCAGAAGGAAAATAGGTCTGGAGGGAGAGAGGAGATGGAAAGAATGAAGAGAAAGTAGAGTTGACAGTTCTCATGAGGAATGTTGGGTAGAAACTTTAGGAAGAAGAGGCATCTAAGGAGCATTTACTGCGTGAAGACCTAAAATTCCCTTCTCAGCGTCCTTGAGGGATCTTTAGTAAAGATACACTTTATGGTCAAGGCTTTTGTAGAGTTGTGAACGTAATGCCATGTCAGAATATACTTAAGATCAAGGAAGTCCAGTGTTATTTGATGGTAGACAGAATAACTGCCCTCACACACGTCCACATCCCAATCCTGGAACCTGTGAATATGTCAGTTTACTTGGAAAAGGGGACTTAAATTTGCAGATGGAATTAAGGTTGCTAGTCAGCTGACCTCGAAGTAGGAAGATTATCCTGGTTATCTGGGTAGGCTCAATGGAATCACAAGGGCTCTTAATGGGGAAGAGGGAGGACAAAGAGTCAGTGTCATAGCTGTGTGATATGAGAATGACTCAACTGGCCATGGCTGGCTTACAAGGTGGAAGCAGACCACAAGCCAGGGAGTTGGAAAAGCCCTGAGACTACCCTGATTTTAGCCCGGTAAGACCAACTTCAGACTTCCAACCTCTGGGACTTTAAGATAATATATTTGTGCTGTTCAATAAAGCCACTGAATGTGTCCTAACTTGTTACGGCAGCAATAGGAGACTAATACACTTGGGTTTTATGATTTTGGGGCAAAGTTAGCTAAATTTAGGATAAAAATATGGAGTTGTTTATAATTACCATAAGTACTGTATTTACAGTGAAACTTGTACACTTGACTGATGAAGGCTTTGATTAACGACTAGACTCCTTCTCACTGGCTGAGAAGCACCATGGCTCAAGCAGGCCAGGCCTCCCCCTTGCCTCCAGCATGCAGGGCACATGTTGTTCTTGGCACCTGAGTTCTTGTGCAGCTGCTGTCATCCTGATTCCTTGATTCACGTGGTTTTCATTTTGTGCCTTCATCAGTCTCCTTTGAGAGACCAGGGCCATGGCCCACTTCTGAGCCCCACACTCTGTTTTTAGAGCTCTCGCTGGAGGCAGCTTAATGCCCAATCCATCATGCAAAGATCTTGCTGGTTTGGGGGAGCCTCTTTTTTGCCTGCATGAACTCTCATTTCAATCTGTTGGACATAAAATATAGCAAACTCATGGTGGAAAGGATTAAGAGATTGGCTCTCTGGCAGTAGACAATACCCACAGAGTAAACCCCCGTGTCTCGGGTACCTGAAACAGCTAGGGTTCTCCACATCAGCATTGCCACAGCTGAGAGAGGCACTTTCAGGCATGGCTGGCAAGAGTTCAGAGCCGTTAAACCACTAACGAGGAGAATTTAGCAATATTTAATCAAACACAATCAAAGGGGTCTTACTGGGCTGGAATCAAGGTGTTGAAAGGGCTGCATTCCCTCAGGGTAGCAATCCAGCTTAGATCATTTTATTCTGAAGAAACACCCTGCAGAACTCAAGACAACATACAGGAAAAAGGTTATTGATTGTGGAATTTTGTTATCACAAATACTGAAAACACAACCAAAGCTCCTGCCCATCAGAGACTGGTCGAATCAGTCGTGGAAGAGCCACAGGCTGGAGAGTCACCGGCCATAAGAAAAGACTGGCAGACTCTGGGACCTGGTAGGAAAGGATTTCCAACTCTACCGTTTTTTTTAAATTAATTTATTTTTATTGACATATCATGTATTGTTTCAGGAGTACAGGTCTGTGGTTCATTAGTCTTACTTAGACAATTCACAGCGCTCACCAAAACACATACCCTCCCCAGTGTCCATCACCGTGCCACCCCATCCCTCCCACCCCCCTCCACTCCAGCAACCCTCAGTTTGTTTCCTGAGATTATCTCTTATGGTTTGTCTCCCTCTCTGGTTTCGTCTTGTTTCATTTTTTCCTCTCTTCCCCTATGAGCCTCCACCTTGTTTCTCAAATTCCACGTATCGGTAAGATCGCCAAGCTCTACTGTTTTGTTTTTTTTTCAAGATTTTATTTATTTATTTATTTATTTGACAGAGATAGAGACAGCCAGCAAGAGAGGGAACACAAGCAGGGGGAGTGGGAGAGGAAGAAGCAGGCTCATAGCGGAGGAGCCTGATGCGGGGCTCGATCCCATAACGCCCTGAGCCGAAGGCAGACGCTTAATTGCTGTGCCACCCAGGTGCCCCTCGCCAAGCTCTACTGTTAAGTGAAGAAAGTAATGTGGGAAAGAATAGGTGAAGTGTGTTACCATTTGTGTACAAGAAGGTGGGGGTAAGAATTGTGTATGTGCGTGTTTGCTGTTTTCTCCAGAAGCACAGGAGAGAGAAACCAGAAACAAAGGAAAACGACCTGGAGGGCATAGGTGTGAACAGTATGGAGAGAAGAGGGATGAGAGGGACAGTGAACTTCTCTGAGGATCTTTTTACGCAGCTCTGAATTTTGAACCACATCAATGTCTTATTTTATTTTTATTTTGAATTTAATTTAATTTCATCTTATTTTACTTTTAGGACACAGTTAAATTTTGCTTTAAATATTTCACTGGGAGGGAGGACACCGCACTTCTACTCCATGAAGGGAAACATTTTGACAGGCTTGAGGTCTTTTATTTTTTTTAAGTTTATCATGCCGTGCATTCACAGGGACTGGGCTCCGCCAGCTCCGGCTCTTTCCATCGACTCTCACAAACTGTGCTTCTCTGCGTGGGGCAGGCTGGACGCTTCAGCTGAGCCCAAGTACCTCTCTCTTTGGCTTCCATTGGATCGTTTTCCTTCACCTGCTTCAGGAAGCCGTCTCTGCTCTTTGAACGCTTAATATGCTCAATAAGTACACTGACTCTCATGGCAGGAATCTTGCCTTTAACTTGTTTGTTCATGACAACAGCAACAGCATGCTGGGTGACACTGGGGCACTCCTTTTTGAACAGTGCCTTTCCCTTGATGTCCACAGTATCACCTTTCTTGTAGATACTCATGTACGTGGCCAAAGAAACAACTCCATGTTTTCTAAAAGGCGTAGAGAAGGGTCCCCAGGGAGGCTCGGTCGGTTAAGCCTCTGCCTTCGGCTCAGGTCACGATCCTGGAGTCCTAGGATCCAGCCCCACATCGAGCTCTCTGTTCAGTGGGGAGCCTGCTTCTCCCTCTGCCTCTGTGTGCTCTCTCTCTCTCTCTCTCTCATAAATAAATAAATATAAATGAATAAATGAATAAATAAAATCTTTTTAAAAATGTTAAAAGGCCTAGAAGGCATAAAACAGGTACCTCTCCTCTTTCCTCTTGTATTGGTCATTTTGGTGAATTACTGGAAGATGGCAGTTCAGGCCAAAAGGAAGCTGAACCATGTAACTGCTTTAAATACTCAAAAAATTAAAGATAATTAAGAAAAAAAGTTGAACATACACGGAAACAAAGGTATCTAAGCATTTAGCAAATTGAGGGCATGACAACACAGAGATGAGGATTGTCAGTAACTCTGGAACCCTGTGCTCTGACTAATGGGCTATAGTTTGAGGGAAAACAGGCTTGCAGGAGGCTGATGCATTCGGGTTGTAGTTGGTAGTAATATCAGTGTCATCACGCCGAAACTCTTCTCTGTATGTTGTAAGGCACGGCAAATGAGCAAGTGCACTGGCGGTGTGGGGCCACCTCCGGCTCTTGAGGTCAGAGGAGGGAGGTAACGCGGAATGGAGAAAGGCTGTGCTCCTGGATTAGAACTGGAGTGATGGGTATGAGTTCACGATTTCCCAGCTCTATCTGCTGTCGAAGATAAAGCGGGACATTAGTTAAAGCTGTGAAAGCAGATTTTATTCAGGAACTACTGACAGTATACCTGTGAAACACATAATATATGTTCATAAAAATAAATTATTGTAAATAAATAAAAGAAAAGAGAAAGAACTACTGACAGTAGGGACAAGATCGAGTCCTGTTCTGATTTGCACAGAGTAACTGGTGTTTTAAAGTGAGAAGGAAGCCGTGGGGAGGGGGTAGAGGGCTGCTCAAGCGAAAAATTACAAAGGATTGGTCAGTGTCAGTGGGACTTAGGCTGGCTGTGCCTGCCAGCTGGCAGTGGTCACAATCAGGATTCTTCCTCCCACAGAGACTGGGAGAGGGAGGCCCTATCCTGCCTGCTGACTGCCTTCCAAGGGCATGACTTCCAGAGCCCCAAGAAAGGCATTCCTGAGTTGTAGGAGATGCAAATACATCTCAAAGCTTCGGGGGAAGGATTCACAATTCTAAGCCCTTTTTAGTGAATGCTCTAAGACAGGGTATCAGTATAGCCTATCTCAGATGTTGGCTGGAATGAACAGAATTCTCCTGGCAGTGCTGAACTTTCCAGGCAGGCTTATGAGGGAGAGGCTGGGCTCCTCCTAGGCACGTAGTCTTAGCTACTTGAAGTCATGCTGGAGTTTGGTCTCTCTTAGCGTCGAGGTTGGAACGGGATTGTTACGTTCTTTCAGTTCTCACTGCTGAAAGTGACTTGAAGCAGTGTCACTCCTGGACCAAAGGACGTGTTAAGTCCTCAGATCTTGGTGTCTAAATACCATTCCCTTTAAAAGGAACAAGTCTGCTTGGATAAATTGGTTGATTCCAGATTAGGGACAGGGAAAGTACAATGTATTTGGAACATCTTGTCCAGAAAGCCAGAAAGTCTCAAAGACCAGTGGGCGGGACCAGGTATGTAATTTGCAGGGCCCAGTGCAAAATGAAAATGCAGGCCCCTTGTTGAAAAATGACCAGGAACGTCAGACTAACAATAGCAGAGCAGTGAGGCACGCAGGTGGCTTTCCTAAGAGCAAGGTCTGGGGCAACCACCCAAGTCACACGCCTGAGATGTTGAGCCTGATTATGGAAGATGTGTTAAAAGTTCAGAGGAGTCAGCTTGAAGGGGCTCCTGCTGGTTAAATTTGGGACAATTTGAGAACCAAAGAACAATAATAATGGCAGTGGGTTCTAAAACATGAAACCAGAAAAGAAGCCATGAGTTTATAGTGATACTAAAAAGATGTGTATGCAAGGGAAGGAAAATTTTAGGAAGAATGTCTGCTAATACATGTAGACAGAATGATAGAATTAGGGGGGCGCCTGGGTGGCACAGTCGTTAAGTGTCTGCCTTCGGCTCAGGGCGTGATCCCGGCATCATGGGATCGAGCCCCACATCGGGCTCCTCTGCTATGAGCCTGCTTCTTCCTCTCCCACTCACCCCTGCTTGTGTTCCCTATCTCGCTGGCTGTCTCTATCTCTGTTGAATAAACAAATAAAAAATCTTAAAAAAAAAAAAAAAAATGATAGAATTAGGGAAACTACCATTCGTTGCAGTCCCCAATGTAACAATGATGCTAAAGCCGTTGAATTAAAGATTGTTGAGGAAAAGGATATGCACACAATTGATGTCTGCCTTTATTACCCCAGAGGTTACTTATTAGTTACAGATGGGGAAAGATGTTTTCACAATAGAGAGATCTGGCAGAAACTGCCTTTACCAAATGACCAATTCTGCATGGCTGACAATGAGAATATGTTAATCGTGTGTCTCTTGATATGAATACTATGTAGTATTTTGCCCAAGACATTATAGGAATCTGATCATGAGAAAGCAATCAATCAGACAAGGCAACTGGCTTGAACCCTTACAAAATGAAAAAAGAGAAGAAAAGAAAAAAAGAAAAAAAAAAAGCACCCCAGGGCTGTTCTGGATAAAAGGAGGATAAAGAAACATGAGAACCTAAAGTGAATCACGTGACTTTTGACGACCCAGATTGAAAAGGAGCTAAGGAAGACTTTCAGGGGACAACTCAGGAGACTGGGATTTTGGACTGCAGATAATACTAGGCATCAGTGTTAAATTTCTTGGGTGTAATGATCATGTAGGAGAATGTCTTTGTTTCTTGAAGATACATGCCAACAAGTTTAGAGTGAAATGCCCTGACGTCTGCAACTTGGTTTCAGATGAAAGGGAAGGGAGGAGGGAAAGAGAGAGGAGGAGAGGGAGAGATTCCGAGAGAGAGAGAGAGAGAGAGAGAGAGAGAGAGAAGTGGGGAGAGGGATAGAGAGGGCAAATGTAGCAAAATATTAACAATTGTTTGAATGTGGGCCAAGAGTATATAGCTATGGTACTATTTTTTTCATTTTTCTGTAGGGACAGACGTTTTTAAAAATAAGCTAAGGAGAAAAGTTTTCCTAGCTAAAGTCACGTATCAAAGAGGAGCATAGTTCCTAGCACAGCAAGGGCAGAAAGGCTCTCTAGCTTGATTGGCAGGACCCTGAAGGGACAGACGTGCCACCAGGTACATTAACATAATTCACGTGTGTCTCCGATCTGTGTGCCTGGCATCATCAGTCATGGTGAGTGGAGCAGAGCTGACAGCAGACAGCAGTGTGTGATGGGCACCGTCCCCAGTGTGGACTAACGAGAAGAGCCGAGACTGGTATTGGTAGACCAGCTGGCCAGGGGCTGAGGTTCCTTCTGTGTTCAGATGCCTGTGCAGACTTGGACAACTTTTTGGGGGGTCTTATTTGAAAATTGGAGAAAATATGCCTTCTCTACTTATGCAACAGAGATTGAATAAGATAATGTATGAGACAAACATTATTTCATAGATTTATTTTGTAGATTATCTCATTATATTTTATTTTAGGATTTTAATTCTGGAAACACAGATTTCTAAGATATATATGATCTCTTATAAATGTTCTTGCTGTCTGTAGTCTTGTTATAATTTGTGTCCTATAAATACAGAATTTATGATCATTCTATTTCACACAATTTCCATCAAAAAGAAAAAAAATCAGTGCCTCTAAAATGATAAAATCATCTCAGCTGCATTCTTGAGTACTCCTGACAGGAGAGCATTTCTATTCTGAGTGGGCTTCCAACTGCACATTTCAAACTTATTTTTCCTCTTCACTCCCTATATCGTTTCAGGGCTGGGTAGAGTAGGACACGTTCATATCATGACATGCCTTCTGGGTTAATCAGCCTAATGGGCAGCAGGGATATCCCTGCAAGCCACCCCCACACTAGGATGGTTAGCAATAACCATACACCCAGCTGATTATGAATCACGCAGATCTACCCCGCCAAGCCCTGGCATCCCTGACTCCTCCCTTTTTTTTTTTTTTAAGATTTTATTTATTTATTTGAGAGAGAGAGAGAGAGCATGAGCACGAGCAGGGGGAGGGGCAGAGGAAGAAGGAGAGGCAGACTCCCGCTGAGCGGGGAGCGTGACACAGGGCTCAATTCCAGGACCCTGAGATCATGACCTGAGCCGAAGGCAGACACTTAACTGACTGAGCCACCCACGTGTCCCCTGACTCCATTGCTCCTTAGCTGGAGACCAAAATGTCATAGCCATTCCAGTGCTGTCTGTGCAAGGGAAAGTATGAGGGAGAGAAAATCTAAGAGGAGAGAGACAATGGTATTAACTGGTTACAGTTAAAATATCTTACTTAGAAAAAAAAAAAGAGGAGAGTGAGAGACCAAGACAAGGGAGAGAGCTTATCGGCATTTGTAACATTAAATGGGAGGCAGAGGCCTCTGCCGGGCAGTGAGAAGTGTGGGTTTGAAGAGATGATGCATTGCAATGTAGAGATGATGAAGTCATTTCACAATCTTTGTGGCTGCGTGAGTGAACGAGCTCCCACCAAAAGAAAGGGTGTAGAAGGAGAAGAGAAGTGAACCAAGGGCAGAATGGTGGGTGATACCCGTATTGTGTTGTGAGGTATAGGTGAGGAGACTGCTGTAAAGTCTTGAACCAAAATTCTGATTGCAGTTGGGATAAGGGCTGTGAGGGATGAGCACAGCCAAGTTGATTTGGGTTTTTGTCACTTACAGTGGAAAGCTTTTTGATAATACTCTTAAATATTGAAAACTGGATATACACCTATGCTTATAGCTCTTACACAATTATAAAATCAAAACATACTAGATGCTAGCAAAACTATAAAACTCATCAAGTAGAAATTAACATTCAGGATGACAGATGGAATTGTCTTGCTGAAATAAAATTTTTGCTATTGGTGTTAATAGTAGAACAATCTATGTGGTCAAGGTTTCACTTGTTGGTTTGGTTATTTTGATTTTGACCATACCACCTGCTATTTGAGTAATTGTCATGATTTGTGTTGATAGTTCTTCTCTTTTTAAACTTATTTATTGATGGAGTTTTCTCTTTAACAAAGTTTGTTTTACAACCCTTTCCTGTTATTTAGAAGGGACAGTCTAATGTGGATCTCAAATGTGATGACAAAAGTATCATTTGACAAAGTGTATACATTGATTGTTCACTATGCACATTAATGATGTGTGGTAAGTTGGTGTGTGTTCTCATCACACAATCCTTATTCCTTGTGGCTCACAGTGTGAATATGGAGCTGGATGCTGGGATGCACACTTCTGAGTTCTATGTGCTTATACCATCAAGTGTATTTTGATGACTCAGTTTTCCCACCATTTGTTCCCCATTGAACTGGTACAATACCTTTCACCTTGATAGCCTGGCTTTAAATAGCCTGCAAATACTTAACCATATAAAGAAAAGATCTAAAGATATATAGTCAAGTAAAATTGGGGGTGGAGGGAAGCATGCAAGGGAGAAGAAATTCTAATTCACCGTTGCTCAAAAAAGGTGTCCATACTGTCAAAAGGATGTATATACCAACCTTTCCATGTCAAAGGCTTTTGGGAAGCAGTGTGATGTGGTAACAAGGAGCATAGGTTTGGGAGTGAGACAACTCTGATTTTGATTGATGCTCTCACTAACTTTGACACTGGAAAGTTATTTAGTTACTTGGTTTTTCTCATCTGTAGAGTAGTGTTACAATGATTAAATGAGGTCTTGTAGGAGCACCTGGGTGGCTCAGTGGATTAAATGACCAACTTTGGTTTCAGCTCTGGTCGTGATCTCAAGGTCATGGGATTGAGCCCTGTGTTGGGCTCTGGGCTTAGCTCAGAGTCTGCTTGGGACTCTCTCTCCCTCTCCTTCTGCCCCTCCTCCTACTCACGCATGTGTGAGCTTGCTCTCTTCTTCTCCCTCTAAAATAAATAAATAAATCTTTAAAAATAAAAAAAATAATAAATGAGGTCTTGTAGCTGAAATGCCGAAAGCTGTGCCTGCTACACAGTTGGTGTTCACTAATAGTAGTTACTGTCGGTTGTAGGCATTGAGCAGGTCTAGAATAAATGTGGAACTCAAAATGGTGGCAGATGAGGTAAGTAAGGCTCAGAGGTATGATGGGTTTGACCATAGAGAGGGCTGTGTCAATCAAACCAACCGAGCAAAGGGTGAGTGTTAGCACCTCGGGCTACACAGACTTTACCTATCCAGATTATTGCCCGTTCTGATGTTTGACCCGCATTGTAATGTCCCACCGTATTTGTGTCAAGATAGTTGCACCTGTTCCAAAGTGTCCAAAAACCCGGCATTAATCACAGTTTTTTAAATAAATTTATTACCAATTTGGGTAAATCTTTGGTACACAGTCTATTTCTGGGGATTAAAATGATTATTTCTTTTGTCTTTGAGGATTATAATGCTTTTGGTCTTCTTTGGAGCTTCTCTTTATGGTCCTTCTTAAAGAACTAATTTCTATTCTTTGTTGTTATCATTAGTCTAAAGAATTCAGTCCTAATCACGTAGTAGCAGAGGTTCGGTTCAAGCAGACCTGGCTCCCATCCTCGCCATCACTTAGCTATTGTTTGATCTTTTTGAGCACTGGTTTCCTAACTTGGCTTAGGTTAGGTTAGATTAGGAATAATAATGCCCACCTCCTCTGGATTGGTATGAGGATTAAATGAGATGATGTCTCGAAAGCTCTGGGCTGGTCATCAGCAGCATTAGTAACCTTAGCACCATTATTCATATCCTCCTAACTCCTCCCATCCCAATTAAAGAGCTCTTTGCAAGATGAACAGTTCTTTGGCATTTAGAATATTTGTATATTTATATTAATATATATATAAAATATATAAATATATAATAATAAATATAATGCAAATATATAAAAACATAAAATATAACTATAATAAATTATATATAATACAACTATATAATATAAATATATGTATATTTCATTCTACTTTATTTTATTTTTGTAAGTAAGTAATCTCTACACCCAATGTGGGGTTCGAACTCACAACCCCAAGATCAAGAGTCACACGCTCTACTAACTGAGCCAGCCAGGCACCCCCCCACCACCAAATATTTAATTCATGTTGGGAAAATATTAAAAACTATAGTACCAGGCTGAGTCTTACCGCATTTGAGAAAATCAGAGAGGAATTTTTAATTATAAGCTTACTTTGTCCAAGATGAAGAGATACTAGAATTCCCAGGCAAGGGGGGAAAAAATCTGCCATTAACCTAAATATGTGATAATCATCAGAATTTCCTTTTCCCTGAGGAGTACAGCTAAAACATAAATGATTCCCAGAGATTATCCACAAACACATTTACCGAGAGGCAGGAGGGTGCAGGGGAGTTGCTAATGAGTCATCTAAGCAAGTCATTGCCTCTGCTTTTCTTCTGTTTCTTTGCCATCAAGTGAGGTGATTATCCTTTAGTTGGGGAGAGGAAGGTGGTTGGGAATATGTGTAGGACATTTCTGTTATTGGTAGCCATTGGACATATTCTGTATATGGTAGCCATTTTCCAAGATGGCCTCCAGTGATCCCTGCTTCTGGTGTTCACACCGCTTTGTGGTACCTCCCATGGTGCAGCAAGGTTGGTCTACATGACCAAGAGGATGCCACAGAAGTGAAGGTCAGCCACTTCCAAAGGTTAGAAGAGGTGTTGCAGCTTCCCTCTCTGACTCTCGCTCACCACTTGCTCTATCAAAAGCCTCATTGCGAACAGCTCTATGGAGTTGCCCATGTGGTAAGGACCTGAAGCCTGTTGCAGACCAGCCATGTGAGCGAACTTGGAAGCAGGCCCTCCATACCCAATCAGGTCTCAGATGACAGCAGCCCCAGCTGATACCTGGAGTGCAGGCTTTTGAAGACCCTGAGACTGAACCACCCAGCTAAGCTGCTCCCAGATTCCCGACCTTTAGAAACCGGGATAATAAAAGATCATTGTTTTAAGATGCTAAGTTTAAAGTTGTTGTACAGCAATAGGTAACTAATACAGGATGCTGCTGGCTTTTTATAAGCAGGGTCAAGGGTGCTGGATGTCCTGCAGTCTGTGGAACAGCCCTGCTCAGTGAAGACTTGTCCTACCTTCCCACAGATGAATGTTTGTGCCCCCTACAAAATTCTTACATTGAAACCTAATCCACAAGGTGATGGTATTTGGAAGTGAGGACTTTGAGAAATGATTGGGTCATGAGGCGGGGGGAGTCCTCAGGAATGGGGTTAGTACCCTTATAAAAGGACCCTGGAGAGCTCCCTTGCCCCTTCTGCCATAAGCGGGCACAGTGAGAAGACAGTTGTCTGTGAACCAGGAAGTGGGCCTTCCCCGGACCCTAAATCTGTCACTGCCTTGACCTTGAACTTGCCAGCCTCCAGAACTGTGAGAAAGAGATGTTTGTTGTTTAAGTCACACAGTCCATGGTATTTTTATTGTAGCCATCAGAAAGGACTGAGACACACCCCCAGTGTGGAACTCAGGCCCTTCCTCACACTGGCATGATCCCTCCAGCTTTGAAATGTGTAGGATTGTATCCATTCCTTTACTCAAAGCACAGCTCCCCTTGTGCATGGGCTGGCTGCATTTTTACCTTCGCAGGCTTTTGCCAGATAAAGCATGTGGTAATTGAGTAGGTCTCATTCATTATCAATCAACAAAAGCTTGGAGTGATGTCTCCAAAGTCCAAAAACATACAAACAATGAAGGTGAAGAGGAGAGTAATAAACGTGACTAAGGGAAACTGGAAGTTTTGATTTATGCATGAAGATAAGACAACACAGATAAACAGTACAAATGATAAATAAGACCTGAAGATGAGAGGGATGGAAACAATTAAAGAGAAAAAAAAAAGATGAAGGAAGAAGACTTTAAACGATTTGATTGATCGCTTCTTGACCATCATTTAAGAAAATATAAGATGTGTGTATTTTGGGTTGTCTGAGAACCCAGACTCCCAAGATGACCTTTTTGCCTGGGGTTTGTTATAAACAACACTTCTGCAAGAGAGTAAGACATTGGGTTTTTTTCTCCCCACAATCCACAAACACCTCACTCAGGACAGGAAATGTACATTCAGTGAAGGACTATGTCAAAAACACAATCCACAGGAGAATGGTTGAACTACTTTTTTTCTTTTGTATGGAATTAAATTGTTGGAAGGAAGGCAAGGAAGTGACACATTTCACCTCCTGTTTCTGGCTGAAGGGACAATCCTTAAACCCACAGTGTTTGTTCATCAAATCCTTTTGGGTCTTAGGTACTGTGGGTTAATTAATTTATTTCCCAGTCAACAAATCTTAATTTTTTCCCATTTCCATAAGGAGATGAGATACAGTGCCTTTATGTAGATTGTGAATCTATTCTACTTTCTATTAAAAGTAGGGGAAAACTATCCTCTGTGTCATCTCCTTGAACAGTAGTTTGACTCCTACTGCATGCAGGTTGGTGTTGATTTTTCCTATCTTTATTTAAGTAACTTCTCTCCAACTTCGTCAAGGCAGAGAATAAATTGTATTTCTTGCATGTCTTTCTGAAGGTAATTGACTTCTCACTACCTGTCAGAGTCTTAGCCTCCTCATCTGTAAAATATAAGCACTTACTGTACAGAGTCGCATATATACTTTATATACTTTATACTATATACACATGTATAGAGATGAAAGTGCTCATGAATAGTGAGAGAAATAGTGGCAGAAAAATGCTAACTACTTTGTTTCCAATTCAGTTTATGGGAGTTGAATATTTTTTTCCTAAATCTGGGACAGGATAATTTTGTACATATGAGAAAGCATGTCAAACCTAAGTCAGGAGAGTGGAAAGTGAGAACAGCCAGTTGGATACCTGGTTCTTAGACTCAGGCCAGGGGTCTAAGCGGGGGAGTGACCAGCCCCTCTGTGGTGGGAAAGTCATGGGTGCAGCTTAGGTTCCATGAAGAGGAGAGTGTATAGAACCAAAAGAGGTGAGGATGAGCAGGGACCAAACCCAAACTCATGCTAGCTGTTTAAGGCAGAGGTCTTTAACTGGGAGAAAGCACTCCTTGTGAAGACTTTTGGAGGGGTACGTGTACATAGGTGTTTTAAGAGAGTCCATTTCTAGATCCTCAGCTTCAATTTCCAATCTTTCCTTACTTGCTCCATTTCAGAGCTGACCTGTGATGGGATGGGGGATGGGAGACAGCATCTCCCCTCTAATCCTTTCATGCCAGCCTTTCTTCCCCTTTCCCAAAGAAAGGCACACCCTTCATCGCACCGTGTTGCATTACCCTGGATGGGGAAAACCTCTAGGGCAGCAAACAAAGGGACAACTGGAAATACTGGTACTGGTTCTGAGAAAGCACATGACTCTGGTGGCCAAGTAGCAGACCCTTCCAGCTGGTGGTCTCCAGCTCTGCACGCAGAAGAATTGACATCAGACCTTACTGACCTGTCTCTTGGTAAGCCATCACAAGTAGTTTGTGATTATAGATCGCTCCGATTTGGGGCATAACTCAAAAGGAGCTCAAAGATTTGAGAGCCATTGCTCTAAGAAAACTTCTTCCTTTTCCATCCATCTATTTGTAAGTAAGGTTTCCAGAGCTTCCATCTATAAAATGAAAAATAGGAATAGAATTGATGGTGAATCTTGTCTTATTCTAGAGACCAGTAATACTAACAGATGACGAAACTGGGGGGATATATATATATATATATATATTGCTATAACAAAATACCACACTGGGTGGCTTATAAACAACAGAAATGTACTTCTCACTGTTCTGGGCATTGGAAAGTCCGAGATCAAGATGCTGGCAGACTCTGGTATGTTAAGAGCCTTCTTCCTGGCTTATAGATGGCATTTTTTCCCTGGGTCTTCACTTGGTGGAAAGGGCAAGGGAACTCTGTGGTGTCTCTTTATAAAGCTACTAATCCCCTTCTGACCTAATCACCCCAAAGGCCCCATCTCCTAACACCATCACATGGGGGATTAGGATTTCAACATGTGAATCTGGGGAAGACACAAACATTCAGACCACAGCAATTTCCAATAAAAATTTATTTAGGACAAAACTGTAGTGACAGAAGGCAGATCAGTGATGGGTTGCCTAGAGTCAGGAATAACAGTTGAGGATTGTCTCAAAAGAGGCAAGAGGGAAGCTTTGAAGTAAAGTTTTATATCTTGATTTTGATTGTGGTGTTGGTTGTATAAGTGAATATAATTGTCCAAATTTATCAGTATGTACACCTAAAGGGGGTGAAGTTTTTGGATGTAAATTATATCTCATTAAAACTGGGGAAAAGGTTTACTCTTCTGTTCAATTTTTATCAAATTTATAGTATTTATGTTGTCTTGATCAACTATGTACCAGTAATCAGTGTAATGGCAACTCGACACAGAAGAAATTTTTAACATTTAACATTTTAACTTAGTGGCTATGGGAAACCCAGCAAATTTTAATTTATACTTTTTTCCCAGAGGAAAGAGTGATCAGTGAAAGGCTGTAAAGTATAAAATATAATTAAGATTAAATTCTATGGGAAGGAAAATATGATATCAAAGGGGGAAAGAAACCATATAAAATGCCAAAGGTTAAAGAAGAGGCTGTTCAAATATCTTAAAATATGAACGATGGTGGATTATAACTAAATACCATGTTCTGTAGATTCCATTAGATTTATTTAAAAAAATGATATAACATGGGGCACCTGGGTGGCTCTGTTGGTTAAGTGTCTGCCTTTAGCTCAGGTCATGATCCCAGGGTCCCGGGAATGATATAACAGTTTCATTTTCAAATAATGAGGGTTACAATATATTGGAAAATTCATTCTTTGCAACTATTTAGACTTAGGATAACATTTTAAAAATATCAGCTTACAAATGTACAGGAACAGTATATAATCTTTCCAAGTACTTTTGTTTTTATTTTTTTTAAAGATTTATTTCTTTATTTGAGAGAGAGAGCCTGAGTGGGGAGGGGGTGGGGGTAGGGAGAGGGGCAGGCAGAGGAAGACAAGTAGACTCCCTGCTAAGCAAGGAGCCCAATGCAGGGCTCTATCCTAGGACCCTGAGATCATGACCCAAGCTGAAACCAAGAGCTGGACACTTCACTGACTGAGCCACCCAGGCGGCCCTCAAGGTACTTTTAAGAATAAAAAAAGAAAGAAAGAAAGAAAGAAAGAAAGAAAGAAAGAAAGAAAGAAAGAAAGAAAGAAAGAAAGAAAGAAAGAAAGAAAGAAAGAGAGGCAAAGAGGACTGAGAAAGACTAACCTCAGGTAAAGAAGGGAAACTTGGAGAGAATGTGCACAGAATTCAAAAGAGGACAGGCTTTTGAGGAGGGGAGCTTGTTCTATGTCTCAGAGAGACTCAGGCAGGCAGGTGCCACAGCATCTCTACTGAGGCTTTGACTCAGGAGTATGTGTCGGTGGGAGATATTTTTGCCTATTGACTGTCCAAGCGGGGATTTTGAGTGTGGAGATCAAGCATTCCTTAGCCCCTCTAGAGGCTCAGAAAAAGTTGAACTGTTTGAGAGCAGAGGAGGGGCTCCAAAGAGATTGCAAAATTGGGCGTGATTGGGGCGCCTCAGACAGCAAGAAGGTCCTTAAGTGTAGGGGAATGAACCCAGGCCCATGGACTCTGAGAGCAGTGGAGTCCAAGGCCTTCCTGCCTAGGACCCCCAGGGCAGGTGCCTGGTAAATTGTCTACCTAGGAAGATACCCAGTTTTTAGTCTAGATAGCAACTGCTGTGCCCAGCTACAAAGAGAAGGAGGGGTGACACTCATCCCCAAGGAAAGTGGTCTTGGGCTCTTATGAACCAAATACCCCATCCCCCAGTGTTCTGGGATGTCTAAAACCCTCTTGATTCTTGCATAACCCAAAACCTGGGAACCCTAATCATGGCTACAATTGGATGTCCTCCCTGCCCAGTGGGAAGTTTTAGAGGAAGAAACATAAACATCACACTTCTTGAAGTCTGCATGTTCTTGCATATTGAAAACCACTCCATAAGGACTGAATAGTGTTGGGTTGGATGGGACGTCGAGGAGGTCATAGATACAGCTTAGGCAGAGTGGGGGGCAAGACCTAGATTGTATAAAACGAGGAATGAATGGGAGGTGAGGGCATGGAGAAAACAAATGTAGACTGCTCTTCCAAAAAAGTCAGCTATGAATAGAAGGTGAGGGAAGGGGTGGAGGCTTGAGGAGGATGCCGGTAGAGGATTCAGCTGGGAGACCAAGGCCAGCAGCGTCCTAACACGCTCTTTTGCCCACTGTTGCTCTCTTGTCCAACTTCTCTGGGCGACTGTCTCTCGTTTCACTGGCATTTATATAAGTGACTTTAAGGGTAAGTGAGCTGCAATCTCAGTTGTTAACATTATAAAATTCTATCTCTCATGAAGGTAAAGCCCAATTGGGTCTTCCTACTGGGTAGTCACATTCTCCAGCAGAGATGCAGGGGCCCAAGCTCATTTCGACTCAGCTTCCAGAGCTGCCCAGGAGAAGGAAAGTAGCATAGGGAATTGCTTGTAGGGGGCTTATACGGGCCAGGACGGAAATGGTGGACATCATTCTGCCCACTTTGAGCAGAATGGTTGCACGACCACATGTCACTGCAGAGGGGCTGTAAACTGCAACATGGCCGTGTGCTACACTAGGAGATGGGTCTGGTGGATGTGCACTAGTCTCCACCACATTCTTCTGCCCCTTCATTATTGTGACCTCCTTAGCCCACATCTTAGCCTCTTAGGACCTTGCCCTCAGTTTGGACTGGTATCTTGATTAGGGTATTGCTTCAGACTCCTGTCCCAACCTATTTCCAGCCTGATACATTCAAGTCTCTGAGTTTCTTATTTCTTCTCTTTTCTTTTCTTTTCTTTTTTCTTTTCTTTTCTTTTCTTCCTTTTTTTTTTAAGATTTATTTATTTATTTGAGAGAGAGAGAGAATAAGCTGGGGGAGGGGCAGAAAGAGAGGGGCAAGCAGACTCCCTGCTGAGCAGGGAGCCCGACTTGGGGCTCTATCCCAGAACCCTGAGATCATGACCTGAGCTGAAATCAAGAGTCAGATGCTTAACCAACTGAGGTACACAGGAACCCCTCCGAGTTTCTTGTAGAGACTGTAAGGGAATCATCTCTGCTTTCAAGTCACATAACCCCTAAATTCTTGGCTTGGGAAGTATCAGAGGGGAAGGATATGGAGTTGGGGTGTGACAGACACCAGGACCAAGCAAACTCCCATGAAACATGGACATATATATTTCATATATTATTTGCGTGCGTGTGTAATTATTGATTGCTTGACTGTGTTTTTTTTTTTTTTTTTTTTTTTTAATTTTCCTCCACGTCCAGTGTGGAGCCCAATGCAGGGCTTGATCTCACAACCCTGAGAGCAAGACCTAAGCTGAGATCAAGAGTCAAATGCTTAAGGGACTAAGCCCACCCAGGTGTCTGTAGACATCTACCTTTATATTTTGAGGACTTGTTTTCTATTTGTGTTAAGTTAGTTAACTTTGGATTCATTATATTTAATCAAATGAGGATTAGGACATAGTCTAAATTTCGTAGTAGTGCTTTGGGTAAATTATTAATATCTCCAGATAGCTAATCTCATTTTGAATTTTTCTTTTTAATTTTCTTATTGAGCCATAACTGACAAAAAATAAAATCCTCCCGGGGCACCTGGGTGGCTCAGTCGTTAAGCGTCTGCCTTCGGCCCAGGGCCTGATCCCAGGGTGCTGGGATTGAGCCCCGCATCGGGCTCCCTGCTCTGCTGGGAGCCTGCTTCTTCTTCTCCCACTCCCCCTGCTTGTGTTCCCTCTCTTGCTGTCTGTGTCTTTCTCTGTCAAATAAATAAATAAAATCTTTAAAAATAAATAAATAAAATAAAATCCGCCCTTTAAAAATGAACAACTTAGAGTTTTTTTAGTATATTCATAAGTCTGTGCAACCATCACTACTGTCTAATTCCAGAACATTTTCATCACTTGAAATAGAAACCACATTCGATTAGTAGTCACTCTTCATTCTCCTGCCCCCAGCCCTACTTACTTTGGCAACTACTTTCTGTCTTTGTGGATTTACCTATCCTATATATTTCATATAAATGGAATCATATAATAGGTGGCCTTTTCCATTTCGTTCCTTTCAATTAGCATAATGTTTTAGGTTTATCTCTGTTGTAGCATGTATCATGGATCATTACTTCATTCCTTTTTGTGGCTGGATAATATTCCATTATATGGATAAACCACATTTTGATTATTGATTCATCAGTTGACGGACATTTGGGTTGTTTTGACTTTCAGGCTATTATGAATTATGCTATGAACGTTCATGTACAAATTTTTTATGTGAACATTTGTTCTCAACTCTCTTGGGTATATATGTAGGAGTAGAACTGCTGGGTCTTTTTGAGAAACTGTCAGGATGTTTTCCAAAGTAGCTGCATCATTTCTCATTTCCACCAGCAGTGCACAAAGGTTCCAGTTTCTCCACAGCCTTGCCAACATTTGTTATTTTTGTTGTTTTGATTGTGGCTTTAATGTGTATTTCCCTAATGGCTAAGGATTTTGAACATATTTTCCTGTACTTTTTGGCCATTTCGGCCACAGGATAAATGTCTCTCTGAGTATTCTGCCCCTTTTGTGTGTGTGTGTGTGTGTGTGTGTGTGTGTGTGTGTATTTTGCCTATTTTTAATTGTCTTCTAAAATTTTTTGGTTTTATTTTTGTTTTTTAAATTGTGGTTGTAAAAGTTATTTATATAAGGGGCCTGGGTGGCTCACTTGGCCAAGTCATGATCTCAGGGTTCTGGGATCCAGCCCTGCATCAGNATATTTTATATTTATATATATATATATATTTTATATATATATTTTATAATATTAAGTTTTCTATTTCTGTTTCCTTGTTTATCTTCTGTCTGGTTGTCACTATTAAAAATGGTGTACTGAAGTGTCCAACTATCACTGTTGAATTGTCTGTTCCTCCTTTGATTTCTGACAGCTTTTGCTTCATGTATTTTAGAGCTTCATTGTTCAGTGCACATATATTCATAATTATTATATCTTCTTAATGGATTGACACTTTTATCATTATAAAAGGTCATTCTTCACTGCAAGTAACAATTTTTGACTTAAAATCTGTTCTGTCAGATATTAGTATAGCCACTACAGCTTTCTTTTAGTTACTATTTGCATGGTATGTTTTTCCATTCTTTTACTTGAAACCTATTTGTATCTTTGTATCTAAAAGGTGTGTCTCTCGTGGACAGCATATAGTTGGATCACGTGTTTTTATCCATCCTCCCAGTCCTTGCCACCTTTTAATTGAAATGGTTAATCCATTTATGTTTAATGTAATTATTGGTAAGGTAAGATGTGCACCTTCTATTTTGCTATTTGCTTTCTCTATGTCATTTGCCTTTGGTGTTTCTCTATTCCTCTGTTACTGCCTTCTTTTTAAAGGTATTTTCTAGAGTAGAATTTAAGTTCCCTTGTCATTTATTACCTTTTTAAAGTTACTTTCTTAATGCTTGATCAGTGGATTTTAATTAAATTTTTAGTTTATAACAAACTAGGTTCAAATTAATACCAAATTGATTTCAGTAGTATATAAAACCTTTATTCTTATGTATCTCTATCCCTTCCCCCCTCTTTTGTGTTCTTATTTTCATTCAAATTATATCTTTATATTTTACATTCCCATCCACACAGATTTAGAATTATTAGTTTATGTAGTTGCCTTTTAGATCAGGTGGCAGGGAAAAAGTTACAAACAAAATATCCATTTATGCTGTCTGTATGTTCTGCCTATTTAGTGATTTTTATTGACACTCATATTTATGCAGATAGAAGTTACTATCTTGTGGGGCGCCTGGGTGGCACAGCGGTTAAGTGTCTGCCTTCGGCTCAGGGCGTGATCCCGGCGTTATGGGATCGAGCCCCACATCAGGCTCCTCCACTATGAGCCTGCTTCTTCCTCTCCCACTCCCCCTGCTTGTGTTCCCTCTCTCGCTGGCTGTCTCTATCTCTGTCGAATAAATAAATAAAATCTTTTAAAAAAAAAAAGAATTTACTATCTTGTGTCCTTCCATTTCAGCCTTCCTTTAGAATTTCTTGTATTATTTCAGGTGTGCTAGTAACAAATTCCCTCAGTTTTTGTTTATCTAGTAATGTCTTTATTTCTCTTCATTTTTGAAAAATAATTTTCTGGCTATAGAATTCTTGGTTGATAGTTTTCTCTTTCAATAACTTTGAGTACATCATTCCATTATCTTCTGGCCCCTCCATGGTTCTAATGAAATTCAGCTCTTTATCTTACAGAGGATCACTTGTATATGATGAGTTACTTCTCTCTTGCTGCTTTCACGATTCTCTCTTTGTATTTTCAACAGTTTTATTATATTGTGTCTAGATGTGGATCTCTTTGAATTTACTCTACTTGGACTTCTTGAATAATAATTGCTTGGATGTGTAGCTTAATGTTTTTCTTCACATTTGGGAAGTTGTGGGTCCAGTAGTTCTTCAAATATTCTTTCTTCTCCTTTTTGTTCTTTTTCTGTGACTGTTATTATGGTATATTGGTATGCTTGATGGTGTCCTACAGATCTCTGAAGTTGTAAATAGATTCGATTTTCTTCATTTTTTTTTTCTTTTTCTCAGACTTGATATTCTCAATTGATCTATCTTCAAGTTTGTTGATTCTTTCTTCCATCTGATCAAAACTTCTATTGAACCTCTTTGTAGTGAATTGCTTTATTTCTGTTATTGCACTTTCAATTTCTCTTCTATTTGGTTCTTCTTCGTAAGGTCAGGTAAGAATGTGAGAAGTTAAGGTAAGAATGTGAGAAGTTACAGCGACTGAATTTCTAATTTAGTATGGTTAAAATACAAAATGGGTGGGAATAGATAAGATGCTCTGAAAACAATCATGTTTGATAATAATAATTTAGTCATGTATTTTTTATCATCAGAAATCTAGTGACAAAGCACCAAACAGATCCAAATTGAGGGATCTTTCTACAAAATAACAAGCCTATAGTCTTCAAAAATGTAACTGTTACAAAAGGCAAAAGAAGGCCCAGCAACTATTCCAAATTAAAAAGACTAAGGAGACATATCTACTAAGCACAGTATATGATGATGGACTGAATCTCATGTTAGGAAAAATTTTTGCTATAAAAGACATAATTGGGATCATTGGCAAGATTTGAATATGAAATATATATTCATCAGCATGTTAAGTTTCTTGTTTTTGATCATTGCCCTGTGGTTATGTTATAGCACGTCCTTATTCTTGGAAAGTACATGTTTAAGTATTTGAAAGTAAAGGACCATGATGTTTACATATTACTCTCAAATGGTTCAGAATGTGTGTGTGTGTGTGTGTGTGTGTGTGAGAGAGAGAGAGCATGAGCAGAAATGTAAAATGTTAATAATGGTAAATTTGACTAAAGCATATATGGAAGTTCTCTGTACTATTTTTTTTTTGCAAATTTTCTATACATTTGAGATTTTATCAAAACCAAAAGTTAAAAAAATAATTTTTATAGAGGACCTATGTTATGCCAGACGTTGTTCCAATTATTGAGACACAGCGGTTTACAAAAGAAACTTCTTGCCATCAGGTAGTTTACATCCTAATGGGGGAGACAGAATGAACTAAAGAAGTAAATGATATTGTATACTGGATGGTGGTAAGTGAAATGAAGACAAATAGGCAGGGTGGAAGGATAGGATAAGAAGTTTCCAGAGTGAGGTATTTACAATTTTAAATAGATGGTGGGTAAGACACCTCTTCCGTCTTCAAATCTCTTGAATGCAGACTCTGGTCAGCCTGATAGTACCGCCTGCCTCTTGACTCCCATTCTAGGGCTGCTCTGTTATTGACAAGGTGTGGGACACACCTCTCAGTGCCCAGTCCTGTGCCTGCATGACTCAGATTGCAGGTTGCTTAATGCCCCTTGCTGGTTTGCAAACTCATCCCCATATGTTCAGGTCAAGAAGAGACCAAAGAAAGAGGCAGGCTACTCCAGATTGGTAGGTGGCAGGTTTAATAAGTAAGGGAACTTACATATGTGGCTGTCTTAGATGGAGGCAAGAGGAGTAGACCTCCACACCTGCTTGCCAAATTTGAAAAGCCTACAGAGGCCTTGATTGGGTTCAGTCACATATACCATCCAGAGGATCTCAACAATACCTTCCTCTCTCAAGGCTGTGTCTTTGGAAGAGCTCTCACTATGGGAACTGTAGGCAGAGTGTATTTTTTAAAGACGGGGTGGGGGTGAGGTTCTGACTGCCCAGGTCCAGGTTCAATCAATGATCATGTCCTCTAGATTACTTTCTCCCACACCCCCTGGAGCTAACCTTTGTCCAATGTGGAACAGGAGCTGACAGATACGTGCTTCCTCCTTTCTCTTCTACCTGCCCCCATAAAGGAAGGCTTCTGAGGGACCTGTTGAAAGACTTCTCAGTTGGTCCCGTAGGACTGAGTGACCAGTCGCCAATTTTGTAATGTGGTACTTTGCATCCTTGTGTTGATTCATCTGCCCTGCTTTGCCCCCTTCCCTCTGTCTTCTGATCCCTGAAATCACAATCCCCAGTAAAGTACACAGAAGCATCTTTCTCAGATTCTGTTTTTTGAGGGATCTAAGCTCAGATGGTAGCAGGAAAGGGCCCACTGAGAAGATACCTTCTTAAATGGGAATTCATTGAGCATTTAAAACAATTTAGTGATATTGGTTCTATTACTATAATCTCTTATTTCATTGTTGAGGAAACTGGGGTTTGGGGAGATGATGTAGCTAGCCCAAGGTCACATAGTGTAAAAGAGGTACAACCCAGTTTGTCTGTCTCCTGGCTCACTCTTATTCTGCCACCTCTTTTCTCCCATTGTATTTATTACTGCCATTTGGAAAGTTTCACTTTTACCAGTAAAGTTGACAGGAACCTAAGAAAGAGGTTTTTTTGTTTTTTTGTTTTTTTTTGATGTTAGGCTCTCAAGGTTAAGGGAAAATTTATAGTGAGGGTCAGGGTGTTAGTGATAGTAATAATCTTACTGTGTTAGTCAGGATAGGTTAGACTTTGCTGCACTAACAAACAACTCCCAAATTTTAGTGACTGAAAATAAGATCTCATTTTTGTTCAAGTTATATTTCTACAGCAGGACAACTAGGGGTTTCCACTCTGCATTATTTCATAATCCAGGCTAATGGAGCAGCCACTATCTGGAGCATTGCTGGCTGCTGTAGCAGAGGGAAAGACTGCTCTGGAGGCTCTCACACCAGCAATTAAGTGTTCTGCACGGAAATTACATATGTCACATTCTGTTCACAATTCATTAGCCAGGATGACTGTACCCAACCTGTTGGGGTCAGGAAGCCGTCCTACTCTATGTTCAGAAATATTTGTTGAACAGCATTAATGACTATCACACCCACTGAGAAAACTCCAAGGGGAAATGAAACTCAGGTAATAGAGGCAAGTTCTCCACTGTTATCATCTTGTCATCATAGAGAGCATCTTCTCTCCGAGATGAGGGAGACAGCAATATATGTCCTGGGAGTGCGGGGCTGGCTGAGTTACCAACTGAGTATGTGACTCTTGATCTCCAAGTGGTGAGTTCAAGCCCCACGTTGGGCATAGAGCTTACTTAAAAAATAGTAGGGGTGCCTGGGTGGCAGAGTCAGTTAAGGGTCAGACTCTTGGTTTTGGCTCAGATTGTGATCTTGGGGTCATGGGATTGAGCCCTGAGTTGGGCTGTGGTCTCAGCATGGAGTCAGCTTAGGGCTCTCCTTTCTTCTGTCCCTGCCCCTCTCCACGCCCCCCCACCACATACTCATGTGTACTTTCTCTAAAATAAATCAATAAACCTTTTAAAAAAAAGTATATCCTGCTTATTGAAAAAAATTGTATTCTAAGTTCTTAGCTTAAAATGCCCTTTCAGCTGATTTTTATTATTAATATTTTAAGGAAGGATAGCAATTACTCCAAAGCTTCACAGGCATCAATACTGATGTAATAAATGATGACATTCCTTTTAACCTCAACATAGTTATGTCTTACGTATAGTTTTGTTTGTAAATGACCTATTTACTCAATGACGCTCACAGGTTATACATTGCCCAAGTAAGTACACGATGCAGAATGGTTATCAGTAGCCATTATCTATAACATCAGCCACCATTCTGAGCCTGTCTACTAAGTGCAGATTTTGTTATAGTTCAGTTTCTTGATGTAATGAAAATGAGAGAGAGTTCCTGTATTGATTTGATTCTTTGTTCTAGATTTTGCAACATTGGAAAAGGTGGATCTTAACATTTTCTTTGTTAAAAAGAGTATATTTGCTATTCTTTGAGAAATGCCTTGATGTTGGCATCACATATGAATCTGCAATTAGCTATCTTTGACTGAACTTCATCGTCCCAGCTTCTTGGTGATAACATCACATCAGAATCTGTATTGCAGAGAGTAGATTATAGAGATTGGCGATATTGCTTCCTCCTTATCAGCATAGCCTGCCACTTCATCCTGGAAAGAAATGAAATTATTGTTACATGGCTTACACTTTTTCAAGCTCTGTTAGCTGCTCTTTAGTCCTTTTTCCCCTCCTCCTTTTATCTGGAAATGATTTATTTCATAGTTTATCTTAGTGTCTTCCAGGTTGCAAGGCTAAATGCATGATATGTAATTACCAAAGTGATCTTTTATTTTTCCACTTTAAAAATGACTTTTTTCCAATTCTAGGCACTATGGGTCCTCTGTTATAGCCACAAAAATTGTGACCTTGTAATATATACCAGGGCTCCCCTTGAACTTCTTCTTGTGGGATAGTGAAAATATGGACAAGTAACATGTAACAAAACCTAGACCTGTTTCGAGTCTTTGCCTGGAGACCACCTGGCATTAGATTGTTATGATAAAGGATGATTAGCCCAAAGTTATCCCAGATTGGAAAGGGCTGGCCATCTTGTTCCAAGGTGAGTCCTCCCTCTTGTTGGTAAGTCACTTAGTCATTTGTTGAATATGTACCCTGCATTTCATTTTGAAGCTCAGAATGGGTGAATGAATGCCATAGTCTGTTTAAATTTTAGGAAAACAGTGCTGTTAGCAGTGTGAGGCATAGCTGTGTTCAACAGAGTGAGGAATAGGCTGAAAATAAGAGTTGTAGTAACCCAAACACAAAGTGATGAGAGATTGAATTAAAACAGCGGTGGTGGGAATAACGAGGAGGGAATAGATTCAGGAGCTCTCCAAAGGGAGAGTCTACACTTGTCGGCTTGTTGCTATGGGGAGAGATGAGAAGGAGCACTAGGGAGGATGCTCAGATAGTTAGCTTGGCAACTAGGTGCATGGTGGTGCCGTTCATTGAAGTGAACACCAAAGGAAGAATGTGTGTGTGTGCGTGTGTATTGTATTAAGTTAGTGGCAGAGGAGTTGCTGAAAGAGATAAGATGAGTTTATTATTTGGATCTGGAAGCCCGCGAAAGTTTCATCTATTTACATTTTTCTTGTATGCCTGGGCTCTGGCTGTAACGTGTGGCAATTCCATACAAGTCGTAGTTAAACATGGTGCGGATGAGGTCAGATCAAGACACTATGGGTGGAATGAAAAGAGCTCCCCCTCCTCTGTCCCACTACTGGATGCTTCTCTCAGCACTGAAACATGCTATCATATTTCGTGCCTTAGGAACCCTCCCTGTACCTCTCATCCCCTCCATTACCTTTCCCCATCCACCCCTCTCCCACCTGGCTTGGCCGCTGCACCCAGCCTGCTCTGGCTAAGGCAACAGGGCTTTCTGTCTATGCTGCCCCATCTGAGGAACATGCCAGGATGCGGCGGCATTCCCACAGGCCCTCACTGCTCCTTCCTGCTGCTCTGAATTGAGAATAACTCTTTGTCCTACTCTGTGTCACCTGCCATACACCCCATCTGAGCACTGTAGTGACACTGTTTATGCCTCTGTGTCTCACAGGGTCCCCTGGGAAAACATCTCGTGGTTCAGACCTAGTCTGGGGGCCTGGGCTGTAGGCTGGACCCTGACTATACTCTTGTTCCTCCTTCCAGACACCTCCATGTCCTCATCCCCTCCCCACATAGAGTAGTATACAAACCGCCTTAGAGGCTAGTCCTTTAATGAAAATGCCCTTGCAAATGTAAAATATAAAGAGTTTTGGAGGGGAGGAGATTTTAAAAGTAACACATGCTTGCTGTAGAAGTCATTCAGGAAATGTAACAATGTATAAATAAAAATTTCTAGTATAATTACCCAGAAATCATCACTCTTAACATTTTCAATAATTTCCTTCCCACAATGTACCTCACATCTATTTTACTTAAAAATAATATTATACTATACCTGTAGTTTTTTAATATATGTAGTTTTTAAAAAGTCAGTTAAAGGTGTATTTCTGTTATTGATAAATATAGATGACAGGATTTTTAATGGAATTGCACTTTGTTAGATGGGTTACTGTCTTTTAATCAATCCTTACTGGCAGGTAGGTGGCTTCCCGTTTTTTATATTGTAAACAAGGCTATGCTGAATGGCCCCATATGTAGATCTCTGTGGGTTTTATTTGTGTATATGTGTGTGAATTACTTAGGAAATACTCCTAGAAGGTACGTTACTAGATCAAACTATTTATACTATAAAAGCAAAAATATATTGCCAAAATGCCCTTCACTTAAATTCTACCAATTTATGCTCCTGCCAGCAATGTATGGGAGTGCCCAGATCATCCTATTTTTGACATATTCTGGGTGTTTTAAAATCTCCACCAAGGGGCACCTGGGTGGTACAGTTGGTTAAGCATCAGACTCTTGGTTTTGGCCCAGGTCGTGATCTCAGGGTCCTCAGATTGCCCCATGTTGGACCCCCTGCTTAGCGTGGAGTCTACTTAAGACTCTCTCTTCCCCTCCCTCTGTCCCTACCCTGCTAATGCTTGCCCACTCTCTCTCTCTCATAAATAAATAAATCTAAAAAAAAAAAAAAGACTTAATATGCCAATATAGGACAACAGTTATTATGTTATTATTTAGAGTGAAATCAACTGCTGAATGACTGGTTATCAAATCTGATTCAGAACCACTTGGGGTTCTTGGCAGAGTGTAGCATCATTAAGGGCAAACCCTTAATCCTACTGAATTGGAGTCTCTGGGGTTGTTCCCCCAGAAACAACATTTTTCAATAGCTTCAGGTGAGAACTACTGGATTTGGGGGTGTCTTCTCTCAGGGGCTGCAAGGCCTGGTCCCCTTAAGCCATTTGGAATTACCCATTAACAACCTCCTGGAGGAGGCCTGGGGCTCTCAGTTGAAAGGAAGAGTTACATTATACTATCTGGGAAGGGTAACTCAGTAAGCACAATGACTTTATCTGATTAAAACATCAATGGACGTTCTGTGAGGGCAGGATCCATACGTGTCCTGTTCACCCTTGATATATAGCGTGTCATATAGTGCTTGGCGTATCCAAGGGCTTAGTAAGTATTGGTTGGATTGATAAATTCCGCTTTTTTAATTGCTTTTTTTAAAAATGGACTTTATATAGGACAGGCTTAAGTCCATATGAAAACTGAGTGGACAGTACAGAGATTTCCCATATACTCCTGCCCCCACACAGCCTCCTTCATTATCAACATCCCCACCAGAACCTCACCGGGTTCACAACTGATGAACCTATGCTGGGACATCATCACCATCACCCAAAGTCCGGAGTTTACATTAGCATTCACTTCTGGTGTTACACCTTCCATGGGTTTGAACAAATGTATAATGACACATATCCACCCTATAGTACAAATCCTTAAAAACCCTAAAGATCCTTCATGCTCTATCTACTCATCCCTCGCACTCCCCCACCGCTGGTAACTGGTGATCCTTTACTGTCTCCATGGTTTGGCCTTTTCCAGGATGTCGCAGAGCTGGAATCATATAGTATGTGGTTTTTCATTGTTTGTTTATTTTTGAAGAAGTTTTCCTTTACGTATAAATTTGCCTTCTTATTGCCAGCTTTAAGTGAGGCTGTTTCACTTCTCAGACCAGTGCAAAGCTACATTTTCTGGGTTGAGGAAGAGAATTGTTTTTATCTCAAATGTGTCCTGTGGTCAGGTGACATAGGGTAGAAAGGAGTGACTCATAACAAAAGTTAGGGAGTTGGGCAGGGAAGGGGCTGTATAGCTGTTCTTCTCCAGTCCTGCCCCTGTGAACGAACACGGTAGAGGTTTGCTAAAAGAAAGGAATGGGGGAAGGGTGGGGAGAAGAAAGAAGGAACTTCCAAGTACATTATGGGTAATTTAACTTAGTAATCTAGTCTCTACTTTGATTTCACCTTGACAATATTTAGGTCTAAATGGAGGTAAAGCAGATGTCATCCATTTTGAAGAGGAGCGTGTTGAGCTTGCAGTCAGTAAAATCTTTAGGCGAAGCTCGTGTCCCTTCAGCCAAGTAGGGCTGAAGAGTGACCTCTCTGCAGTGAAGTATCAACTGGACTTGGAGGACTTAGAAGAGGGATGGATTCGCTTGACAAGGCACACAGAGATTTTGGTCAGGTTTGTTAGCTATGGTTTGAATGCTTTCTTACCTTGTGTTCCTTTGACTGTGAGTGAGAGGTTCTGACCCAGGATGTAAAGCTTTCCAAAGGCAGAGGAGACATTGGAATCTGATGCCATGATGACGTAGACAATAGGCTCTCCATAGGCCTAGAACCTTCACGGGGCAACGACATTACTATTTTTCACCATTGAATGACCAGCAATGGCCAGAACAGTGCCTGACACACATTAGATGATCGATAGTTGTCAACTGAATGAATGAATGTCTACCAGTGAATACAGCTTATCAAATAGCAAGACCTAGCATTAAAATGAATTCTTCTAAAATTTTTCAACTCCATTACAGTTTTAATTAGAGAAATTTTTTTTTCTGAGAATAAGGTCATTTTGTTTTTGTTGCTTGGTGAATTAAGTCTAAATTGCTTAGGCATTTGACGTCCTCCATTCTGATATGCTCTCAAGTTAGCCTACTAGGATTACTAACTTTCACCTGACACCAGTGGTCCAGCTAAAATGGACAATTATTCCCTATTTTTAAAAATGAGCCTTCACACTGCTCTGCTATTTATTCCCTCTGACCAGGTCAAATCCCTTCTCTTCTGTTAAGACTTCTCTGAGATTACCTGTGGTGAACATTGTGACGGCCCCCCATATCTATTCCTGTTTTCTTTGTCACTTGCCCAATTTCCATTTCAGAATCATATCTTCCCCATGTGGGAAGAAGCCCAACTCCATTACTGGTGCTAAACAGCGGTGAAAGCAATGAACATAATCATACACGCTGGCCATAAATCAACATTTATGGATACCCAGGAATGGGTATGGGATTCAGGTCATACCAGAGCCAGAGGCAGAGACGAGTATTAGCTGGGGGTTGCCCACTTTCTCTGATTGAGATGAGGATGCATGTAGCTCTGGAAATTGTTGGCAGTCATCTCAGTTGGATGGAACTGACACGATGGTCCTTAACAATATCACTGAACTCCACAAAGCCCATCTTCTAGTTGGCTTTCAGTGAAATGAGCCAATAACTCATCTGTGTTATTGTATATATGAGCCTGTTTGAGTTGGTTTTGCTTTTCTTTTTTTAATTTGAACATACTGCTCCTCTTTTCATAAACTGGCAACCTAGTCTTCCTAGCACTTCTATAATCTTCCTGTTAGCACATAAGAATAATATACTATAATATATATATAATAAATAGTATATGTACTAATAACTATACATATGTGTGTGTATTGTCTACAGATATGCGTACAATCTAGTATAGTGATTTGTTCATAGTCCTGGCTGAACAAACCCATTTATTAAAGAAACAAATGTGTCTTTCAAGAGTGAGTCAGTTTCAATGGTTACAGAGTTAATCTAGATCAGTGGATTTACCTTATTTCTGTGACAATTTTAGAGTACAGTTTAAAATTCGTGTATAAATATAAAAGCTAAAACATAAAACTCTTAGGAGAAAACATAAGGGTAAATACCCATGACCTTAGATTTGGCAATTGATTCATAGATATGACAGTAAAAGCACAAGAGAAAAAAATAGCTAAATTGGACTTCATCAAAATCGAAAACCTCTGCACACCAGAGAACATTACCAATAAAAAAAGGAAACCTACAGAATGGGAGAAAGCATTTGCAAATCTCCTTATCCGAGAAGGGTCAGAATACACAACTTACAACTCCACAATAAGAAGACAACCCAATTTTTTAAATGGGCATAGGACTTGAATAACCATTTCTCCAAAGAAGATAACACAAACAGCCAATAAACACGAGAAAAGATGCTCAGGTTACGGAGAAATTGCAACCCTTGCTGGTGGGAATGTAAAATGGTTCAGCCACTATGGAAAACAGTTTGGTAGTTCCTCAGAAAGTTAAACACAGAATCACCGTAGGATCCCACAATTCCAATCCTAAGTGTACATCCAAAGTAGCAAGAAACAGATATTGAACTAGATACATGTACACACAAGTTCATAGCAGCACTATTCACAAAAGCCCAAAGTTGGAGACAACCCAAATGTTCACCAGTGGATGAATCAGTGAGCACATGTGGTATATCCATTCAATGCAATACTATTCAGCCGTAACAAGGAATGAAGGACTGCTACACACTACAATGTGTCTGAACTGCAAAACGTTATGCTAAATGAAAGAAGATGAACACAAAAGGTCACATATTACATCATTCCATTTACATGAAACATCCAGGATAAATCCATAGACACAGAAAGCAGGTTAGTATTTGCCAGAGCCTGGGGACGGAGAAAAGGAGAGTAACTGGTTACTGGGTATAGAGTTTCTTTTTGGGGTCATGGATATGTTTTAGAACAACACTGGGAATGTATTAAACATTCATTAAACATGAATTGTTCACTTTGAGATGGTTTATGTGATGGGAATTTTACCTCTACATTAAAAAAATCTTCTATGAATGAGTCAGTAGGAGCAAAACACCTGACATCTATTTAATACCTCGTTATCAAGTACCTTTCAAAATTGAATTAATCAATATTCTGATTCTGAGCTCAATTTCAAAATTGATGGGGCAGCAATCAGTGTTACCTGAAGTGTGGGATGTATTTGGAAGGTAAGATGGGCAAACAAGGCGTTAAATAATTTTGCCTCATACAGTGAGAATTTTAATTTCTTTTCAAGGATTTTAGTCAGCATTTTGTCCTGTGAATGTACCACTGAGAGAGTCTCAATTTGGTGTTAGGATGTTTGCTGTTAGTATGTCTAACATCTCCAACACGTGCTAATCCCCATTTTCAACAAAGAGCAGGCTTCAGGCTCAGTGCCCTCTGTGGGCAATGCTATCTAAATGGTCTTAATATTGTTGTTTTCTGTATATTTATTTTTACTTTTATCTTCCATTTATGTTATGTGACACCTGTTTTCCACTTTAGTGATTTGCATTATACCTTAGATAGTAATGCAGAATTTCCTATTTAAATTAAGGAGAAATGTGAGTCAACTTAAAAATATTACAAAAATAATAATATAAATGGTATGAGGACTTGGGGGAAAAACGTAGGACTCAGATGAGCACTGGCATAAAGGAACACAGATTTGGAATATGAGAACCTGAGCGTCTCACTACGCAGCCAACTCTGGACACGTCACTAAGCCCCTCTGTGCTCTCAGTTCCTGCCTACCTCGCAGAATTTTATGGCCAACTTTTATGATTTACAAATGTAAATCATTATTATTAAATTATTTGTGTTGGGTATTGCCAGTATTGCAAGAGCTGCATTTCCCAGAGTCCCTTGCCAGCACCGTTCTGATAAGGTGTCATTCTGCCAGGGAGCCTCACTCCTGGGATTCGAAGGGTGTAAGGAGCATGCCTTTCTTCCTACGGCAGCAGTGACTGACCTAAGGCTTTAGCAGACGTACATTTTTGCAGTGAAGCTAGACTCCAAAGAGTGCTCCTGACAGTCACCAGCTTCTAAGCTGCAAGACGGCTGTGACATTGACAGTGATTTCATGTCATTTCCTGTGATTTCTGATTGTGGGTGCAGCAGATTCCTGACATTGGTCGGGTCCACAACTGCTGTGGACTAACCCAGGAGTTAGTACTGGTCCCCTTCCCCCATTTGCTCCCTCCAAAGAGTTTGTGCATCTGATTCCCTGTGTTAAATATCTTCCTGCTGGTGATACCTTGAGTGGTTTCCTGAACCGTAAAGGAGATATTATTAGTTTTACTGAATTGTTTTAAAAAGCTTCTATTCGATAATAATATAATAAGAGTTAACACTTGCGGAGTGTTTACTAACTACTAGTCACTGGGATAAGCCCTTTATGTGCATAATCTCATTTCATTCTTTTAAGAACTCTATGAGGTAATTTCTATTACTATCTTCGTTTTGCAGAGGGGGAAACTGAGGCAGAGAGTTATTTCCTGACCTAGGTCTCAGAGGTGACAAACAGTAGAGCAGGGATTTGAACTCAAGCTGTCTGAATCGAGTCTTCAATGACTCCACACTATATTGTCTCACCCCTGCACACACACAAAAAATGTTACTTTAGGTCTCCAATAAAGTCTACTTCAGGTCTGAAACCAGAACTGTTTTGGAATTCAGAAGTTTCGACTTTTAGAAGGGTGACACAGCACATATACTTACTGTGTGTTACTTGAGGGGGCAGCGTTAAGTGGGATCTGGGCCAGGACCTTGTAATCAAACACACTGATAGTTCTGCAATGGGGTGAGGGTTCATATGAAATAAAGAAATGCCACAAATAGCCAAAGGAAACATTGCTACCACGTGAGTTTAGGTTTCAAACTTAGGGGGGAAAACACTTTTGGTTTTCAGAGCTTTTTAGATTTCAAAATTGCTGATTAGGAATTAGGGACCTGCAATCTCCATGAATTGTTAGCAAATAGGAAAGAGAAGTTGAGTAGATTTTAAAAAAAATTTCCCCCCATCTATTGTCTCATTTTAATTGAATTTTTAGTACTGGCTACTTGTGACCACTCCTTTCCTTTTTTAGCCAAAGCACGTGGGCAGGAACTCATTTCATGTCTGTCTAAGTCACATTTAATTGCAAGTATATTTACTTTGCAGACACCAGAAAGTTAAGGTCGTTATGACGCTTCACGTTGTCCGGAGTGTCACCCCACCTCAAAGAAAGAGCCAGACAAAATCAGCAGAAACATGCCCTGGAGGGCCTTAGGATCTTGTACAGTTCACCTCGTTCTTCTATACCTTGACCTACTTATACCGCATTTCTGTTAAATTTGATGAAGTTATTTATTAAGGTTTTAGCTTAAATATGGCTAACTATCGCCTTAGCACTTTATTTTTAATCAACTTATTTCAGTTATCAATATGTGGGTAGCAAACCACCCTACACTCAATGGCTTAAAACAACAGTTACTTTTTGCTCCCATTGTTCCATGGGTTGGCTAGGCTCACCTGAGACGTCCTTATCTGGGGTTTCTCATGGGGTCACAGAGGCTCAAATGTGCTGGATGCCCATCACCCACAGGCCTAGAAGTTGATGCTGGCTATTCGGTGGGGGCTCGACAAAGGCTGTCACCTCTATGTGACCTCAACATGGAAGATGAGTTCGGGGAGGGAGGCCACTAAGGTATTTCAGAGACCCAGGCAAAAGCTCTAAGACTTCTTGTCATTCTGGTCCTAGAAGATATATAGCATCACTTCTGCCCTATTCTTTTGGTTAAAAGTGAGTCGCAGAGCCAGCCCAGATTCAAGAGGAGGATGGTATGCAAAGATGTGAGCACTGGAGGCATGGATCAGTGGGGGACTGTCTTTGAAAATTAGCTACCACACAACTTTTATAGATTGAGGTACACGAGAGTTTAAAAGTTAATTAAAAAATCATACACACAGAGGCAAAAGTTTTATCACCCTACACAGAGACAAAAATGCCTTAAAATTGTACTTCCCATTTATTTCAATAGCGTATAGTACTTTTTAATACAACTCTGAGGAGATATAAAAAAATAAAGGGCATGGCATCTGGGAGGTGGTCAAATGGAGACTTTAAGTATGGCAACTTTAAGTCAAACAGGGAGAAGCAATTCTCTAAAGCTATAAAAACATAATGAGACACTTTCCAAATGATATGGCATCATTGTAGATTTCTGGCAAACCACGATAACCATTTTTTTATGTGAGCAGGGTGGCTGGTGAGCAAAAGGGCAGAGGAGATAATGAGAGACAGCCTTTGTAGTTGAAAACCAGTCATTTTTACTTTTTTTTTTTTTTTTGAGTCACAGACCGTTTTGAGCTCATGGTGGAAGTTAGGAAATTTTTGCCCAGAGAAAATGGATATTTGCATACCTTTGCTCCTCCCTCCCTCCTCTTCTTTCATTCCTTCTATAATTATTTATAGAGAGCTGTTTCTGTTCCAGTCACTGATCTGGACCAAGGGATAAAATAGGGAAGAAGACAGATAAGTTCCCTAATCTCATGTCATGCACATTCTTAAGATAGAAAAACCCCTGGGGGTGCCTGGGTAGTGCAGATGGTTAAGCCCCTGACTCTTGCTTTTGGCTCAGGTCATGGGATTGAGCCCTGCATTGGGCTCTGCCCTTCAGTGTGGAGTCTTCTTAAGATTCTCTTCCCTCTGCCCCTCCCACTCGTGTTGTCTGTCTCTCAAATAAATACGTAAAATCTTAAAAAAAAAACCCAACACCCCAAGTACATCAATAAATAAATAAGACAACTCCAGATAGTTCTAAGTAATGAACTGTGAACACAACATCTTGCATACAATTTTATGGGGCTCACATTTCTTCCACAAACTTTTTCCTCACTCCGCATCAATAACTTTTCTTTTGCACCAAAGGATAACCTTTTCAGATGAGCAGTGTGGATGTGGCTGTTGGTTATCCGTGGCTTTTTTACCTATACTGGGTACACAGATATTGACTAGTCTGTCTTTTTCCCAACAGAACAATTATATGCAGTGTCATTGGAGGTGACTTTCCTAACTAGTGGAAGAGCATCGGTTCCTTACAAAATTTCCGAAAGTACTGCTGCTAGTGAGGATGAAAATGTGCACAGCAGAATTTTCCACAGCTTTATTACACCTTTCTTCACCCTCCCCCCAGGAGCTATCTGCTTACCCCTAGTAAAAGAAATTCGAATGAATCAAATAGCCATAGATTCACATTTTGAATTCTCAATTTACAGGAGACTCAAAGGACCAACCCTTTATCCACATTCTGAACATGACAGTGAAGGATGGATGATTTACTTTGGACGATTTTTTTTTCTCTATGTTCTATGTTCTTACCTCAAATTGTACTTCTGAATTTAGTAATTATAGCATCCTATGCGGGGGGGGGGTTTTAAAACATGCACTCTTACCTTTGTCAACATTTTAAGTATTTCCATTATTGTAACTCATAGCTTTTTAAAAATGAAATGCAAATATCCATCTATCTTATTCCATGACAGGACCCGAAATGTTGTTCTAAGCCTTTGGTATTTGTGAAATATTTGTAACACAAACTTACTCTGTAGGTCTTTTGACTTTTTGGTGCTTTATTGATAACAAGCTTTCACCCTTTGTATTTTAATAGCTGGCATTTCAGATTGGAGTGAATAGAAAAATGGAGTGAATCTAATATAAATATAATTATTTAGGGGTCAGCAAAATATGGCCTTGTGGGTCATACCCATTTATTTCCATAAGTAAGTTTTTAGTGGAATTAAGGCACACTCATCCTGTTATATATTGTCTACAGTTGCCTTTATGTTTACTGTGTTTCCCCTTTAAGAAAAGTTTGCCCATCCCTGATTTAGAGGAAAAATGATTCTATCTTTATTTCTTTGATAATCGTTGACATAAATTCTATGTTTATCGTATGCCACAGATGAGCGAATTTGCATGCCTACCCCAGTGTGAAGCCCTACACTGGGGGTATAAAGATAAAAACCTGTGTTTGCTATTTAACAATACCTCCAAGATGCTTAAATATACAAAAATTATGGCAAGCCCCTGAAGTTATACCTACAAACAAATACTGGTTTTATATTGAAGTGACAGAACTCACTGGTGACACTTTGGGGGAAAAGGTGGGGATTTCTGAACTTTGTACTGTAGAGTCAGAGTGCTATTATTGAAGCATAAAATTGAATCCGTGGTGCTCATAATAAGTCCCAAAATAAAGTTTTAAAAAATTACCCATATAAGTTATGGAAAAAATATATCTGAAATTTCCACTTTATTTTGCCAAGTAAGCCTGTGGCCAGGGTTGTTCATTCCAAAATCCCATTAACTCATTAACTAGTGACTTGGGGTTCCTGTTTAATGATGTTTGCCGTGATGTCCCTTGAGTAACATTTCTTGCGTGTCTCTGTGGTTCCCAAGGTCTCCTTAAATGATGAGCACTCAACCACAGACATGGCCATTTAATTCAATAAACATTAGTTGAGGGCCTACAATGTGCAAAGCAAACTGCAGGTCCAGCGGGGCTACAAAGCTGTATGAGTGGGGGCTCCTGCCTTTCAGAAATTCAGGTGTCTCAATCTGGGTAATTGCTAATCGGAGCACTCCAGAACTTCTGGAGAAGTGTTTGAGTGTCGAAAAAGTTCCCCATGTCCTGCCAGTTCTTGATCTGTTTTTGCCCCAATTCATATATCCAGTTTTGGATCAGCCTTATTAAACACTAGTCTTCACAAACTGGTTTAAATGAATAGCCAAAGGGTAGTATTAATTTAAAGAGTATATGTGCGAGTAAGACCACAACACTTGAGCTACAAGGAGCCTTGGAGACCATCTAAGACCCAGTCTTACACACAATTAGTGAAGTTTGCATCTTTCAACAGAGGCTGTGACCCCACTTCCTCTGTCCATCCTCTGTTTCCATATTGCACACAGCACCCAGTTTTTTGGTGTCCATTTTCACCAGCTGGAAAAAAGATAACAACAACGGTGCAGAGTTGCCAGCTTTAGTAATTCTAGTTCCTGGAATCAAGGACAGGAAGCCTTTGTTATTTGCACACCCTAACTTTTCTAGCTTCTATTGAATAAATCACTTAACTGTCAGCTAATTACAGTGTTGGAAAGTTTACATCATTCATCTTTTTATGGCACCTCTTAATGGAAGACTCTGGAGATTAAAACTCTTGACAATTTCCATGATATAAAAAAGGAAAGCTGACCTAGAGAAAGATGGGACAAAAGATGAACATTTGGGAAATTTTATGCAGCAACGGGATCTGAAATAGTAGCCTATTTAAAGTAGTGCTGATTTGAATACTTAAAGTTCCTGAAAAATGACAAAAATGCGATTTCTGTTAGAAGCAATACCATTTTATTGAAGAAATCCTCATTTTGCACCTACTAACTACCCGGCACTTGCTTGTTCCAGGTGATAACCTTATAGGGCAGGTACTAGTATATGTCACTTTACAGATGAAGAAACCGAGGCGCAGAGAAAATTAAGAGTGTCCAAGTTCTGACAGCTCGTAAGATGAGCCAGAAATGAAACACGCGGCAATCTGGCTGCAGAGATCATGCTCTCGGCCACTACTCCATCGACCTCACCCCTGCTCTCACCCATCCCTTGACCTTTTCAATTGGACAGCTTAAGTGGGTCGTTTCCGCGCCGTGCCTCGAAGCCCCGCTCCAGGGTCAGAGTCTGCAGTGCGGAGCGGGTCCTCCTTCCTTCGGCCGCCCAGGGTCAGAGGCTCCGCTTCTCTCCGAGGATCCCGGGGAGCTGCGCCCGCACTCCCCAGCCTTGGAAGCGCGCCCCCGCGGACGGCGGGAACGCGGGAGCGGCGCGCACGTGCCGCCGGGAAGAGGCCGCCCGGCCGCGCCAAGATGGCGGCGGC
>NC_048232.1:10388089-10474595 GCF_002007445.2 Ailuropoda melanoleuca | reverse complement strand
GGGGGTCCCGGGCGAGCCGCCCTGGGAGGCGGGGGCCGTTTCCATAGCGGCGGCAGGAGGTGTCGCGCCGGGGAACTTCCTGGTTCCCGGGCTCGGCTTCGCCGGGATCCTCTTGGAAGGGAAACAATGGGGCGGAGGGCACTGCGGTAGCTGCCGCCGCGCCGGGACCTGCTCGGCTGCCCCGACTCCCCGCTCTGCCCCCTCCCACAGCCTCCGCCGACGGGACCGGCTGGAGGTAACTTCATTTCCTCATCTCCCACCGCAGGGGGCCGGCCGGCGGCGGCGGCGGTCTCCGGGGTTTCCTCCGGGCAGGGACTGGGGTTGGCCCCTGGGAGCCGGACGCCGCCATTCCCGGCCCCGGGGAGGTGGACGGAGCTGAGGCTCCCTGCCTCAGCGCTCGAGGGTCAGGCTCCGGAAACGTGTGCGGGACCGTCCTGGTGCCCCCTGGAACCTCGATCGTGGGGTTCTGCGGGAGTGATTGGCAGGCTGGCGGGCGCCGGGTGGGGGGCGCTGGGGCGCAGGGGGCGTGCGGGGAGGGTGTGTGGGGAACGGTGCGCAGGGGGACCTGAAGGCCGGTGAAGGGGGCGGGTGGAAGGGGCTGGGGTCTACCAGATCCGGGGGAAGGGGAGCCCCGCTGCCTCCCCCTCCCCCCGGAGCAAGCTCCGGTCCCCGGGAGACGTGTCTCCCTTGCAAGTTTCACTTGCGTCCTGCGGAGTCCAAGTGGGCAGGACTGAGGCAAACTTCGCTCTTTTAAATTATTGCCTTCGTGCCGCAGAACTTTGTTTCGACTAGGCTAGAGGAGGATGGGGTGAATGAGGGATCTGGAGAGCCTGGAAATCTGTGCGCTTTTGCAAAGTTTGCAAAGTAGTTTAGAGCTAACAGCCGTGTGATGGTGCGGCATATCTAATGCGTGAGAATGGTTGCTCGCAGGTATTTTAATGCCAGGAAATTCGAGCAGTCTGTGAATCCACATTTCTATAAATTGAAAGACATTTCTATAAATGGGGTGTAAAGCTCTTCCCGCCCCCCCCTTCCCCGCATTTTAATCCACTGTTGCTTTTTAGTCAGACGTTAACAGGAGTGAAATGAGTCCCTTATGGGACTGAGAAGGATGTTTGAATTGGGGCAATATCCAGTCATGGGAAATAATGTGACACAAATGGGGGGGGAAGTGGGGACACGATCTTAAATATTTTGCTTGCTGGAAGAAAGCGATTTTAATCCTATGTTAATCCATTTATAAAGGGAATTAAGTCTCTTGGATACATACTTAATATTTTGTAGTCAGAAAAGTTGAACAGAACTTTAAAGATCATTGTGGACAATCCCCTCATATGTTGAATCTCTGGGAAGTTCTATTAGAGGGAAGTCAGGGTACTTTTTTCTCCTGTGAAGTCATTTTAATAAGAATTAAGCTAGCTAGTATCAAATGAACAGTGGTGTATTTGCTTTTCTCACTCTGTCAGACCCTAAAATTAAAAATACTTCTGGGTTTGCCGTTTTTGATAATAAAGTTTGTAAACATAGTTTATATTTTTACTTAAAATGAATATTGACCCTATGTTGCATTCTACATAGACAATTGAAATATGTCAACATATAAAAGAAAAAAATTATGCTAATAAAGGTATGATTTAATTTTTAAAAGAAAACAGGTATCCTGGGTTAACAGAAATTCCTTTGCTGATTATATAGAGAATTAGTGAGTCATCACAAAGGTATTTGAAGAAGCATCTTTTGCCAGACATTAAGAACTCGGGCCCTGAGTCTTGGTGTTTGTGTCTACTTACTGTTTTGAGCTAGCCTGTCAGACTCCCTGGTGTACTTGTTTCTGAAAAGGATAGCCCATTCATTGCCAGTTTTATCAGTGTTTTGACGTGAAGTGTCTCCTAGTGAGGACAACTGCCACTGGCTAAACAAGCCAGTATGTGGAAGTGTCAGTTTTGCCACCATCTGGTAATGGACTGGTCATCCTTATCGTTTTTGGAGAACCAAGACAACTTCCTGGCAGGGTGAATTCAATCTGGGCCTCCAGTGCCAAGCAGAGGTTGTAGTGGTGAGTCTGGGCCACCATGCGCACATCTATCTCGAGTTCCTGTTATGTTTTGTAATCTGAAGGTGGTTGGAAAAGAGGCCAGTAAATTAAAGTTAGTGGAAAACTGAAAACAGAATTACTTCGGTTGAAATGTGCTAGGCATGTTAAGGGGGTCTGAAGCTGGCAGAAGACTTTGCTACAATATTAGAAGTTTGGAAATTGCTACTTCAGTTAGAAAGAAAGAGGTAGGTGATTACATTTTGTAGTTTATGTTTGCAATTTCACTTTAACCATTTTTGTTTTGTTTTAGTGCAATGGTATTGTTAACAACAATATTCTGACCGTTTATTATCAGAAAATTAGGGCTTCTGGATGGCTCAGTCTGTTAAGTGTCTGCCTTCAGCTGAGGTCATGATCCCAGCATCCTGGGATTGAGTCCGGAATCCGCCTCCCTGCTCAGCGGGGAGTCTGCTTCTCTCTCTCCCTCTGCCCACCCCCCTGCTCGTGCTCTCCCTCTCTCTCTCTCTCCCCCACTCTCTCTCAAATAAATAAATAAATAAAATCTTAAAAAAATAAATTATGTAAAAAAGAGAAAGTTATAGTGTGTCCCTTCAGGGTGATTTTTGAAAGGCATATTGCATTTAGATGAGATTCACTTGTATTTAGAGTCTCTTTTTTTCCCCATTAAAAGTGTCTCACTTTTTACAGTGGAAGTCCATCAAAAAGTAATATTAATTTGAAAGAAATCTGTCTTCTACCACATTTCATTATAGTACATGGGGTTCAGAGCATGGGAATTAAAAGTTGCAAACATTTGGATTCTCAACTGGTCTATGCCATTTCCATGTAAATAGCTTAATTTTTCATGTAAATAAGTTAATTTTTAAAGGCTTGTTTCTTTGTAAAATTGGGAATCATAAATTTGGATTTGTTCATTTAGCGAGTATTTCTCGAGTGCCTTCTGTGTATGTCATGACCTCATGTTAGGTACCTTGTTTTCAACCACAGGGGGATAAGTCCTTTAAAGTACAGGGAGCTATAAAACCCATGACTAGGGAACCTAACCTGACTTGGGGGGGGGGCAAGCTTTTCCAAGGAAGTGACTTGTAAGATTTGGATATGGAGGAGATAGTGGGTGAAAAGGGGAGGGGAGTAGGTGGGACACTGAGGGTAAGAGAAGAGCAGGCACATAGGGCCTGAAGAGACTGTCGTGGAGGTTAGATAAGGATGCTTGGGTATCAGTTAGTTCCCCACAAGGCTTGGCAGCAACCACTGTTCGTTGTGTAGAGAAGGCTTTTGGCACCAAACTCCAGACATCTGAACGAAGGGCTCAGTCTTGTTCCACAGCCATTATGGAAAGGGAGTCAGTCTAGTTGACTCCAGCCACAGTAGACCTGGAAATGACTCTCTGTACACTTTGGTGTCCAGTTGGTTTTTTTTTTGTTTTGTTTTGTTTTGTTTTTTTTTTAACTCTGGCACCATTCACTTGTAAGTTTCTGTATCCGAAAGATGGGAATTAAATGTTAAATGAGATTCTTTGATTTCTTTACAGAGATACTGTATGATATGAATATAGCATTTCGATTTAATTTTCCTAGCATTATTTCTTTGGAAGAGCTTAGGCTACCTTACTTAAAATATCTACCTCTCACAAAATGGTAGTAGTAATCCACCCTAAAATAAAAAATACTTAAGTGGTAGGTAGTTTCATTTGCCTATCGGAAGATCAGAAGTGACTAGAGTTTCATATCTTGTTTGCTTAAGTGTTTTTGTACTAAATAGATATTTAGTTATTCTCTGATAGAGGTGCAAGTTGCACCTTTGTCTTGCTGACATTTGTGTGTGTGTAGAAGTTGCAATTGTATCCTGGAATTTTCCTTTCACTAAATTAACGAATTAAAAAATATTAGAGTAATGTTTTTCATGAAATAAGTGAAAGAATATTGTTTTTAAGTTTCTTAATATATTAATTTCAGCAATCTTAAATAGATCAGTAGTGGCAAATTAATATTTTATTATGGAATTAATGCAGTATTATAAGCTAGTTGGCTGTCTGGGCTTTTTGTTTCTGTTTGTTTTTATTCGGTTTTGAACATTTTAATGCTTGTTAGCATATCTGTAGTAAGGTAAGAAAAGAGAATGTGAAATAAGATTTTGAGAAGTCAGTCACAACGGGAAAAAATTGAATAGACGTGGTTAAAATTTACAAGAGTTACGTATATGTGCATTGTCTAGATAGTTCTGTGTATTTTGCTTATGACTTATAAAAATGAATTGGCATACAATAGCTATTGACATAAATGTTTAAAAATTTAAAAAAATCTGTTTGTCTTACCTGTTTTTTATGTTTCTTTTTTCTTGTTGTAGCTTCATTTTGGATTGTCTTATTTATTTAGAGGTTGGGGGGGTGTTGAGAGAAGAGTGCAGGGGCACAAGTGGGGGGGGAGGGGCAGAGGGAGAGGGGTGGAGAGAATACCAAGCAGGCTCCACAGTCGTTGAGTGTGGAACAAGATGTGGGGCTCAATCTCATGACTCTGAGATCGTGACCTGAGCCGAAATCAAGAGTCAGACGCTTAACCGACTGAGTCACCCAGGCACCCCTGGATTGTCTTTTAAAAATGAGTATTTCATTTACCTCTTTTTTATTAGCTTGGTATTATGTATTCCTTTGCTGTTCCTTAAGTGTTTGCCTAAGAAATTCTAGTAGGTTTTCTCAGCTTATCAGAGTGTAGTATTGAGACTTCTTTTTTCCAGAGAATGAAACATTTTAAAACATTTAAAAACATTTAAGTTAATTTTCTTTCTTCTTTTTTAAACCTCTTTCATCATTACCATGTTTTAAAATGCGTATATAGTTTAAACCCCATAGATGTATTTCTGTTGTTTTACACTGTTATTACTCAGTTAGACTTACTGCATTTTCTTTTCCTTCATTCCCTCTTGTGTTACTAGTCTTCCAACTGAAATAATTTTCCTTCTGCCTGAAGAATACCCTTTAAAAGTAGACATTGTATTGACAAATTTTCATACTTTTTATTTGAGAATGTTTCTTTTTCACCTGCATTCTTGAAAGTTACATTTTGCTAGGTATAGAATTCTAGACTAGGGTTACATACATACATGTAGTTACGTATTCGTCCTTTGGAGAAGAGATTATTCTCTAATATTTGGCTTTGTTTCTATTGACAAGTCAGTTATAGTTTATCACTTCTTTATTGGTAATTTGTTCCTTTCTCTGGCTATTTTTGAGATTTTTCTTTTTGTCTTTGGATTTCAAATAACCCTGCCCTTTCTTGCTTGGGGTATATGCCTTTTGCTGTGTCTGGATGTCTTTCATCAGTTTTGGATAGTTCTCAGCTGTCATCTCCTTAAATATTGCCTCTTCCCCATTCTCTTGCTTACTCTTTCTGGGACTTCAGTTCCATGGTGTCAGAGCTCACCGACTCCTCTGTGTATTTCATTTGTCTTCTGTGTTTTCCACTCTTGTTTCTTTTCTGTTCTGGATATTTCCTTGTGGTCTGTCTTCCAGTTTACTAAGTTAGTCTTTACCTCTGTTTAATCTGCTCTAAATGTTATTCTCTGGTTTCTTAATTTTGGTTAATTGTATTTTTCATTCTAGAATTTCATTTTGGTTCCTTTTAAAGTCTGTTATGCCGCTTTCCTAATTTGTAATTGCCTATCAGAATTTTCAAGCTTTGCATGTATCTCTTTGAACAGAGTAAGCTATCCCATAGGTTTTTTCTGTGATCTTTTGTTTCTCCAGGGGTCTTATTTCCCTATGTGCCTGCTTATCTTTGATTGTATACTGTTTATTCTGTTTGAAAAAATATTTCCAGAAGTAATTATAGATTTAGGTAAAGATTTTTCTGTTGCTTTTGCCAGGCACTTGGGATTACCTTTATTCAAACTGAGGGTTTTTTGAGTCTGTGCAAGGACTGGTTTAGTTTACTTCTGTGTTATCTCTTCTGGGATTCAACTTTTTGCGGTCTTACTCTAAAGCAGGGGATGACTCCCTTGGTGGATCTTGTACTCTGACATTTTGTCTTCCTTCCAGTTTTTGATTAGGCAAGCATTTCCAGGAGGGAAGAAACCCCAGGGTGCTGTCCTCCTCTCTGTTCTCTTGGACTGTGCCTCATAATTCCTTATTACCTCATCAGTCCTTTGATTACCACCCTACCCCACTTTTTAAAAAAAATATTTTATTTATGTATTTATTTGACAGAGAGAGCGTGCACACAGGAGGCAGAGAGGCAGGCAGAGGGAGAGGGAGAAGTGAGAGCCTGACATGGGCTCCATCCCAGGACCCTGGGATCATGACCTGAGCCAAAGGCAGATGCTTAACTGACTGAGCCCCTCAGGTGCCCCCCTTTTAAATTAAGGTATAATATACATATGATAGTGTGCACTTATCTTAAATGTATACTATGAAGAATTTTTATAAATGTAATGCAAGGTCTAATAGTTGTTCGGCATATAGAACATTTTTGCCACCCCAGAAGGCCCTGTCATACTCCTCCCCTATCCGTACCACCTTCCTTTCCTGCTTCAGGTAACAATTACTCGGTTTTCTATCACCGTAGACTAGTTTTGTATTTTTTAGTTTTCTTGTCAAAATAGCATCACGTGGTACGTTCTACTTTCTTGTGTCTGATCTGGCTTTTTCTGGTCAGCATTGTGTAGTATCAATGAAATTCAGCTCTATTGTTGCACGTAGCAGTAGTGTTTCTTTTTTATTGCCCTGTACTTGTTATTGTTACTGTGGCATCTAAAAAATGGCCTCAAAACTCAGAGACTTAAACAGTGACAACATTTATTTTCTGCACAGTGCTGTAATTTGGGCAGTGCTTGTCTTAGCTTCATTTGGTTTCAAGTAGGGCTGCTTGAAGACTGGGCCTAATAGTATTTGAAGGTTTGCTCACATGTCTGCTGGTTGATGAACACCTTAATGTGGCCTGGGTGTGCTCACAGCACAGTGGCAGTGTTCCGAGGGCTAGCGTCCTGCACCCACGTGCAGTGGGGAGAGGGGTGGAGAGCCCATAAGCCAGACATATGCTAGATTGCCTCTTAGGACTTGGCTTTGAAGCTTAATGCAGTTTTAATTCCACCGCAGTCTATTCTTTGAGGCAGTTATGAGCCTGCCTATGTTTAAAGAGAGGGGAAACAGACTCTACCTCTTGATGGGGAGAGTCGAGATTCTGGAAGAGCATGTGGGACCAGAAACATTGTAGTCACCATTACTGGAAAATATAGGGTGCCATAGTAGTAGCCTCATATACAAATCTATCACAATTTATGTGTCCACTCTGCTTGTAATAGGCTTTTGCATTATTTCCAATTTTGAGCTATTATAATAAAGCTGCTATGAACATCCTTTTTTTTTTTTGTTTTAAGATTTTATTTGTTTATTTGACAGAGAGAGAGAGACAGCCAGCGAGAGAGGGAACACAGGCAGGGGGAGTGGGAGAGGAAGAAGCAGGCTCCCAGCAGAGAAGCCTGATGTGGGGCTCGATCCCAGGACTGTGGGATCACGCCCTGAGCCGAAGGCAGACACTTAATGGCTGAGCCACCCAGGCGCCCCTATGAACATTCTTATACATGTATTTTGTTGGATTTATGTACTTCCTTCTTTTAGAAGTATCCCTGGGTAGGGCACTGTTGAGTAATAGGTTGATATAATTTAGCTTCAGTAGTTATTACCAGTTTTCAAAGTGATTACACCATTTTATATCCTCTGGTATTTTTAAGAATTAAAAAATATATTTATTTGTCTAGTTTATTTATTTATTTATTTATTTTTTAAGATTTTATTTTTTATTTATTCGACAGAGATAGAGACAGCCAGTGAGAGAGGGAACACAAGCAGGGGGAGTGGGAGAGGAAAGCAGGCTCACAGCGGAGGAGCCTGACGTGGGGCTCGATCCCATAACGCCGGGATCACGCCCTGAGCCGAAGGCAGACGCTTAGCCACTGTGCCACCCAGGCGCCCCATTGTCTAGCTTTTTAATTGCAAGAGGATTGGTGTGTAATGTGGTCTGGCTTTGTTGGAAATATAGATCCCTTGTCTTATCTTTTGCTTTCCCAGCTAGATGCTTAATTATTGGAAAATCCCCATTTCCAATTTCTAACTGGATAGAATAGTCTGATTGTGAAATAACATTAGTAGTAATTTTTAAAGAAGCATTTTAGAATATGTATTCAAATTAGTGCTAAGTATAGTTACCATTAGCAGACCATTTGCATTAATTGCTGAAGAGAAATTTCTGAAATTTCTTTTTACAACTTGCTTTTTGGGAATAGTGAGCCCCATCCCTCAATTTATACCACGTTTTGTTTTTGATCCAATGCTGTATCATGAGTTTACATTCTAAGCTCATCCACCAACTTGCTTGGGAAATATTTTTCAATTGCAAAAACTTTTTCCTACAAAGTTGATAATCTGCCATCACGAAGGATTACCAGAAGAATGCCATCCAGGTTCTCCCTTCAACCTCAGGGTTACTTTTGATTACTTCACTATTAATAGTCATTTTAACTTTTTTCCAAGTGTCATTTGAATCTGGTCCTTTTTTTTTTTTTTTTTAACATTTTAGACCAATTTATTTCAGCTCATACCTGGTTTTCTGCAATAATTTATTGATTGATCCTACTAATAATAATGTTTAGGAAGTTAGAATTCTCTTAGTTATTCATTGAATTAAGATTAGTTTTTAGGTCATAAATCTTACAGTGCTAGAAAGAGATCTTAAAAATCATTTCAGCTTGGGTGCCTGGGTGGCTTAGGTGGTTGAGTGTCTGACTCTTAATTTCTGCTCGGGTTTTGATATGGGGGTCATGAGATTGAGCCCCGTGTCTGGCTGCCTTCTCAGCATGGAGTGTGCTTGAGTTTCTCTTCCCTCTATCTGCCCTGTCTCCACCCCCTTGCCCCCGCAAGCTTTTGTGTGCTCTCTCAAATAAAATCTTTTTTTAAAAAAGATTTTATTTGTTTATTTGAGAGAGAGAGCACGCGTGCATGCACACAAGCCAGGGGGAGGGACAGAGGGAGAAGCAGACTCCCCGCCGAGTCTCCATCCCTGGACTCCAGGACCCTGACCTGAGCCAAGGCAGCAGCTTATCTGACTGAGCCACCCGGGTGCCCCTAAATAAATGACATCTTTAAAAATATCATTTCAATTTATTCATTTAAAAATAAGACCTGAAAAAAGCTGAATCAGTACTAGTATATATAAGATATTTAGTTTACCAAAGCATTTTTTTCATGCATAATCCTTTGACAATCTTGAGTGGTAGGTGGGTTGGAAATTTTAACTCTAATTTTACAGATGAAGAAATAGAGTCTCAGAGTAATGAAGTGACTTGATCTGAAGTCCTAGAGCTGGTTAATGGCAGAGCTGTCCCTCTCGCATCTAGGACTTCTTGTATGTTGAGTGATTTTCTTACAAGGCTCACAATCTACTGAATTCCAGTTTTATTGACTACATTAATTTTCCTCTCTTCAACTTTATGTATTTACATTTTACGGCCCATGAATTTACTCATTTTTCTTCAGCAGCATGAGCTGAAGCTCTTCACTCCCATTTCCCTTATAGTACTTTTGTCCTAGCTGTGTTTTGTTAGTGGCAAGATGGCTGGGACCAGGTTTGTCTTGATTTTTTATCTCAAGCCCCTTGAGAAGTTTTTTGCATATCGTCTAGCTGAGTAAGTATTTATTGAATGGATGGATGGATGGATTCTTTGTTTAAAATCCAACTAGAGATAGTGTGGAGTTTTTAGCTGACTTTTTAAATGATGCCAGGCCTCTGAAAATCAGATATATTGTATCCTTCATTTTAGCTTTTATCTGTAGAGTTCAGACATTAGGTGCGGTTCTGATAGTATGTATCAAGTGCATTAGGCACATACAACATGTGAACAAATTACAAGCTGCTTTTGAAAGGCTCTGCCTCTGTGACTGTAAGTGAGGAAGTTTGTCAAAGGACATTTGTTTTTCTAAATACCTAGAAGTTGACCTGTTTACCAGTGTATAGCGACTAGAATTTGATAAGTCCTTCTGGAAACCTAACTCAAATTCTACCTGCAGAAGGAGAAGAAATTAGACCTCATTCTTATCTGATGCTTCATTAACATACATGTGTAAACAAACCAAGGAAATCCAATGATTTCACATTTTGCCCATCTCATTCTCTGATCTTATTAGCAGGAAGTACGTTTGTTGATTTAGTGAATAGGATAAACAAACCTCCTTTCACTCTAGCAGTGACAGATTTATTTCACTTCTTTTGAGCTGGGAAAATATCTAAAGCTGTTCAAATTTAGCGCTGTGTTTCAGGGGGTATAAATTGCAGAAAGCGCATTTTTTTTATAGAATGACGAAGGATTGGGAAACGAATGATGAGTTTAATATTAACTGAAGTTATTTCTTTATCCAAATGAGAAGACATTACCTGGAAATGTGCCTCAGCATATATATTTGAACTAATGAACTATGAATCTGAGTTAAGAAAGAAAAGTAGTAGAATTACTATGATGTAAGTTCCACAGGGATAGGATCTTTGTTTTCTTGGCTGTGTCTCCAGAGCCTAGAACACTGCCTGGCTCATAATAGCTCCTCAGTAAATATTTATTAAATGAATAGTACATTTGTGTATTTTTTATCTGTTTTAAAAAATTTAAGAACCTAACATTAATCATTTAAGTGTTGGTTTATAACCCTTTGGGAAATAAATTTAAATTGGTTGAGGCATCATTTCTGATAATTCTTGCTGACTGTGAGAAGGTTGCATAAAGTACGTTGTGGAGCACTCGTTCATTCCCTGTCATTAAATTTTCTTGAGACATTTAAAAATGGATACATGAGAGTCCATTACACATAAATTAACAACATTTCATTTAGTCCATGCCTTATTAGTGGATATTTAAGATATATAGATATATATTTTTTATCTTTCTTTTATCTTTTTTTTTTTTTGCTGTTACAAATAATGCTTCAATGAAGGAAATTTTCTTCAGCTCTTTCTTGGAATGGCAGTTCAACACATAGCAATGTTGCAAAACAGTCTAGGAATTTCTACTAGAAAATGAACTTGTATTGTACAACTCAGGGTGAGATCAGAAGCTTTAGTGATCAGACAGCTGAGTTCAGCCAGCACAAATGATAACAATTCTTTGCTGCTTTTACATGTGGTTAATGTATAATCATCAGTCTTTGCACATGAAAGCTCACTTGTAATTTGTTGTGGAGCTGCTTATCACTTGGTATTGTCTTTTACTTTTAAAGAATGAATGAGTCACTACAACTCTTTCTGCCTCTTAATTATAGTTTAAAGATTATAAATGCATTTAACTCCTTTATATAGCTACCTTTTTAAAAAGGTTTTATCTATTTATTTGTTTATTTATTTATTTATTTGGGGGGGAGGGAGGGAGGATGGGAGGGAGAAGGAGGAGCAGGGAAGGGGCAGAGGGAGAAGCAGACTCCCTGCTGAGCAGAGAGCCCGATGTGGGGCTCCATCCCAGGACCCTGGAGTCATGCCCTGAGCCGAAGGCAGACACTTAACTGACTGAGCCACCCACGTACCCCATGTTGTGTTACTTTTATTTATAATCATTTCACTTCTGAATTTTATTGGAAATTTTTTGCTTTTTCATATTAAAATATCATAAAATATTATATTCATACAAAAAGTTATGTGTAGTGTGTGTTGCATAATGGTGTCCATATTATCCCCTCCTTCAACTTAAGTGATAGAACATTATCAATACCCTCTTGGATCACATCTTCCTGCTTCTTCTCCTTATTGCACTGCTTGTCCTGAGGAAACCAGCAGCCTCAACTTAGGGTCTAGCATTCTCTTGCTTTTCTGTATAGTTACAGTATGTGTGTATGTCCCTAAACAACTTATTGTTAATTTTATGTATTTTGGAAATTTATGTAAATGGTATTAGTATGTGTGTGTGTATGTTCACAAATGTAGTGAGTAAAGTTTTCTAGTAAAACTAAAACTAACAAACTTAATTTGCATTTAAAGTTAATGTCCTTATTCTCTGTGTTAGTCATCGTTTGCAATAATAATGCTGTGTAACAAACCACTGCAAAATTTCAGTGGTGTAAAATGACACACATTTATTTCTAGCTCATAGGTTTGGCAGTCTCTGCTGGGTTTGGCTGGGTTTGTAAGTTGTGGGTTGGGTTGGGTTTTGTATTAGGTGTCTACTCATTCTAGGACCAGTAGCTATCTGGGGTGCATTGTAGGAGAGCAAGAGAACACAGACAAGCTCAATCTTCTTAGAACCTCCACTTAGAACAGCGTCAGTCCAGCATGTCATATGGTCAGATCCTCAAATCCATGAGGTGGGGCGTATATGCCCCTCCTAGGGAAGCCACAGCAAGAGCAATGGGTAAAGGCAGACATGAACAAAAGATAGTGTCTGCCATATCTTCCCCCTGAATAACAGCATAAAAACTTGGAATATTTCCATTCTTATTACCTCTATTCTAGATTACATGCTGTTGTTCAGTACTTTAGCTCCATTTTTTTTTGTTGTTGTTGGTAACTCCTAATTTAGAAATCACACCTCTAATATTTGTTTGCATTTACTCATGTTTACAGTTTTTTTTCCTCACCATTCTTTCTTGTATTTCAGACCTCCTCTTTGGCATCATTTTCCTACTTTGTGATTATAGTTTTGGAAGCAGCCTTAATGAGGATCTGTTTACTGTATATTCCCTCAGTTTGTGTCTGAAATTTTCATTATTTTGTCATTTTTCTTGAAAAGATAGTTTGGCTGAGTTGAGTATATAATTATAGTGAACAGTTTATTCCTCTTAGAACTTTGAAGATATTATTCTGGTTTCTTCTGGCTCCTGTTGTTGCAGTTGATAAATCAGGTGTAAGTCTAATTGTTGCTTTGTAAGCAATCTGCCTTTTGTTTCTGGTTGCTTTTAAAAACTCTTTGTCGTTGATGTTTCACAGTTTCACTATGATATCTCTAGGTGTCAATTTCCATTTTATTTATGCTTTCTGGAATTTAATGAACTTGAGTCTGTACATTAGTATCTTTCATCAATTCAGGAAAATTCTTAGCTGTTCTCTTTTTGCAGATTGTCTCTCCCGCATTCTTAATGTTCTCTTTCTAAAACTCCAATTAGATATACATATTAGATTTTTTTTTAAAGATTTTATTTATTTATTTGACAGAGAGAAAGAGAGACAGTGAGAGAGGGAACACAAGCAGGGGGAGTGGGAGAGGGAGAAGCGGGCTTCCTGCTAAGCAGGAAGCCTGATGTGGGGCTCCATCCCAGAACCCTGAGCTGAAGGCAGAAGCTTAATGACTGAGCCACCCAGTCGCCCCCATATTAGATGTCTTAATTTAATATTTAAATTTATTAATTTAATTTATTAATTAAGTTTAATTAGATGTTTTAATTTATTTTTCATGTCTCTTAATCTTCCTTTATATTTTTTATCTTTCTTCGTTGTGTTCTGGATAATTTCAGATCTGTCTTCTGGTTCAGGGCACCTGGCTGGCTTAGTTGGGAGACCATGTGATTCTTGATCTCCAGGTTGTGAATTTGAGCCCCATGTTGGATATAGAAATTCCAAAAAAAATAAATTAACTTAAAAAAATAAAAGGTTATCAGATCTATCATCTGGTTCATTAATTCTTTCTTTTAGCAGAACCTATTTTGCTGAACTTGTCTGTTGAGATTGAATTTTAGTTATCCCATTTTTCTTTTTTTTTTTTCTTTTTTTTTTTTTTTAAGATTTTATTTATTTATTCGACAGAGACAGAGACAGCCAGCGAGAGAGGGAACACAAGCAGGGGAGTGAGAGGAAGAAGCAGGCTCATAGCAGAGGAGCCTGATGTGGGGCTCGATCCCATAATGCCAGGATCACGCCCTGAGCCAAAGGCAGACGCTTAACTGCTGTGCCACCCAGGCGCCCCTAGTTATCCCATTTTTCAACCTGATTCTTTTCCAAATCTGTTGCCTTCTTTTTTGCTCGTATTTTCCATTTCCTATTGTTTTTTGAAACATTACTGTCCTTTCCTTTTTAACATATTTGTGATTGTTTCTGTTGAATCTTGCTTAGGCCTAGTTTTAAAAGTTTGAAGCTAATTTTTACTATAAGTGTATATGTGGAAATGCTTGTGAGACCTAGCTTAAGAGTGCTTTCTCCCAGAAAGAATTTGCAGTTGAGGACACTGTTAAACCAGGGTCATTTGATTTCTAGGCTTGAGATTTTTATAACGTACAAGTGTATGGATTTGAACTTGAAACCTGTGTGAAGGTTGGTTTTGGTTACAGATTTCCAGTGAATTCTCCCTTCCCCTTACCTAAACACAAATAAACCTAGACTCAGGAGAGAATTCTCCTTTAGCCTTCCTTTGGGGCAGATTTTTTTTTTTTTTAATAGTTTATTCTTTTTATTGAAGATGTGGTGCTTTAGGGGCCAGGCCTTATGTGCTTAACTGTAGTCTGACTTCCTATGCTGTACAGTGTGAAGCTTTGACTTTCTCTCAGGCATGAGTGTCAACACTGAAAGCCCTTCAGCATTGTCCAATAGAATTTTCTGTGATAATGGAAATGTTACACATCTCTAATACCACAGCCAGTAGCCACATTAGAAATGTCTGTAGTGTGACAAAGGAATGGAATTTAAAATTTTACATGGTCTTAATTAATTTAAATTAAAAAAGCTACGTGTGGCTAGTGGCAACAGTACTGGACAGTGCAGCTTGGTTATGGGAGATAGTCAAATGCCTCTAGGGCCATCGCTGATGTCTTTGCCTACTAACTACTAACTCTCTTTGTGCTCCTGTTCATTTTTTCAGTCTCTAAGGATTCCTCTTAGTTGCTTATGAGCTTTGCTCTTCATTTCAAAGAATTATTCTTGTATTTTATTAAATATGTTTGATGTCATGTAGCAAGAGGGTTCCCAATCCATTTGGACACAAGAATCTTGGAAACAAATACCTGACAGCTGTATATTTAGTAGGAGAAGTACTTACCTTGAATGATATAAATTGGAAAGTTCACAGTAGAGTAGTGGACGTTCTTCAAATGGAAACTGACCATGAAGTTAAAAATTGTGAGGAAGAATTAATTAAATACTTCTTTGCCATCATCCTTATTCTTCAAAAAAATTAAAGAATGCTGAAAGATAAAAATGGAGCTGTGGCTAACGTTTTTAAAATCTTACACATCATTTTCACCTTCTTGATGTATTTTACTTTATACAAGAGCGCTTGAATGAAAAGGTGTATATATTTATTTAGAATTATTTTGCAAATGGATGGAAAAAACCAATGAACTTGAGAGATTGTAGGGAATGGTGGTGGCTAAGGGATAGGAAAGGACTTTGACTTTCATTCAATGCTGAAAGTATTTGTTTTACTTCTGGCTTTAACAGGACCTGTATTAGTTATTTAATTGGGGGGATTTAAAAAAATCTAAATAATGGTCCTAGCTATTTCTCAGGTAGACACTTAGCCTAATACTTTAGAACTGTGTGGTTGGTTTTGATGTTTATTAATAAAATATGCCTAGATTCTTTTTCTTTAAGTTTTTAAACAAATTTATTTGTCAGAGAGAGAAAGAGTGTGCAAGCATGCGAGCACAAGCAGGGGGAGCATCAGGCAGAGGGAGAAGCAGACTCCCGCCAAGCAGGGAGCCCCATGCGGCACTGGATCCCAGAACGCTGGGATCATGATCTGAGCTGAAAGCAGTTGCTTTAACTGACTGAGCCACCCAGGCATCTCTAATAAACACCTAGATTCTTTGTAATAAATTTCTGTTACTTTAGGATTTGCTTGCTTTTGTGGAACCATAGGTACATTTGGTTCTTTTTTTTATTTGTATTTTTTTATTGTGGTAAAATATACATAAGATTTAACATTTTAACCTTTTTCNGGCATCTCTAATAAACACCTAGATTCTTTGTAATAAATTTCTGTTACTTTAGGATTTGCTTGCTTTTGTGGAGCCATAGGTACATTTGGTTCTTTTTTTTTATTTGTATTTTTTTATTGTGGTAAAATATACATAAGATTTAACATTTTAACCTTTTTAATGTGTCCAGTTCAGTGGTATTAAGTACATTTACATTGATGTACAACCATCAGCATCCATCTCCAGAACTTTTCTCATCTTCCCAAACTGAAACTCTGTCCCCATTAAACACTAAGTCCCCATTTTCCCCACTCTCAGGTTCTGGCACCCACCATTCTACTTTCTGTCCTTGAATTTGATTTTTCTAAGTTCCTCATATAAGTGGAATAATAGGATGTTTGTCAAATATATGACTGGCTTATTTTACTTAGCATAATTTTTCACAAGATTAAATTTGATTTTCTAAAATTATAATTTGTGATGAGAGTAAAAGAATGGAGATCCCATCAGCCTGTAGTAGAGACTGGCATTCTTGTGTATTTCTTTCAGTAGAAGAAGTAGTAAACAATAAAATAAGTTACTGTTAATTTGGTCTCCTGAAGGAATATTATTAGAAACAAGAGAACTGTGGTACCATGTGTTGTGGTTTATAATTCTGTTAAATTTAAGTTTTAAAATAATTAAAATCGGGACTGCTGAGCTAGTTCTAGAATAGATTATCTGGTATAAAAACCAGAAGTCCTTTCAGAGCCTCTGAGAGGTTTTAACTGTCCAAAAGTGTTAGAAATTATTTTTAGGTCGTGTAGTGCCTGCAATAAAGGAAAGGATTTTGGTGGAGTTTGCTTTATTTTTAACTAGACCCCGAGTTCCCTGTCAGGATGGGAACTATCCTTCGGCTGGCTCACCATTCATGTATCAAGTTTTGTCACAGAAGTTAGAGGAGTCACTTGAAAGAACCTGTATTAGGTTAGCATGAGTATAAATTCTCATGCTGAGAATAAACAGCATGGCTCAAGTTCCTAGAAAATGATTTTAAAGGCCAGATTTTATGGAAATACTCCAATATACCTTTTATGTGAAACTGTGGAATTAAGACAAATTACTTTTTTTCCTTCGTGGATGGTGTGAAAAACAAAGTTAGATCTCTTTTATCTTTTTTACATGTCCAGTGGGAGGGGATAGCATTTAGAGAAGGAGAAAGAGAACGTGCACATTTTGTCATATGTTCTTCTGAACTGCCTTGTTGCTTTAAAGAGTTCCCAGACTACTACTTTGAGAGTAGATAGGAAGATCTACATTTCATAGCTGTGATTAGGGTAAAGAATTTTGAACCAGTGTATTCAGTTACAAGTAATTTCAAAGTATGTTTCTAAGAACTACTCCATGACATTTCACAGTAATTCCAATACATGCATTGTTGCATATTTGTAAGGTATATTTATCACTTTAGATGGTAAGGTTTTAAATCCACTTTTCGTAAGTTTTATTATCCTGGCATTTTTGAGGTTACTATTTTCAGTGCTAAGAAAATTCTTGATATCTTAGGAACTTCAATTCTTGAATACATATTTGTTCAGCATTTTATGATTATGGGTAGGGGGGCTCACTACTTAGCACAAAGTGCTTTGATGCTGCCCTTTAGGAATTTTAAATTTAAGATAAAAAACTTCCATATAAACAGGAACAAAAAGTCCCTGGACAAAGAGACTAGATTCTACAAGGGTAAGTAAACTCCCGGATCATCTATGAACGTTTAATCTCCTTTGTGTATCTGTGCCATGGGATTGCCTTCCCATGTCATCATCATTCAGCATGCTCCGGGGGTCAGCATGTTTGACCTCATAGTTCCCTGGGAGGGAAAACAAGTCTGATAGACTCAGTGAAGCACCATCAAGAGAGTCTATTTATAGTGAGAAACTTTCATTGTGTATTCTAAAACTAACATGTAGATTATATGTTGTTTTAGATTTTCCATACAACTTCTCATTTCCTTTGGGATAATTGGGTTATCTGGAAATGAAAATCATAGTCTTTACTGCATAGATAAAGAAGAAAGCGTGTGGGATGAGGGTCAGGTGATTACATGGCAGCGCTGTGATTATATGCTGTTGCTAATTACACTATATGAATCATGCTGTGCATACAGATTTTCATTTTGTAAATTTGTATTTCTCATGTATATAACATGACATGAGTAAAGAATATACATGGGACAAGCATTATTTCTTCCAAAAATGTTACCCTAACTTTAATCTATTTCAGAATCAGAGATCCTTAGTATTATGCTATTTTCTTAATTGATTTAGAAGATAAAGTGACTGTCACTTCTTGTAGTTGCAAAAAGTAGTTTGTCAGTGAAGAAAGCTGTACATGAGGAAGCACAGTGCGAATTTTGTATCGAATCTTATTTTATCTGTGAAATTTTATGTATTAGATTTGGGGAGGAACATGTCATCATGGCTATGTTGAAATATAACTAGTGTTACTTCATGCCTCATTTTCTTTAACATATTAATGAAGTAAGAAAGATTTTAGTTCATATATATATACTAATACAGGGTGATGCTTTATGTTATACTGAAGTGAAAAGAACCAAATATGAAATTTTGTATGTAGTATTTATGAAGTGTATTTTAAGAATACTTACAGAAACTCCCTGGAAGGGAAATGTGCCCCGCATAGTTGGGTAGATGTCGTGACGTTGTATGGTGAGAGGATTTTTCTTTCTATTTTGCTGCTGTATCCAGTTTTTTAAAGCAATGAAACCATATTTTATAATGAGAAAAATGCCCATTATTAGAGGAAGTTGGTAGCAATAACTTTGGTCATCTTTATTTGATAGTGTATATGAATTATTTATGGGTAAACAAAGTAAGTTTAGCAGGTGTGATGTGCTGTATCTACCCAAGATGGAGTGCTTGCTTTCTAGGACCTATTTATTTGGGAAAGGGGGGAGGGAATAAGATTTTAATAAGTGAAGACCAAGGACACCTGTTAATAAGTTTCTGTGTGATAATTACTTTATACATACTATTTGCTTTTGAGATGACTTCTTAAAGACAAAGGAAAAGATGAATGTTTTAAAGATTCGTAATTTTTTACATTTAGATGACACCAGAGGGTTCTTTTGGAAATAGAAAATTGTTGAAGCCAAATTATTTTCATTTCCTTTTTAGAAGATTTTATTTTAAATGCTGACCTTTAGAAGAGCTGATTTCTTTCTCTTTGTTTTCTGACCAGGACATGTATTCTTCTGAGAAGCCTTGGGCAGCAGATTTTGGTTTACTCTCCGATTGGGACAGCCTACAGAGACATTTCCAGTCATGAGTAAGTGTTTGTCTTTGTTTCGTTTCAGGAGCCTCAGAAGCATTTGTGGAGTACTCAAAAAAAGAAAAAGTTTGTTATGGGACAAACTAGAATTATGTCACTTCGTCAGAGATTGAATAATCTGGTTTAGCCCAATTGTGCACCTGTCTCTATTGAAATAAGGAGATCCTTTCTGATGTTTTATGTATTTGGAGAAGTTAGATGTGCTGAGGAAATCTGTGTCGTTAGTTTCTTGGCTGATTTAGTTCTGTTACTCAAAATATTCTGTTGAGTAGTCATTGGGAAGTGACTTGTTGGAAATATGAAGAGGGAAACACTCATAAATATAGAGGACAAACTGATGGCTGCCACAGGAGAAGTGGATGGGGGAAAAAGAAAGAAATAGGAAGAGGGCAAATTTAAATTGAAAGTTATTCTTATCATCGATTGAAATAATTAGTTGATAAATGAAAATGAGACTGTTGTTATTGTGAAATCTTTGAGTGGTTTCTACTAAGAGTGACATTGCAAGAAGTGTGCTTTGATTTTTGAGACTTTTCAGTGGGCTACTTTTTTGGTGTGTACTTTGAATAAATCAGGATAGTTGCTAGATGAGTTCAAATACAGATTAAAGAGGAAGCGGCTTTTGATATTCCAGCTCCATTCATATGAAATGAGGGCCAACTCATAGTAAAAACGGTAATATGAGTTTATGAAAACTAAGAAATGTCAGGCATTTTAACTTAAAAATGCTTACTACATTTTGGGAAATTCACGTTTTACTTTGTAATCTTAGTGTAAAGTTAGCATCACCATTACGGAGTTCTTTGAGGACAGGTACTCTCTCTTTCGTTTTTGAATCTCAGTGTCTACCAGTGTCCTGTCCACTGCAGCCCCTAAAAATTAAGAGCCCTGTGCAGACAAAGGCAGAGGTGAGGGATAGGTTGTTGGGCGACTAATAGTATATTATCTGAACCACATACAGGTTTTTATTTGTGAATTACAATGGCTGTATTTCATTTGTAAGATTTTTATTTGGTTCTTTTTTTATATCTACTAGTTCTTTTCTCGTTTTTGCTTCTTTTTATTTAAAAAATTAGGTTCTTTTATTATTCTTTTATATCTTTGTAGATCTTTTTTGTGCTTATTTTGAAGTCTTTTTCAGATCACTTGATTATTTACTTATTTATTTTTATTTTGTCTCCTGCGAATTATTATTGTGGTTGTTGATACTGTTGGTGTTATCATCATGTTCTGCGATTTTGCAGACTCATTCTGATGAAAATTCTTTCTCTTTCTCTTATGTCTTTGTCTTTCTGAGATTTTCCCTGTTGGTCTGGCAGATTTGCAGTCATCTCTGCCTGCCTTTGGAGCTCGCAGATCAGAATCAGGTCTTGTGTCACTGGATCAGAGTGCCAGCCCCATGTTGCTGTTGGTGATATCACAGATTCTGTCACTGAGTCAGCTGGCATTAGGTCAGCAGCTCCCTCAGCTGTAGCTTTAGCACAGACAGCAAAAGCCTTCTTCCGTCCAGTTCCGTAATCCAGGACGAGTGCCACCCCTGCCCCCGGTTTTAAGCAAGGAGCCTGGCTACTGCCCCTGCTTCGCATGGAACTCTTTTACGTACAGTTACCCCATGGGATTTTCTTCCTGCTGCCTCTTCCTGCTCCGGGGCCTCACACTTGATGTTCCTGCTAGATTTCTGATCTAGAGATGTTGAAAATGTTATGGGGCATAGGTAGGTCATTTTAGTGACTTGTTTTTAAATTTTATCTGTTATTTCTCTGCGTTTGTTGTGAAGACAAGGGAGCCACAAAGAATAAACAGGCCATTGGAGGTTTATGACCATAGAGTCCAAACTTCTTATTTCACATTGAAGATTAAAAAAACCCTGAACAGTTTCTGCTTGGTTCCCTGGCTCCTTGTGTTCCTCTTTGTCATCCTTGCATCACTTTCCTTACTAGTTGAGCTCCATCATGCTTCCTCCCTGTAGCACCCTGCTTGCCTCACTCTAGTTCCTGTTCTGCCATTTTAAAATCATGTTGTTGTTCATTTTTACCTTCATGTAATGTGTAAGATCCTTGAGGGCAAAGTTTTATTTATCACTCGTGCTAAACACTTTTCCTGGCACTTAATAAGTGCTCAATAAAGAATGCATGGATTTGGGTGTTCCTAAGTAACATCTTTTAGTATAGGGTAGCTATTCCATGTGTTACCGTTTTCAGGTGAAATTTAAGCTGATCCCATGTGAAGGGAGATTGAGGGGTGGTGTGTGTGTGTGTGTGTGTGTGTGTGTGTGTGCGTGTGTGGAGTGTGGCATAGGATAGAGTGTTCCAAGGAGGTGGAGCAGTGCAAGAAAGGCATGAAGGCGTGACTACATGTAGTTGAGCATTTGGGAGCATGGAGATGAGGAATGCCATGGAGACGAGGACAGAGAAAGCCGTAGGGGGTGCAGTCAGGATCCGGGGCGGAACGTTCCAGGAAGTTTGCACTTCACCCTATAGGGCTTAAGGAGCTGTTAAAGGGTTTCAGTTAGGGGAGCAACTGAAGATGTTGTTATGGAAAAATTACTCTGACAAATAGACATTTCTGTTAGATAGAAGTTAAAAAGATTGGCTGTAGGCAGTATTTCCCTTCTTCTAGCTTTTTTCTTAGTTTTCAGCCTGTTTTAGGCTTGCTTTGAAGTAGACCGTGAGTTGCATTTCTTAATTCTTGCCAATTTGATGGCTTTCTCTACTGACAGAAGTCATTCTTGAATAGACCACTGTAACCATGGGTTAGGGGGTGTTACAATGTCTATGTTATGATACAGTTTCTAGGGGGTTGTAAGTTTTCAAGAAGGTAGGAATTGAGTATATCAGAGTTTCAGTTTTTGAAAAAAATATAGTGAAGAATCCTGGTACAGGTTAAAAAATAGGAAGATTATATCATTAAAGTCTAGATAGAATTTCCAAACCTAGATTTGGGTGAGAACTATAGGTAAAGTTTTTTTTTTTTCATTATTTCTTTAGAGATTAAAAGAAATGTTGATACTTGTTATGTCTGGGTGGGTTTCTCTCAGAAGCATTTCCTAACCCTTCCCATGTCATGAACCATGTAGGACGTGGTCGAAATTGTACTGTATGTGGGCTGAACTGATGGAGCTGTCTGGGGCTTGGAGGCGACTGGCTCTGACATCTTAGACCAGGCTGCTACTTGTGCCCAACTGTCCTGAAAGCGGCAGGGATCCCTTTCTCTGCACACCCTGGCTCCCTGGTTGGGGATGCCCTATATAAAGCCTAGAGAATTGCTTAAATGTTTTAAGATGTTTTTCAACTTTTAGTCTAGCTCTTTGTATATTCTGCCCAATCCTGAGGCTAGATATTTATCTGGTGGAAAATGTCTTATATGGTGCTGCTATGAGTTGTGTGTTTCATTGTAGATTGTTGACTCTATTACAATCCACAAAAAGCCTTTTGATTTTCAGTGCTTAAATTGTTTTTGTTTTTCTGTGTTTGCATATGTTGCAATGTTAAACACTTATCAAGATTGTTTTCAAAATTTTGTTCTATCAGATAGTGTCAAAGAGGAAACTTTTATATGAAAATTGTTACATTTAAACTGTGGCTATAATTTGAAATGGACCTCTTAGATGTTTAATGGAGATTGTAACAACAGGAGTAGTTCTTGTAAAAAACATTGCTCAACAATTTCTGGATGATTATTTTTGTAGAATGTGTTAAAGAAAAACAAGCCAAAAAGGCACCAAAACCCAAAAATGATGATTTAGGGTACTACTTATTTTAACATCTTTTAACTTGAAAAAATAAAGCTTACCTGCTCCACTATTTTTAAATTTTATCTTACACATTTTATTTTACTTTCTTCAGGAAACTTTTGCTCTGTAACTAATAATGACATATTTTCTAAGAGAGGATTTGTGTCAATTTTCTTCTGACTTGGCAATCCAGGAGTGGCTCTCTTGCATTGGAGTGTTTGATCCTGCCCTTTGGCCTAAATAAAGGAGTGAGTTTTTTGAGGTCACTTCTGGATATGAAACATTTCTCATTTAACTGAGGAAAAAATAATGGCAATGAATAATTTGCAATGTGGTATATTTATGGCTTTCTAATAGAGTAAGAGCAAATATCTTCATTCTGTGGAGCAGTAGACTGAAAGTTCATACTGAAGTAAAAACAATTTAATATCTGTTAGAACAGGTAATGTTATAAACAAGTGAGTAGACTACTAAGTCCCTCAGTGGTGGCATAAGGATTCTTCTGAGTCTTATTAATGCAACAAGAATATAAGGCATCCCCTAAGTATTGGCTAAAATGTCTGTCTAGGATAATTATGTAGTTATATATCTTGTTTTATGGAATAGCTGTGTACTTAGAAGTTGGGTAGAGGAGGTTAAAGAAAAGAAAACTTAAGTTGAATTGTATTTTGAATACTGGGGCATCTGCATTTAATGGAATCTTGAAAGAAAGCCCTTTGTAAAGTATATGTATCTATTATATTCAGACTCATTTATGTTTGATAGGTTTGGACTTTGGGAGATAAAGTTTTAAATGTTAACCATTCTTAAAGTGAATATACACTTGACCCTTGAACAACATGGGTTTGAATAGTGCCAGTCCAGTTATAACATGGCATTTTTGGAGAAATGCAATATAGGACTATATGGTGACAGATGGTAGGTACCCTTGTGGTGGGCATAGCATAATGTATAGAGTTAGAGTTGTCTGATCACTGTATTGTACACTTGAAACTAATGTAACATTATGTGTCAACCCTACTTAAAAAAAATACAGTGCAGTACTCTAAATGTATTTTCCTCATAATTTTCATAAGAATAGTTTTGTCTCTCTAGCTTACTTTATTGTAGGAATACAGCATACAGTACATATGATGAGATATATGTTAATCACGTCTTTATCTGTAAAGCTTCTACTCAAGAGTATGCTATTAGTAGTTAAGTTTTTGGGGAGTCTCAAGTTATAGGAAGATTTTCAACAGTGTTAGGGTTCGGTGCCCTTAGCTCCCGCCTTATTCAAGGGTCAACTGTATAATGAGAATTTTAATTGGCGGGAGTGGGGGGAGGGATTTTTTTTAAGTGTACAGAGACTTCTTGGTTGTCATAGTTACTGGGGAGACCTGCTGGCATTTAGTGGGCAGGGCCAGGTACAGTGTGTAATAGTTCCTGTTGAGAATCAGTGTGTGTCTCAGCTGTCAGAGCCGTGGCAGCGGTACACTGCAGGTAAGGTGATGGAGAATGCCAACAAAAATTGCTTTTCAGACAATTTATTAGATCAGTTTCTTAGTTTAAGGCACTTCATTGTGTTAATACTGACCACTGAAAATGGAATATACTTTACTTTTAGCTAATTTATCATCTTTTTGACCACTTGCTGCAGAAAAGTGAGTAATTCTTAGTTTGATACTATAGGAAATTTAATATGAATTTAATGCAGTATTTCTTATAGAGTATATTCAATTATAGCCTTCAAATATAGTATAAGTATAGTATAGTATTAAGTTTTTGTGAGGAGATGATTTGCATTATCTTGTATCTTCTTGTTTTGGTATGTTTTCAAACTTGTAACAAGAAAAGTTGTAAAGATAGAACCCAAATTCTCCATATACCTTTTATCGGATTTACCAATTGTTTACACTTTGTCCATTTGATTCTTTCTTGCCCTTCCTCTCTTTCTCTTCCTCTCTCTGTCACACACAAAGACACACATCTGTATCTATATATATAAAAGAAGTTGATTTGTGGTTAAAACATTTTCTGTGAAAATCTATTTTCCTTTTATTAAGTCACTTAAATTTGTAGCATAAATGTCACTTACTGTAATATTATAATATAATCTCAGTAAAAGCTTCTAAATTACTTTTCCTAGTCAAATCTTAAAATTTGAAACCATTTACCTACTGTTGTTACACTATTGTTGTTTAAAAATGACATTATTTACATAGGTTTTGTAAGCCTGTCATTAACATTTTTATTTTTAGATCTATAGTATATTGCATAATGTAGATAAGCTTGGTATCTAAATCAACTTTAATTAAAATTCTTTAGTATAACACAAACCAGGGCGCTCCAACCTCTTTATAATAGTTTTAAGATACTCTCTTCTTAAGAGAAATTCTTTAAAATCTCATTTTGAGAGAGTAAGTTTTCCTGTGGCAGTCTTCTTTCAGAGTCCCAGAGACCTGGGTTGGCTTTGCTATTAACTAGCCATGTTATGTATGGCCATTGGCTTGACCTCTTTATGTGCCTCCACCCCCCGCCCCCAAACACCTTCTACCACAGCCCTACCTATTTCTTGTTTTAAATATGGGGATTGGACTACATTGTCTGGAAGCCTTGTAGCTCTAAAATTTATGATTATATCTGTGAGAAAATTTTCATTTCCAATTTTGCCTTATACGAACACAGATATTGAATGAAATGAGAAATACCTCTATTAAGCTAAATTAAGAAAAATTAAACATGCAGTTTTCAGGGTTTGAGTGCCTACGTGTGTTTCTCCTCGTTGGAATTTGTGTCCTGGTTACTTTTAGAGGTGTCTTTGTTCCAAATGTAGGCACATGTTCTCTGTTCATTCTGCTTATTATGTAGGCAAGCAGAGATGGAGGGGAATGTATATTTAAAATTAATACTCTTAAATATTTATCTTGTTGTTTCTTTTATCTCAGAAAATGGTTTGGTTTATACAATTTATACTTGAATCCATGTTATTAGAACTGATGTATTAGTTTAAAATATTCCATATCTCTTTCACATTAACTTCTCTAAAAATGAATTTCTATATGAAAATATTTTATGTGACTTTTGGTATTTCTCATTTATTGAAAGACATAATGGAAAGCACAACTTAGTGATTTTTTTTTTTGGGTAAAATTCTTTATACAAATTCAACAAAGGTAAAACCACATTAGGGAGGGTCTAGGGAAACAACATCATACAACAAAGGCACCGATGAAGGCATAACTTTACTAGGAAATAGCTGTGTTACAGACCTTAAACGAGAACTCAACTCACTTCAAAGGAGAGGAAAAAGGAAAAGAAAAGCTGTGTTGAATCATTTATTCTACTTCTTGGCTCACTGTATAAATTAGATTTGTGTGGAGTACAAGAGCTCATGCTGGTGCAAAACCCTCCTGGGTGCAAAGGCTGAAGTCTGAATTTTAAAATTTTGAGAAATAGGTGAATTCTGTGCAGAGGAAACTTGGCAAAGTGTCTTACTTCGACTATAATTAACGTAAGTAAGTGATATGTATTATATGGTCTGCCTAATAAATCTACATATATTAACATTCAGTGTTTTTAAAAAATAGAGTCTGGACAGCTATATGTTACACTTTTTGCCTTAAACACAAATAGACATTTTCTGTTAAGGGAATTCGAGCCTGTCAATTTGTATGATGGATGCCATTATATAATTGTCTCCTCATTTCCCAGAAGTGTGAAATTGATATTAAAAATTTCCAAGCCTCTATCTTTCTCCCTCAAAATTGATCTAAAATGATGTTTTGATATTATATTCTTTTTTGGAGATGGAAAGGGTGACTGTGAAAGTAATTCTAGCCTCTCTTTAAAGCTATTTGTTAGAAAGGGTCAGGAATAAAGTGAAAACATTTTCCCAATTCTTCCCCTACCCCAGTCTCCTTCTCCTACTTCAAGCACTGAGTCATAGGTTAGTTATTAAATTCGTGTTTAAAGATAGTGGTCATTGCAGGCAGTTGATTGTAGAGTGCTATTTTTTGCCCTGAATTCAGAAGCTGACTTCTGCTGGCATTACCTAGGTACCCTGGAGTCAACTGGTTTTCTTTTCCACTCACACATTTGGAGCAATCACGTGTTAAACTTTAAACAGTGGAACGTGGAAGGATTTCAGTAAGACACTAATGTATACTCATATACATTTGTATTAAATTGTGGAGCATTTGGAGAGTCACAATGCCTTTTAAAGAATACAGTTGCCTGTTGCAGATTCTAGAAGAATGGGATAGAAATGGAACTTATAGGATGCGTTAGCAAGGGTTTGGGCAATCAATCTCCAGTAAAGTACTGTGTTTGATGTCTTCACTGGTTAACCTTGTTACGTTCTAATGCAAAGTGAGGTAGGATATGTTTGATTGATTGTTAACCTAAAAGAAATTTGAGAATGCAGATATATATACATTTAAGTTTTTATGTAGATTTACAGTAGTTGGTCTTGTATTTTTTCTTCAGGTAATAACTTTTTGTCATTTTCTTTATGTGTTGTGTAGGTGTAGATGAAGTGTGAAGTGTTCGAGATTAGGAAAGGAGGGGCTGCATCTTACCAGTGTTGGAAGAGCATTGCAAACTTGTTTGCTCATGACAGTGATGATAGCACAGAATTTGAATTTGCTGTTTTAACTATATCAACACAACTTTATGTACTAAATGATTGATTCAGACTTAAAATATGATCACTAAGACGTATTGTGTTGGCGTGCTTTATTATCAAAAATGTTGTTTCTGATGGTGGAAGTAACCTAAACACTATTTAAAAGAGGGTTTCTTTACTGCTAAGTAAGGGGAAGTCTTCCTTGTCACTAGAGTCTCCTGTGGAAAGATGCTTCTCCATCGTGATGGTCTTGGTCCAGGTTACCCCATACGGAGTCAGCAGGGCCATTGTGATTTTCTTGTTTTTGCCCAAATCAACCTTAGACTTTTTATGGGAACTTTGTCTTTATATATACCTATAGATGTATGTACTGATATATACAGGGACCTTTTCCTCAGGACAGGAGAATCAACCCACTCCAACTTTTTAGGTATCCAAACTGACAGAGGAACTTGGATCTCAAATGATTCCTTAGTACAAGTAACTTTGTAGTTAAAAAAGCTGCTTTAAAATGTTTGATTTGTATTACAGAGGTGAGGTCATTATTGTCTTTGCCCCTAAAGTATGATGTAAAAATTCTTAGCCATCAGAGGTTTTGGTCTAACTGAAGAGGTGTGCTTTTCAAACTCAGTGCTGAGCTGTATTCTGAGGGTAAATGACAATGTTGAGATCTGCAAAGTTTTCCTTATTTCTTCCTTTGATTAGTGTGTATGTCTTCTTAGCAGGTCAAATTCTTCCTCTCCTTCCCAACCAGCACAACTTAATTTTTTTTTTAGTAGGCTCAATCCTTAATTTTTTTTTTATTTCTGAAAATATATTTAAAAAATGCATATTACTTATTTTGGAACTATTTGAGAGTAGTTTGCATATATCACACTCCTCTACCCATTTGTCCTTCAGTGTGTTGTTCTGAAGAACAAGGACATTCTCTTTCATAACCATAATAAAATGACTAAATAGGTGAATTATGTTTATCTAGTCTACAATCCTTCTATTGTTGAGTTTCCTAACAATGTCCTGGAGAGCAGATTTTCCCTCAGTGCAAGGGCCCGTCTGGGTGTTACCCACCAGCTGCATTCCATTGTCAGCTCTCTGTAGTCTTCTGGAACCTGGGACAGTTTCTCAGAAGTTCTAATCTTTCACGATAGTGGTGTTTTTGAAGACTGCAGCCCAGTTGTTTTGTAGAGTAGCCCTCAGATGAGGGTTTTCTGTGGGTTCCTGTAATGAATGGGGTCTGTCCTAGCATGTGTGATGGTTTGGGGGCATTTCTTCAGGAAGCTTGTCTGGAAAAGAAAGGAAGACTGTGTGGTCATCTCTCCACTTTTCCACTTAGCTCTTCAGAAAAACTTCTCATTTCTTCCTTAATTGAAGTAGGATTCATATCTTTTGCATAGGAACAGGATTTATTGCTCTGCTTTACTAATTTGTTTTGTTTTTATTATGAGGGCTTGAGAAAAATGGCAGTGAGAAATTTTCTAAAATATGAGGTGAAGGGGCGCCTGGGTGGCACAGCGGTTAAGCGTCTGCCTTCGGCTCAGGGCGTTATCCCGGCGTTATGGGATCGAGCCCCACATCAGGCCTGTGCTATGAGCCTGCTTCTTCCTCTCCCACTCCCCCTGCTTATGTTCCCTCTCTCGCTGGCTGTCTCTATCTCTGTCAAATAAATAAAATCTTTAAAAAAATTTAAAAAAAAAATAAAAATAAAATAATGAGGTGACCTAGAAAGGAGACAACATTGAGCTTTTACCAAGAGAAATTTCTTTCTGCGCAATTCCTATTATGATTTATGTTAATAAAAATCTCAAGATGTTGTCAAACAAGTATTTTGAAGGTGTAAGGTATAGCTCTATTTAATTTGTTTTGGAGCAATAAACAGCTGAAGCTCTTTATGTATCACTTGAGATTGCTTCACTAAGGATTAGCTTTTCTTGTAAACTGGTGCTTCTTTGTCTTTGTCCTAATAAATTTTCTTTAGCTAAAAATAGAGTAAATGAACATATCAAGACTGATTCTCATTAGGTTTTAGAGATTTATGGGTTATATTAGATTTTAATGTGAAATGTCAGGATACTTACCATCTATAGTTATGACTCTTAAAAGTTTAATAATTGCAAGGTGTAGTGAAAGCTAGAAAATTAATTTGGAATATTGCAAAGTATAAGAGATTTAAATCTTGCTTTTTGGACAACTTTGATACACATGATGCTATAAATTGATTTCTTAAATTATTTTAAGAGTCATGGTATTTGAATCTGATTTTGGAACAAATTTTAAGGAAGGGAATATATGATTTTGAATAAATAATAATTATGTCTTTTAGTATACTGCTACTGGGTTGGTCTTTGGGGATATAGACAGGAACAAGACAAACATGGCCATGGCCTCTTAGAGCACAGAACTACTACACAGGTAGCATGGTATTATTAATACAAAAAGGGGAATTCGGGAGTCTATGGGAGCAAGGGAACTTATCTGCAGGAAGGGCGGGAAGACCACTGTTAGGAAATCATATTCCAGTTGAGGTCCAGCTAAGTGAAGAGGAGGAGGGAGAGGGTTTTTTTGTTTTTTTTTTTTTTTAAGATTTATTTATTTATTTGAGAGAGAGAAAGAGCATGTACCTGCATGTGATGGGGGAGGGAAAGGGGAGAGACTCTTTCAAGCAGACTCCCTGCTGAGCACAGAGCCCCACGTGGGGCTTGATCTCAAGCTCAGTCTCAGGACCTATGAAATCATGACCTGAGCCAAAACCAAGAGTGTGTGCTTGACCGACTGAGCCACCTGGGTGCCCTGGAAGAGGGTTATTAATAGAGGGAACAACATGTGTGAAGACCTGGAGTTGAGAGGTTGAGATTAAAATTAAGAAATGAAGGAAAATTTAGCATTGGTACAAGTAAGTGGTAGGAGGAGATTAAGTTTGTAATTTTAGTTTTAGATAAACACCACAGTGTTGCCTCCATTTTATATTTTATTTCACCTAATGTCACCAAAACTAATCTGTTGTTTTTAAAGTATAATCATAACATTAAATTCATTATGGAGATGGGGAGAAAAAAATCATTGTTACCCCATTACATTAAAGCAGCCATTTGCTTTTTTGCATATGACCCTGTGGTCTTGTCCAGATACTGTGTGGGTATGTCTGTGTATTTTTAAGATTTATTTATTTATTTGAGAGAGAGTCGGGGAGGGGCAGAGAGACCCCTCAAGCAGAACCCCTCACTGAGCATGGAGCCTGAAATGGGGTTGGATCTCATGACCTCGAAATCATGACCGGAGCCGAAACCAAGAGTTAGATGCTCAAATGATTGAGCCCCCCAGGTGCCCCCAGATACTGTATATTTTTATATGATTGGATTCATAATGTATATACAATTTTATATTTGCATTTCTAAAATTGAGTAGTATTTAGGCAGTTACCATATTTCTGTAATTGTTTTTCATAATTCAAATTCATAATTATTATTTCCTTAAAGATGATGCATGGTAACTTTATTGTTTGGTTATTTAGGATGCTTCAGTTTTTAAAAAAGTTTGCAGAATGAGTATCACTGGTGAATTTGCTCCTTTTCTTTAATAAAACAAACTGGAATGAATTCCTTAGGCTAAATTTATGTTATTGAAATACTTTTGCCTATGTCTGCCTGTCTTTCTTAAACGACTGTACTAATTTACAGTTACTGTGGTAATTGGTATACAAGGATATATTTCACCATGACTAGTTTAGTAGGCTCAAAATGGCATGAAAAGTTGCTTTTAGTTGCATATATTTGATTTTTAGACAGGATAACTTTTTTTGTCTAAATTGTTGTAAAATATATATAACATAAAATTTACCGTCTTACCTGTTTTTAAGTGTACAGTTCAGTAGTGTTAAGTATATTTACATTGTTGTGCAACCAGTTTCCAGAACTCTTTTTATCTTGGAAAACTGACACTCTGTACTTATTAAACAACTTCTCATTGCCCTTCCTCCATCCCTTGGCACCCACCCTTCATCCTACTTTCTGTCTCCATAAATTTGATTACTCCAGATACCTCATGTATATGGGATCATACAGTATTTGTCTTTTTGTGACTTGCTCATTTCACTCAGTGTAATATTCTCATAGCTCACCCCTGTTGTGGCAGGTGCCAGAATTTCCTTCCTTTTAAAGACTGAATAACTATTCTGTTGTTTGGATTACCACATTTTGGTCATGGACAAGTTGTTTTGCTTTCACCTTTTGGCTGTTGTGAGCAATGTTCCTATGAACATAGGTGTGCACATATCTCTTTGAGACTCACTTGTCTTTGAGTATATACCTGGTTTTTTTGAGTTCATACCCAGAAGTGGAATTTCTGGATCATATGGTAATTCTGTGTTTAATGTTTTGAGGAACTGCATACAGTTTTCCATAGTGGCTGCCCCATGTGACATTGCACAAGGGTTCCAGTTTCTCCACATCCTGGCTGACTCTAGTTATTTTCTGTTTTTTTGATAGCAGCCATCCTAATGGGTGTTGAGGTGCTGTCTCATTCTTAGGATAACTTTTTTCGTGTGTTCACTATTTACATTTTCTCTTGTATCATATCCTTTTAAAATAGACCTTTCTCCCAAAATCCTTATTGAAAAATCACAGATTTTCACTCTGGATACTTTTGCATCTCCAAAAATTTGTTATGAAGCAATGTTGTTTTTTAATATATGTATTGGAACTTTGTACTTTTCTTTGGGGACATAGGTCATTTTGTGATGGCTAGCAGAGAGAGAGAATGCATAGTATACAGAAAAGTCAGAGAGAGAAAAAGGTTTCATAAAGGGAGGAAGTGTGGAGAGTAACAGGTGCCAAAGATCAGTTTTACCTGATGTATTGCTCTGTCAGGGAGTCTGTTGGTGGTCTTACTTCCTGTTAAAATTAATGTGTTATGAAAACTGAATTATAGATTTTGTATAGTGGAAACTCCAGAAAGATCTTTTTTGAGTGTTAGAGGGACTTCTGTGTTTAAATACAGAAGCACTTTTGTGAATTCTATGAAAATTCCTATGTCTTTATATTTTTCATGTGTATGTGTGTGTGCATATGGATATTTGATCTTAAATGTGATGGTATATTGAGTTATGATTCATCTAGATTGAATTATAATATATTCTAAGACTTGACTGCTTTTTAATATGTGTTTTTAATGGTAATGAATTCTTAAAAACTACTAATGTTATTTGACAGCTTTGTTAGAATCTGGGGCAGGTCAGATTGCTTGGATGCTGTGTTAATTCTTTGAGTTGTTGATTTTGAAATAAAGTCATATTTAAATTTCCTCATTATGATTAGAAAGTCTCTTTACCTTCTATATTTGTGTGTCCATCTGCAGGTCGCTTTGGACAGTCAGAAGAGTCATTTCTACATACAGGGAAGCTTTCTTTAAAAATTCAAAATGTGGTAATTCAGAAATTGGAAAATGTTCAGTTATAATGTGCTGTGTGTATCCTTTAACTCCTCTTTTTCCACTTAAGGACACTCTCCTGTCATCCTGTACTTACTTTCAGGAGTTATTTCAATTGTAATTCAATAATTAATTGTGTAATTATGTGTTTAGTGTCAGTTTCTTTTGGTAGAGTGGAAGGAGGTTGATCACCAGCAACTGGCATGTACCTAGTTGGTGCTTAATAGTTTTTGTATGGATGAGAAAATTTTATTGCCTTTAAAATGAACATATGATATGTCAGTCCATTAAGAATTTCTAAGTGTCATGAGGATGAATTGGGATAACATATTTTCATTCTCCGTGTTTGTGAATCTTTGGACATATTTATGACAGTTTCCGCTGAGCCACAGGAAGTACAGAAGCTTCCCCAAGCTACAGAGGTTTCTTGGCTTCTTGTTATAAGCAAAATGAATTGCCCTTTTATAAAATATCTTTAAAGACTGTTTTTGAAAGAACTGCCAACTTAATTACATCAATACAGTTACTTTTGTTCATAAACAATTACTACCATCGAATATGCTTTTAGATTATGTGAAAGAGGGATAATGTCATGCGTAACACACATTCTGTGGCTCTTTCCATTATCCTGCAACTTCAGGATTTTACCTTCCTATCTTTTTTATTTACTTTCTTTCTGTGAAAAAAACCTGCAAAGATAGTTGACAGTGTTAATTTTTAAATACCCCATATGACTTATTAGGAATTACTGTAAGAGCACCTGAGCACCATTTTGACAGAAAATAATACAGATATTTGGTATGGAAAAAGGTATATGGACAAAAGTCAACAACTTTTATTTTTATATTCAACATACATTTTATTCCATATTGATGAGTTTATAGTGATTGATTTTCAAAATTGTAGAACAAAGTGTTCATATCCCACCTGTAAAATCTAAGTAGAAAGACAAAGAAATGAAGTATATTAAGCTGATTTATTAACCCAAGAGGAGACCAGTCAGAAATGGGTTTATAGTTTAATATTCAAAAGCCTTTTTCTATTTGCTGGCCAGTTGACATCTTGAATATTTACAGATTGTTTTTGTCACAGCAAGTGTGGCCTCTCACAATTTTTTTCCCTCATTTATCTACATGTTCTGAAAAAACTGACAGTGGCTTAATTTGAAAATATATTTCCAGGAAAGCCAAAACAGTTTTCTGAAAAGCGTGTAGAAAAAAACCCTAAATCATTGCCAAGATTGAAAAGATGCTGGGTTGTTATTCATATGATCAAAACAATTTTTGGACAAAGCACAGTGCAAATATCCTTGTCTGTGTTTATTTTAGGAAAAAAGATGTTGATGAAGTGTTTTAAAGTGTGAAGACATATCAGTTCCAAAACAGTATATATAATGTTACCTCATTTTTGTAAAATCATTAAAAAAGTACATGGATAAGTCTAACAGGTTGTTAGTAGTGCTTATCTCTGTATGGTAGGCCTAAGAGAGATTTTATTTTCTTTGGGCTTGTTTTCATATACTTATTTTCTACTGTGAAAGTGCATTATTTTTGTAATAATTATTAGAGAAATATATTTACAGTAAGAAGAAAATAGAGACCTTTTAAATTAGCTTGTAAATCTAAGATTCTAGGGAGTTGGTCTAAATTATCTACAACATTATTTGTGAGGAATAGTAGTATAATTTTGTTTTGAGATATACAGATTCTCCATACTTTTTTTCACGTGGGGCCAAGGAAGATGGTCCAGTGAATTTGTTCATGGTTTTATTAAATGAATGAGAGAAAGAATACAAATGAGATCAAAGTGAATCTTGTTTTTTCTCCCTTCCTGGTGTTTTGTTTTGTTTTTTGATGCGTGAGGAATGGTGGGAAAAGATTTCTTTCCTCTGACTAGCTGTTTTTTCTTTATATCATTTGACATATAGTTCCTGGTATTGATCCCTTTTGAGTGGAAAGAAGTTGATTTTGGCCTTGCATTTTCATTGGGAGAAAGGAAAGTGACATAACTTGGAGTGTCCCAATAGGTGTGTGTGGGGGGGTGCAGGGGAGCACACCTACCCTACTGCCTGTGGCATTTGTCTCTGTACTGTTGTCTCCTTCTAGGCCGTCCCTGGCTTCTTCCCTTGTGCCCCGCTCTAAGAACACTGGATTGGGAAGTGATGAGGAGGAAAAGTAAGATCCTGCTTTCGGAGGGTTAGCCAAGAGTTTGTGGTTTTGGGGGTGGCCATGTTTAACAAAAATACAAACATAAGAAACAAGATCGAAGTAAGATTTTTTCTCTTGTAAAAAAGACCTAGCTCACAGCAGGTTGCAGGCAGTCCATTGGGAGGGCATCTAATTCCATTCCTTGTCTACTGAGCCACATTGGGGCTCTTCTGTGTAGGCAATGTTTTTGTTTTAAGCATTCCAGTTAAATCCTGTACTTTCTTGGATTCATCTTTGTATTATTTCAGATATAGATTATTAAGTACACTATTAAATATAGATTTTTCTTTGTCATTTTCAGTGACTATATTTTAGAACACATGTAGGTTTACAGAAAAATGGAGTGGAAACTACTGGGAGTTCTCTTACATCCCCTAAGAATACTCTCCACCTTCCCAGTTTCCTCTGTTACTAACATCTTGCATTTGTATGATTCATTTATTGCAGTTGATGAACCCGTATCAATGCATTATTGTTAACTAAAGTCCATAGTTTACGTTTAGGGTCACTCTTTGTGTTGTATATTTTATGGGTGTTGACAAATGTATAATGACATGTAGCTACCATTACAGTAGCATACAGGGTAGTTTCACTGCCATAAAAATTCCCCATGCCCCCACCTATTCATCCTTCTCTTCCTCTTCTCAAATCCCTGGCAAATACTAATTATTTTACTGTCACCATAGGTTTGCCTTTTCCAGAATGTCATGTAATTGGAATCATATACTATGTAGCCTTTTCAGATTGGCTTTCTTTACTTAACATTTAAAGTTCCTCCATGTTGGGTTTTTGGGTTCTTTCTTTCTTTTTTTTTTTTTGTTTTGTTTTGTTTTTGTTTTTGTGACTCAATAGTGCATTTCCTTTTATTGCTGAATAATACTCCATAATCTGGATGTAGCAGTTTGTCTATCCATTCACACACTGAAGAAGGAGTGATTGATTCCAAGTTCTGTCAATTACAAATAAAACTGCTATAAACATTCATGTACAGGTTTTTGTGTGGATACTTTTTAACTCATTTGGGTAAATAACAAAGGTATAATACAATTGTTGCCAAAAATGGTAAGAGTTTGTTTAGTGTTCTGAGAAGCCACCAAACTGTTTTCCAAAGTGGCTGTATCATTTTGTATTCCTACCAGCAGTTAATGAGAATTCCTGTTCCTCCACATCTTTGACAGCATTTGGTGTTGTCAGTGTTTTGCATTATAGCCGTTCTAATAGATGTATAGGGGTATCTCGTCTTAATTTGAAGTTTTCTAATGACGTGATGTTGAACCAACTCTTTTCATGCGCCGACTTGCCATTTGTGTATCCTTTTTGGTGAGATGATATGGAATATTTAAAAACCAAAGTATAATTCATTTTTTTAAAATAGTAAAATGTGTTCTGTGTAGAGAAGTATAGCAAAATGAAGACAGTAAAAATTCATTCAGAGGAAAAATTGTTGATAACATTTTGATATTTTTTCTTTGTGCATACATCTTTCTTTCTCCCTGTGTGTGAGCACACACATGTGTGTGTAATAGTGGAATAGTAATAGTGGAATCATAATTTTTGTACCTTTCATGTTTACTTGTACACATTAACTTTTCCTATGTCATTCTTCTAGAACAGTGGTCCTTGGCTGAATGTTAGGATCATTTGAGGGAACCTTTAAAATTTGTGATGCTTGGCTGCACCTGGGACAGTGAAGTCCAAATCCCTGTGGATAGACCAAGGCATCATACTTTTTAAAACTTCCCAGGTATTTTCAGTGTGTAGTGAAGATTGAGAACCACTGGTCTCAATATTTAAGAAAAAATACAATTCCTCAAAGATAACATGAACTATGATACCCTTTTTAGAAAGTTTGGAACAACTTTATAAAACAGCAACACAGGGGTGTGCATGTGTGTGTGTGAGTGAAAGAGGGGGAGGAGATAATATTAGATAGAGAGATAGATAGGAAATCAAGGGAATCAGGGGAGTTTTATTAGAAACTCTTTTTTTCTGGATTCAGGATGTTTGTTACTTTGGGTCGAAGCAGGGGGATGGGTTGGTAGTTGGGGGGACTGTAGATTGTTTTCAATGTCCTAGTTTTTGTTTAGGGTGGTTGCTGATGAAGGAACAAAAGGCAGTTGAGGACAAAGCAGAAGCTTACACCCCCCACCCCCCCACCCCATGGGATATATGTGACATTCCTCAGGCACCCCGGGTGCCCTAAAGGAAAAACAAGTAATTAACTTACAGAGATCACAATCCTGTAAGACAAGAGTCGCCCTCAGTTTACAAAAGCCTTAGCAATAGCTTCCAGAAGGGAATGTAAGTACAATTAAATGTCCTTAATAACCTGCAGCCCATCGACAGATACTTGAAGTGGATAAAGTGTGATGTTCCTCCAGGAAGTTCCCAACTGTCTTCATGTTAATGCCTTGCTAGAGGAAAAGCAACCTTAACTTGACAATGGCAAGGTCTCCTTATCCTGTGAGTCTTCTTTAACATGTGAGAGTTCTTTCTCCAAAACTCCCTTTTTCCTTACCTCCCCCAAGCCCATAGTACATAATTAGCCACCCCTCGCAACCCCGGGGCAGCAGCTCTTTTTGCCCCCCCGGGTCCTGTCCCCCGTGCTTTCACAAACCGCCATTTTGCACCAAAGACTTCTCAAGAATTCTTTCTTGGCCATCAGCTCCGGACCTCACCCAGCCAAACCTCACCTATATTCCAAAGCTACATCAGTTGCTTTGCGATGCTTTATTTTTTTTTATTTTTTTTTTTTTTTNCCGGGGCAGCAGCTCTTTTTGCCCCCCCGGGTCCTGTCCCCCGTGCTTTCACAAACCGCCATTTTGCACCAAAGACTTCTCAAGAATTCTTTCTTGGCCATCAGCTCCGGACCTCACCCAGCCAAACCTCACCTATATTCCAAAGCTACATCAGTTGCTTCGCGATGCTTATTATTAAAAATAAATAATTGAGCATATAAATAGAACTGGGCCATGCATGGACCAATGATAAGAACCAAGAACTGTGATTAAACCAATTCTTTGTGCCAGAGGGCCATTAATACGAAAAGGAGTAAATAAGCAAAACTATTACATCTATCTTATAAGTGTATCTAGTAGGTTTTGATATTCACAGTGGTTTGATACCCAGGGCCATCCATTTAAAAAATGAACAAGGTAGGAGTGCTTGGGTAGCTCAGTCGGTTAAGTGTCTGTTTCTTGATTTTAGCTCAGGTCACCATCCCAAGTCATGAGGTCCAACCCCATGTCAGGCTCTGTGCTGGGCGTGGAATCTGCTTAAGATGCCACCCTGTGGTGCATGTTTTTTTTTTTCTCTCTCTCTCTCTAAAAAAAGGAAATGAACAAGCTCTTCCTTAGTAGTGAGAGATTTTATATACTTTTTTTTCCTGAAATTCTGTATCCATTCTACTTCCCTCACAGAGGTTTTTCCTAATGCACTTTTTCAAAACAACAGATATATGATGGATTTTGATGAATAATTATTCACTTTAAATGAATTTTTTTATTAGAAACTCATCTTAATGAGTGGGGTGGACTGATGTTACTTACTGTGCTTTCATTAAAGGAATTGCTGGATTGTTTTTGTTCCCCATCTTCCATGTTTTCACCTCTGAGCACTGTGCAGCAGTGAGGCTGCTGAGGGTTGGCCTTTTTTTGTGAGGTGGGTCAAAGTTGATTGCGGCAAGGGAGATGGAAATGGAGGGCCCCTGCTGCCAGCTTCTTCTCACGTGGCTCAGCTGTAGTGATGAGTACATGTACAAGTTAAGGATCTGGAAATTAATTCTTTGAAGAGTACGCGTGCCGGAGTAAGCCCAGGGGTATGTGTATTTTCAAAATCTGCATTCCAGGAGGATTCAGAACGATCTTTGGGGCAAAGGAAGCATATGAGAATGCATATAAATGTGTGTATATGTCTATACACATACACAGACTTGACTGGAACACAGCATATTCACAAATGTGGAATTCTCTTTTACATTATTTGGGCCTTTAAAATCCTTTGCTTTGTATGATTTAAACATACATGAGTATGAATACATATATATCCTTTATAAACAAATAAATATACATATATTGGGCTAGGTAGTCAGAATTTAAGTTTATTTTGAAATAATTTCAGACTTAGGAAAATGTTGTAAGAGTAACACAGACAGTTCTGTTCTTTTACCTGGATTTCCCCAATGCTAAGATTTTACCACATTTATTTCTCATTCTGTATTAATATAATTTTTTTTCTGGACCCATAGAAGGTAAATTGAAGTATTTATCCCTAAATACTTCAGGGTGTATTCCTAAAATCCAGGATGTTCTGTTATGTAACTACAGTGGATGGTCATAGTCAGGAAATTAATACTGATAACCTGTGGATGGTGTTCACACTTTGCCAGTTGTCCCCAAATGTCATATATTTCCCCTTGTCCCTTTCTGGGCCAGTAGCTAACCTGGCATCATGTGTTATGTTCTAGTTATCCTGGCTCTTGAGTCTTTTCTGATCTGTCATAGTTCCTCTTTCTTTGCCTTTTGTAATTTTGACATTTAAAAAAAAGATTTTATATATTCATTTGTCAGAGAGAGAGAGAGCGCGCGAGACACAAGCAGAGGGAGGGAGAATCAGGCGGAGGGAGAAGCAGGTTCCCTGCTGAGTGTGGAGTCCAAGGCAGGACTCAACCCCAGCAGCCTGGGATCATGACCTGAAGGCAGATGCTTAACCGTCTGAGTCACCCAGTCGCCTCTGATCTTGACATTTTATTTTTTTTATTTTTATTTTTATTTTTTTTTAAAGATTTTATTTATTTATGCGACAGAGATAGACACAGCCAGCGAGAGAGGGAACACAAGCAGGGGGAGTGGGAGAGGAAGAAGCAGGCTCACAGCGGAGGAGCCTGATATGGGGCTCGATCCCATAACCGCCAGGATCACGCCCTGAGCCGAAGGCAGACGCTTAACCGCTGTGCCACCCAGGCGCCCCCTGATCTTGACATTTTAGACTACAGCTTGGTTATATATACTGTATTAGAATATGTACATTTTCTGTTGCAACATGTGATAAAAAACATGAGAAGAGAATGAGAGAAACAAGAAGGAGCTATTGGTTGCTTAGCAGAAGTTAAGGACTAACAGTAGTGAGTCAAACTGATTGCTTATGATTTTCATTTTCAAAACCAACACTGTTAGTGAGATGGGGGGTGATGATAATTGAAAATTATGGAAACATGAATATAGATAGTCTTCTCTTCATTGATCAGAGAAGGAGGAGAGAGTTGACTGAAGTAATGCCCTGTAGATCCCCTTCCCTGCATGGAAGGAGAAAAATACAGGGAGAGAGCAAAGCTAACAGAAAGCGCCTTTCAAAAACATGTTTTTCTGGAAGAGTGGAAGTGATTTCTCAGGAGCTGGAAATGCAAAAGAACTGAAAACAAAGTCAGTATATACCTAACATCTATTTCATGTTCTGAACTGCCCTAGGAAATGGTGCAGGGGATAGAAAGAACTGGGGAAACTTGATTTGAGGAGTTTGATTTAGATGTTGATTTGTCTGTATCAGGTCTTCAGAGGGAATCATGAAAGAGCAGTTTCAATTTGAGGTTTAAAACTCGGTTTTTGACTCATTGAACTTTCTGATTTAGTTTGCAAGTACAGATACTCTCTTTAAAGATAACAGGTAGGATAATTGCCCTGTTTTGTCCTCCATTTGCAAACAGTTTCTCACTGCCATGGATCTGTAGCGCTGGTGTCTTAAATTACCACCCATATGGAGAATACATTACGGTTGGATATATATGCACATGTTATAGCACCTCTTTTTTGAAGAGCTGAAAACTTCACCCTGAATTTTAAAACTATACATTTTTACAGGAAAGGCGTGATATCAGAGAAAGCAGAAGCCTTTGAGTTTTGGATTCTATGTTTTGCTTCCAACCTTGGTTGATTGTGTACCTCAGTTGTCCGATTGAAAGACGGGAAAATGTCAAATAAGCCTTTAAGTGTGAAGGCAAAGGGACTGCCTTTGATTTGCTCTAGGATCTGTTATGTAATGATACATTAAGGATATCAAAATGATGAATGGGAAAGAAGGAAAACTAGGAGGACAGTTGGCAGTACCATAAGAGGAACAAATTGCTGGTGGACATTTAACCACATTAACCCGAATGTCGGTTCTCTCTTTTCGTTAACCCTATAGGTTGGCTTTGAAAAGGGCTGCTGTGTGATAAATAGAATATGTAATGAAGGTATTCAGTATTAACTGAGCATCGGTGCAACTTGGCTGTTGAAAACCGTGTGGCCAAGATGGTGGTTGTGCTCGATATGAAAAATCTCTGGCCCATGCCTCTTCTGGTGAGGCCAACGAATTTGCAAACCCTTCAGGGATTTCTAGTGTGAAGTGTGAATGTAGACTTCTCTTCACGTACTAGGATGTCAGTCAGAGGTGTCTGTGTGAGGAGGAGGGCAAGGAATTTATAGGATAGTTTTTGAAGTATATCTGTTAGGCAGACCTGGGAGCTTGGAGTTAGCAAGATAGAGTTTTATTTTTATCCACATCTTATTTTCTCTGTTTCAAATATGAGATTTTTGAGAAATTGGAAAAAAGTATTAAGGCTCTGCAGTGCAGGGTATTTTGGTTGACTTCTTCTTGAGTGTTTTTAAAAACTTGCACATAGCATCTGTGATCAGCTATATGAGAATTTATAGCGTAGTACTTTATTTCTCCTGTCATGACTTTTGTGAGAAAATGTTTTTACTGTACTTAGTGATTTGCAGCAGATTGCCCACATTTTGTTTTGTTTTGTTTATAACCTGTTAATGCTTTGTAAAGTGATATATTTGGACTTTGAGGATGGTGGTTTTCACATGTGCTGAAATCACTTTGAATCCATTGCAAGAAGATACAGCCTGTCCTTTTGTTGTTTCTTATTAACTGCTTCAGAGCCTTCCTGGATAGCTCAGCAGCACATGTATTTCTCTGAAGTTGAGCTGTGTTCTGCCTGAGCTTCCTGAAAGCAGAAACAGCAGTGAGCTCTTGGTGATGAAACCTGTTGGATTTCTGGAGGAAGCAGCGGAGCCTTTGGCTTGTTAACTAGCAATGATTCAAGTCTTGCAGATTGTAAAGGAGCTGGTGACACCATCGAGGCAAAAAGCAGCCAAAGTGAAGGAAGGTAGGAACAGCGTCAGAATGAACAGTCGGAGCACTCGGAGGTTTTTACAAATATCGACCTAAAGAACAGCTATAAAAAAGGAGTTTTGAGTTATCGTGTATGCTTTTGCTCTGCTTATATAATGGTGACTGAAAAGGATCGGGTAATGGCATAATTGTAAGCATGCCTTATTATTCCTATTTTTAAATGACAAATTAGAAGCATATCTTATTAAAAGACATGAAGAGTAAGGAGAGGTTATGACATACCTACTGCAATAGTATTTTTCACACTGGAAAAATCCTTGTATTATGTATTTTGGAGGTAGAAGGATAATTTATATAATCCTCTCTTAATTTTAAAATACAAATGTTCATGGGCAGAAATAAGAAAGGATCAAGCTAGGATTCTGCTTGTGGCAGGGCAAAAGAACTAAATGGTTCTTATTCGTGTGGCCAGCTGATGAAATAATAGTTATAAATACTAATTCAGCCACTGAATGGTAGTGTTTTTTTTGCCGTTTTCAGTGAATAATTACTTTTTTCTGTTTATGATTATATGCTTAATCAATGCTGCTTATATTTAAAATAGTTCTATATTTATAGCCTGTGTCAGTTTGGGATATTGAAATACATTTTCAAAATCTTTCTCAGTTGCACGTCTGACTTACATATCTTAAAATGAACTTCTGCAGATACACCTTTGAAGAAATACTTGTGTTTTTTGCTTTTTTAAACATTTGAAATAGTAAAATCTCCAAAATGACAATAAGGAATTGATTCAAAAAATGTAAGTTTATAAACTTAGTTTATAATGCTGTCAATTTCATGAATTTAATCTATGATTTAAAATCCGTCAGTTGATAAATTTATGTATCAGCTTTTCACATGTAAGATATAGCATTCTGTCTTTATATGATTCAAATAGCATAAATATACCTCAGATAATATAAAATATAGATTACTTTGGATTTTTAAAAAACTTGATGTGATCTGTTTAAAGTAAAGCTTATGAGATTCCTTAAGTCCTCTGCAACATTATTTGGAGTGATGGTATGAAATAATATTGTGACATATACTATAATCAGCCACAAATAGAGTATTCCAGTTGGAAGAAACCTTAGCCCATCTTGCCTTTACTCATTTTATGGAAGGACATGGTATTTAAATGGACAAAAATGCATGTCAAAAAGCAGAGAAACTATTGTCATTTACCTTTGAAAACATACTATTTAGGATACTTTACAGTTACTTACCTCCTATTTGCTACTTTATTTCTCCTTTTTTTCTGTAAAAACAAAGACTGCATTCCTATCTCTGAAAACAGGATTCTAACAGGCTTTTAAAAAAAGCTGACTGCTTTTACTAATTCAGGGGAATATAAATTAGTTAATTTAATGGCAATCTGTTTGAAAATGTCAGATTCATACAGTTTAACCTTTACAGATGGAATTTTTTTTTATTGGAATGTTTCTTCTAGTTTATATGTTTTTGGTCATAATCATAATTACTTGGAATACATCCAGGGAAAGAAGTAATAATATTCTTCTTTTTCAAAATGCATATACATGCATAACATACTCATATTTGACAGGAAATGCCATATGACTATAGAAAAAAATAGTACTACAATATGCTATGTACTGAAGTAGTAGAACAGCATTTGTTCTTAGATTCTTTTTCTTAATTTTTTTCAGGCAGACTTTTCTATGACCAGGAAAAAGAGAGGCATCTTATATGTAGATTTTTTTTCATAGACTCTTCTTTTTTTCAAACCTATTCTAATGGTGTTTTCAATCATTTAGCTAATATATTTACTATTAGTTTTATCCTTTTGTAAAATATTGTTTCATTTTGCCAATTTTTAGTATTGATAAACTGAGAAAAACAAAGTTCTATAGACAAATACAAAACAATGACCTATAAAAAGGGAGCTTTTAAACAAAATTTTTTAAAATATAGTATGAATTTGTTTTGTTTTGTTTTTTTTATAAAGGATTTTTTTTTTTAAAGATTTTATTTATTTGTTTGACAGAGATAGAGACAGCCAGAGAGAGAGGGAACACAAGCAGGGGGAGTGGGAGAGGAAGAAGGGCTCCCAGCAGAGGAGCCTGATGTGGGGCTTCGATCCCACAACGCCGGGATCACGCCCTGAGCCGAAGGCAGACGCTTAACCGCTGTGCCACCCAGGCGCCCCAAAATATAGTATGAATTTGGATGAATGTAGAGAGAGCAACATTTCCAAGTATTTGTTCACATTAATATGAGTAAATAGCATGGAAAAATTGGTGTGTGAAGGAAAGTATCAAGGCAAGCATAAATAATTATGTTATGATAAATGGTTTGAAAAATTTTCATGAATTAGTTTTCCTTGGTATGAGATAGTAAGCTCAATATGTTTTGTTATAAGTAGTACTCAAGGGTATGGTGAAGGATTATCTTGAGGAAGGAGGGAAATTATGTGATATTCTTGAATATTTTCTTTAAAATTTTTAAAATATCTGCCAAATCACTGCTTTCTCATTTAGTTGAAGTATCAAACAAGTATCCCAACCCACCCAGCACTTAGTGAAATAACATTGCTAAGAGTTGGTGTTAATGCTGTTTAGGAAACTTAGAATTTTGTAGCAGTTAACATTATAGGGAAGGGAGAGAACTAGTAATGTTATTTGAAGGATAATTTTAGTGGATCTGCATTCTTTTTTCCAATAACGCAGTGGGGAGCTGATGGAAATGATTGACATTTGTAAAAGATGGTTGAAATGGATAGGCACAGATGTTTTGTAATACAACCTTGGGCAAAATAAAGGAAGACTAGGCAAAGGATAAGTGCTCTTTGGAAAAGTATCCTTGTCTTATGGGAGAGAGGGTCACATGTACACGTATATGCTCACTGGTATGTCCATTCATCATTCTCTCATGTATTTATTCATAAAGCCTTTATCAGGTGTCCAGTATTTGCAGGTCACTGTGTTAGTCACTGGGGACACAGAAAAAGATATGATCCCTGCCCATGCCTGGGGCACAGTACAGACTCCACTGTTGGTTGAATGAATGAATGAATCAATGAATGGAAGAATATACATTGTTAAGATAAACTAGTCTGAGAGTTAAAGCAATGTGATCTTGTAGACCAAGGAAAGGGATGGAATGAGTGATTTATGCTAAGTGGAAACACAAACTGTCACAGTTTTCCTCTTGAATGTCCTGGTGAGGAGGCTCCGTCTTCAGGGCTACGCTTGAGTAAATTGGGAAGGCTGAACACCGTCGAGCAGACTCAAGAAAAACTGTACAGTCTGTTCAAATGTATGTAAGGCGCACATGCAATCGCTGTGGCTGTGTATTAGTGAGGGGCCTGGTTTTCTCCTTTAAAAGCTTCATGTCTATTTGGATAAAAATATTTTAAAAATAGTACATGTTTCCCTATCTTGTAAAAAGGAAGTCTGCTAAATGTAAGTATGATTCAGGTTCTTTATTAAAAATATTTTTTGTGGCTTGCAAAACCTGATGACCATGTTTATTAAAATTATTCTTAAAGGAAGAGTAGATTTAGAGTGAGACTCTGAAGATCCCTCCTGTTGGTAAAACATACGAGCTTTGGTATCTGTCTTAATCTTTTTATTCCTACTTTCATGCCTTAACACCTCCCCTCTAGATTATTAAACTAGCCTCCTCACTCGTTTTATTTGATAGACATTCACTGAACACTTAGGACTTCTTAGATGCAAGGGTACAGTATCCTCAAGGAATGCATGTGCAAGTGGCAAGAGACAAAAGTCAATAATTACAATAGTGTGATAGGTGTTATAGTAGACAGAGTATTGTGGGAACCCCATGGGGAACTGGCCCTGGTTTGGTAATTAGGAGAGCAAAGGAATTAAACTCTTTGGTGAAGTGACAGATGCTCTCATTTGAGCTAAGTATCAGAGGATGCATAAAAAGCTAGCCAGCTGGGTGCGGGGGGTGGGGGAGAGTGTGTTCAAGCATCCTAAGCAAAATAAATAGTAGAGGGGGAGCTCAGGTACCCAAACATGAAGACACTTCCATACTACGTGAGGAAGTTTGGAAGCTTTTAGATGATAGTGGGAGAAGGTGAGAAGAGGACTGGTCATGTGGTATTCGGTCATTTAGCTCTCTATTCCATCCTTCCATTGCTATTTAAGAGCTTTCTGAAACAGTTTGTCATGGAACCTAGAATTTGGACTTAACATGTGTTTCTAGCTATATTACTAGATCTCTCTGTGCACCCTCTATGGCAGCTCAGCAGAATGCTTGCTATTGTTCAGACATGCTGCTCCTTTAGAATGGTAGATTCTTTCCCTCCTCCAACAGTTAGATCCCTTATCAGGTCAGACCACAAGGCTCAAATTCTTCCCCTCCATAAAGCATTCCCTAACTTCTCCCCTCACCCTTCTAGGTCAGAATTAATCATTCCTTTGTATTCTCTTAGCATTTTACTTTTGCCTATTATTATACCTTTAACATTCTGTACATTATAGCTTTATATGTTAAAATGGTCAGTGTTAATTGAAATAGTTGACCCTTAAACAGTGTAGGGGCTAGGGGTACCAACCCCCACATAATTATAAATCTGCATATAACTTTTGACTCCTCAAAACTTGACTACTAACAGCCTACTGTTGACCGGAAGGAAGCCCTACCGATAACATAAACCGTCAATTAACACATATTTTGTGTGTTATATATATTATATACTGTATTCTTACAATAAAGCAAGCTAGAGAAAAGAAAATGTTATTAAGAAAATCGTAAGGAAAATACACTTACCGTACTGTTCTGTATTGATACTGTAAGTGTACATCATCTGTTTACAAGATGAATCATCTGTCATTACCTACATCAGTATTGTCTTATATGATACAAACATTGTAGCTGTCATATGTCTTACTAACACTAGACATCAAAAATGAAAAGAATGTGAAAAAGAAATTCATATCAGATAAATGATTCATGCATTGATAATAAAGCAGCAGTAAAATTGCTTTATGGTAGCCTATTGTAATCAATATGATTGCTTCATGGGAGCCTAGCCTGTGCTAATGAATAAATCACATAAAATTTTTATGGCATACAGTGTTATGGTCATATTCATAATACAGTGTAGGAAACATTGTTAGATTTTGTAAGAAAAAGCACTTACCTGTGATGCTAGGCTGATATGCAGTTCCTCCAAGCATACCGTATGGTAATAAACAGTAAGAAAACTAACACATTATTAATTTTGTATTAAATATCACTCACCTTATGCTTATCCAAGGGTAGGCTATCCACTTCCATATGAGTCTTGCACATGATGTTCTACCTGACTAATACTTAGGTGATGGTGGTGACACAAAGCATCTCATACAGTTTCTTGCCTACAGTTACTGGGCGTTTGCACAGAGACACACACATACACAACAGATAAGTTTATTAACTATATGGCATGATGATTACTTACTGTTTATGAAGTGGAAGTGGATCATCATAGAGGTCTTTGCCCTTTTGTCTTCACATTGAGTATGCTGAGGAGGAGGAGAAAGCTGGGGTTGTTCTTCCTGTCTCAGGTGTAGCGGGGAGGGGCAGGCGAATCAGGCACAATTGGTGTAACTCTGTGGAAACACATCATAATTTCTGTCTGGCTTTTTTATATTTCTAAAAAATGGTTCTCTACTGTACCAACCCTTCTTCCACCACTTGCTTTAGTGTCAGTGCCTGTGTCATAGAAGGGTCCATGTTGTAAAAGAGCTCAAAAGCAGTTTTGAATAATTGGACCCATTCTGCCAGATTATCTGATTTCAATTTGTTTTCTGGCTCTGCTGCTTCTCTGTCTCCTTCCTCATTGTCCAGCACTGGTTCCGAAGCATTCATCTCTATCACGTCATGTCTTAATTCCTCTGGTGTGGTCTCTATTAGCTCTTGAATTTTTCTGAGTTCTATATCTTGAAACCCTTCACCCCTCACCCCCATCTTTTTTTTGCCATATCCACAATCTTTTTCATGGTTTCCTTGATTGGCTCTGTTGTAAATCCTGTGAAATCATGCACAACGTCTGGACACAGTTTTCTCCAGCAGGAATTTATTGTTTTGGCCTTGATGGCTTTAATGGCTTTTTTCTATAACGACAATGGCATCTTCAATAATGTATATTTCCAGACTTTCATAATGTTCTTCTCTCTGTCTCTCTCTTCCATAGTGATAACAATCCTTTCTTTAGAGTGCTGTGTAATGAGCCTTCAAGGTCCTTATGAACCCCAGTCTAGAGGGTGAATTAGAGATGTTGTGTTTGGGGGCAAGTAGACCACCTTGGCACCTTCAGTGTTGAACTTATGGGGTTCTGGGTGGCCAGGGACGTTGTCCAGTATCAAAAGAACTTCAAAAGGCAGTCTTTTACTGGCAAGGTACTTCCTCACTTCAGAAACAAACCATTGGTGGAACCAGTCCAGGAAAAGGGTTCTTGTTGTCCAGGCCTTCTTGTTGTACAACCCAAAGACTGACAGCTGGTGTTTATCTTTTCCCTTCAAGGCTCAGGCTTTATAGATAGGGACAGCCTGATCATAAACCTGACTCCATTTGCACAAAACAGTACAGTTAGCCTTGTCCCTTCCTGCCTTAAATCCTGATGCTCATTTCTCTTCCTTACTAATAAATGTCCTTTGTGGCATTCTTTTTTTTTTTTTTTTCTTCCCAGGAAAAAAACCTGTTCAAGGCAGATCTCCTGTCTCCTCAGTGATTTTCTTAATGGTATCTGGAAACTCGTCTGCTGCCTCTTGGAGGGCAGAAGCTGCGTCTCCTGTTATCTTGACATTTATTAAGCCAAACCTTTTTCTAAAATTATCAAACCGTCCTTTGCTGGCATTAAATCATCTGACTTTAGATCCTTTATCCTCTTTTTGCTTTAAGTTATCACATGATGACTTCACTTTTTCTCCGATCATATTAGTAGATACTCTCTATAGTATGTCTTTCTTATAGCAATTCTGCACCCACATAAACGCTGCAGTTTCAATATGAGATAAAAGGTATTTCATAAAAAGTGCAAGGTTTTCACATCTGCTGAAGCAATGGCTTCACAGATTTCCTTTTCTTTCTTTCTTTCTTTCTTTTTTTTTTTTCCAATGGTCCTTATGCTGGATTCATTATCTTGAAATGGTCGGCAACTGCAGTTGCAGACCTCAACCTATGGTGCATATCGAGCAGTTGAACTTTTCCTTGTGATGTCATGACTGGTCCCTGCTTGTTGGGAGCACTTCCAGCATCACTAGTGGTACTTTGTTTAGGTCCCATGGTGTTAGTCCAAGTTTATGGTATGGGACTAAACATGATGAAAAATATGCGAGAACCACCAGAGATGACTTTTTACTGCCATATGTAGTTTATAGGAGAGACAAAGTTCTCATTGGAAGTGGTTAGCATCACATGGTTGGCATTTTAAGTGAATTATTGCAACACTTGAACTCACCACGATGGCAGCAGCAGGTGGCTATGAAATTATTATAGTGGTACAGTATACACTACAGTTAATTTTATGCAGTTCTGATTTAATACTTTACGTTTGTTTACATTTGATTGTTAATGGTGCCATGTATGGTCTGTAAGTATGTGCATATGTTTTGATAAATTTTAACTTTTTATCGTAGATTCGTGTATATTTTATGGTAGTCAATGACAGAATAGACTAGTATCTACATACATTTTATACATTCATGATGCACCTTTTTCTAAATTTTTTCTATATTTCTAGGCTATGCTGTTTATCTGTGAATTTTTTCAGATTGTCTCAAATCTCCAAAAAGTTTTCCAATATGTTTGTTGAAAAAAAATCTGTGTAGGACTATACAACTCAAACCCATATTGTCCAAGGGTCAACTATAAATGTTTTGGCTCTGAACGTTTTTGCTTCCATTCTGTCTTTTAGCTGTGTTTTAGGAAAGAGTTAAGATTGTCAGAAACTGATCTTGAGATAAATGAAATATTGTAGCTAATAACAATGGGCAGAGAAAGGTATAATTCTTTCTGAGATATTTTGTAATATCTGATAGATAATGGTTTTCCACTGATAGGTAATGGTTTTCAGCTTATATTTAAAATACACATATTTTGCTGCATATGTTGACTAAGCTTGAGAAACTGAAGTCACAGCATCTAGTATTCTTTTATGTTTTAAGGATGTTATTTATTTTAGAGAGAGAGCGAAAATGCACGTGCAAGTGGGGGGGGGCAAAGGGAGAGGGAGAGAGAGAATCTCAAGCAGACTCCCTGCCAAGCCCAGAGCCGGACATGGGGTTCCATCTCAGGACCATGAGATCAGGACCTGAGCCAAAATCAAGAGCCGGCAGCTTACCCAACTGAGCCACCCAGGTGCCCCAGCATCTAGTATTCTTGATTTAGTTGTTTGTTTGAAGTTTTTTATGATTTACAAAGAATTTCAAGCTCTTGGCCAAAAAAGAATTACTTAATGAGAAGTTGAGAAATGACTACTTGTGGCAAACAGTGTTCATTGCCTACCCAGTATCCACTCTCACTCAGATCTTCACTAATGACGGGATTTTGATTTTGTTTGGAGTGATATTGTGCTCAGTTAAAAAACAAAAACAAAAACAATTAAACTGTATTTTCTGAGGTGGAAGTAAAAGGCTGCTGGAGATTTCTGGGAAAGTTTTGCTTTCTGAGATAGTTGTCATCTCTGCTTCCTTGTTACATCTTCTTTTTTCCTACCTGGAACACGAATGTAATTCCTGGAGTTATAGCAGCCATAATGTGACCATGAAGACAAAAGCAATATGGTAGAAGAGAACTGTAGAAGTCTGGTCTCTTGTGAAACCAGTGGGACAAGTGAGCCACCTGGTTTGCACCACCCTGACTTACCTCTAGAGTTATTGGTTTATTATTTGTAGTCAAAGCAATCCTCACTCGTTTGTATCCAATGTGATGAAAAATAAGAGGCAAAAGCATATCTTTTAAATAGCAGAATTTCTTAGCATGCAACTCAAGCCCTGTTAAAATGTATTTTGTGTTTTGTTGGGGTTGGGTAGTCTTATTGAGGAGTAGCATTTATCCTAAGTAAAAACACAGATGTAGTCGTTATAATAGGATGCGAGGGAATCAAAAGACCTATGATCTAGTTCTACCATCATGTGACTTTAGGCAAGTCAGTAAATACTCTGTGTCATGGTGTTTTCCATCTATTCTATTATGAGGTGTCCTCTAAGATCTCAGAGAGCACTGACATTCGTATTCTGTTACTTTTCTTAAAGCCATTTTTTCCCCTATGGTAACCTCTTAGATTAAAATAGCAGATTCATAATGCCTACTTGGCTATCTTTACTCTTTACACACACACACACACACACACACACACACACACAGTAAATTGGGTTGCAGAAGTCTTAGGAAGTTGTGTAATTGGCTTAAGTATAAAAAGCCTTCAGAGATTTTTCACAATTTACTGCTATGTTGATACACAGTAATGTGAGTGATTTAATGAAGAGAAAGGCAGCACAGAAGAGGCTAATTGAGATCGTGGACTATCTTCAGGTAGATTGGGGTCTCAACCCTGAAGTTGCTTTGCACTTACTAGCTGTGTGACCTTTGGCAAGTTACCTAACGTCCCCATGCATCAGATTCTTTATCTGAAGTAGGGATGATAATAGGACATACTTCACAAGAGCGTTGTGAGAATTGAGATGAGGATGAATACAAAGGCCCTGCACAGTGGCTGGCATGTAGTGAGAGCTAAATGTAAGCTGCTGTTAATGTTTTTGTTGGTTCTCTTATTTTTATTGTCATTCTTATTGCCATTGATACTGCACTCCTCATAGGTTATTTGGCTTCTAACTTGGTTATAGGTGTTTGTGTCCAGGACAGAACACAGGGTTCTTTGTGCACATTGGTCAGACTCAGTATAGTGATGTTTAATCTTTATAATAGTTTCATTTCATTTATACTTGGAAAACTTTAAGCAGTGCATTTATTCTTTAAATTTGGAAATGTAATGTTTGAAGTCAAAGTTTGTGGGTATGTGTGTTTGTGTGTATGTGTGTGCGTGTGCACTGTGGGCAAAGTTAATTGATAGAAGTTTTATAAAAACTTTGTGTTAGGGAAGTATATTTCTATGTACAGATCTTAATTAATAACTTGTTTTAAAAGATACTGTTTTAAAGAAAAATGAGTCCATTTTATTGTTCATTGGTCCAGTGTGTCATTGTCTTAACTATGGTAAAGAATTTTGGAAGTAATGCACTGGATTTTGCAATCACTCGTTGCTTGAAACTCTGAATTATTTGAAAAGTTTTCTTTAGGTTGTTTAAACTTAAAATTGAATGCCGTAGACATCCTGAGTAACATTCATTTCTTGCTTGTCAGTAAGGTTGTACTCTATAGTAATAAAGAATGTCATCTGAACTCTGTCCAACATGGTACACTAGCCACTAATGCATGGTTATTAAATAATTAAAATTAAGGAAAACAAAAAATTCAGTTCCTCAGTCATGCTAGCCACATTGTAAGTGCCAAGTAGCCATGTTGCAGAAAGTTCTGTGGGACACCACTGGATAGATTGTATAGCCAGACTGCCTGGACTCATGTCTTGAATCCACTGCCTTCTAGTCATGTGACCTTGGGCAAGTTAGTTAATTTCTCTGTGCCTCAGTCTCCTCATATGTAAACTTGGATTAATAACAGCAGATAAAAGTTCTTGGAAGGTTGTTAATGGGGATTAAAGGAATCAACATTTGTAAAGTGCTCAGAACAGCCCCTGGCACATAGAAACTATGTTTGTTAAATAAGCAAATGTGGATGGTGTGTTCAGATTTATCACACTTTATAGTTAGTAATGTGTAGGGATTATATTTTTGTCCTTAATCTATTTTTTCATTGACTGTTTGAGAAAATAATTTATATATACCAGCCTGTTTGGGTGCATTTTTCATTTTTATGTTGGACCACGATTTCGAATGTTTCTGTCACGCACTTCGGCTTAAAAATTCAGCGTGAGTGTTCATTGCTCTCAGAGTGAAGCATAGTCTCCTTTGTTAGGCATTTTGGGAGTTCCATCCTGCCTGTCCCAACTCATTTTTCACTACCATCAATTTTAGACTTTTTTTCCATTTTTTAAAGTTAATCACTGCCTTAGGTGTTAAAAATATTTAATGGTGATGGTTTCACTCTTGAAATGGTATGTAAGCTCTCCGAGAGTGGGTAGTGTTAGGATCTGTGCATTCAGTAAATGCTTAGAGTATGCTTGTTGAATAAAAGAATCTTCAGATTTTTGAAATGCAATCAGTATTTCTATTAATATCAAAACACATTTGTTCAAGTAATTTCTGAAGTAAAGGGAATTCAAAACCTATTCTACCATCTGTGATGTCAGTATCCAAAATGTGCTCCATCGGGCAAGACTCTACCACTTGTCTATATTTGTCTCAGTGGGGAGGGGTCTGGATAATAGTTTCTGGGTAATAGTTCTTGTCACTGTAGGTCACTACCTTACAACATGGTGGCATGTAAAGCACCCTTTGGTGACACACTGGTGATTTTCTGGATGATACATTTTTGAAGGATGCTGATTTTATCTTGGTTTCCTCACTTTAAATGATCTTCCACACTCTTTGCTGTTTGCTGTTTGTTGCTTCTCTCTGTGTTTTTCCTGATTATACTCAAGTGCTAATCACAGGGATATAACAAAGGAGGAAAAAAACTCAAATCAAAAGGAAAAAACACCATTTCATATAACAAGTAAAACTTAGTTTTAATTTTTTCATAATAATGACATCTAGATATAATTTAGGTTATTTTTCACTTTAAACAGGTTCTTATTTCCATAAGAGGGAAAAAGCGTAAAAACTTGGATATAAACTTCCACTGCAGGTGATGTATGCCTGTGGTGTAAGATCGTGCGGAATCTCTCTGTGTTCCTACAAGTCGCTTCATGTAAAAGAACAGCCGTGGCAAATCCGTGATTATATATGGGTACCTTCTGGATTGTGTATCCTGTCACAAACACATGTGGTGCAAGTTACCTTGTATCGTGTGTTACATGATGGAGAAAAGAGTGATTAGTATAAAACCAGTGCTGTGAGTTAGATTTATATGTGGTCTTGCAGTGTAATTGGAGATTCTCAGACATCTTCTCTAAGACATTGATTCAATATCCTCTGTTGCTTTTTTAGGTTTTTTAGAGATGGCATGGAGGGGAAAGTTGGGAACTGGTAGGACAGGGGTACTAAGTTCTACCTGACAATGATTTAGAGTCACCCTTTGCTTGTATCCTGCTTATTCTCCTGTAACATATGTACTTACGCTTACTTTTTAAAGTGCTGTGTCTTTATTAAGCTGTGAGCTTCGTGAGGGCAAGGACCACAATTCGTTACTTATTTTGGAGAAAAGTTAATTCTGAGGATTGCAGTGGTTCGTGAACTTGCCTGGTATTTGTTTCTCTGTAGCTTACCAGCAAATTGATGAATGCACATATGGATAATAGATAATTAGGATATTTAATCAGTTACCTAATGATTGAAAGAATTTGATTCTTACTCTGTATTATTTTATTACTGAAACAGACTGCCCAATAGATATTACAAATATTCTCTAGAGAACAATTAGGTTTGCAGTGAATTATTTTACTTAGAATGCTACTTGGAATTAAATGTTTATTTGTGCCACTATCTTGATATAATCTAAATGTAATCTAAAAGTACTGCAGTGTCTTGGTTCAGATAACTTGTTACCCTTTAAAAATGGGCTGCTTGAGTATTGTTTCTCTTCCATTTGGCAGACACCAGATGCAGTAATTAATAAAGGCCATTATGCTACTTAGTCATGGCGAGCTTTTAATGACTACCACCTGAACATCTGCTGGTTTCATCACTGCAGTTACCAAAAACATCCAACACAGTATAGATGCTGTACTTTGGAAATCTGACTTGGGCTAATCTAAATTACTATTTAAGAACATTTTAATATTTTTTAAATTTTAAATAATTGTGGGAAAGCCCTTATCTTTCTGTAACGTGAACAGTCAAAAATGTCAGTGAAAAACTTTTGGAATGATTATACTTGATAAGCCTGGCATCCTGTGGACTGAATTCTCAGTGTCTAGGAATTGTCTATTCTGAATTGGGTGGGGGAGGGGGAGGAAGCAGTGACTTTATCGTGCATTCTACTTATCCTCTGAAACCTCACCTGGAAATGTGGGGTTTGGAGTGGAGTTGAACAGAAAGAAAAGTTCATCCAGACTCTGCTGGGAGAAAGTTGAAGAGTGAGAGAGGGTGTATTGATAATGGAGTTTTCAAAAGTAGGACCAAGTATTTTTTAAATTTTGAAACAGTTACAGTGTTTGATTTGGCATATACTACAATTGAAATAATTAGAGTCACAGCAAGTAGCAGAACATTGTACTGAGGGGTCCCGTGTACCCTTCACCCCCCCCCCAAGGGACCATGTTACAGAACTGCAGTTAAATATGAAAACCAGGATATTGACATTGTTGCAACTTAAACAGATTTAATTCACATTTCACCAGTTCTACATGCAGTGTGTGTGTGTGTGTGTGTGTGTGTGTGTGTGTGTAGTTTTTGCAGTTATCACGTGTATGGATTCGTGTAACCACCAGGCTTAAAATCAGGCTGAATGGCTGAAAGTCCAGGGAAGTTGCACTCCGTGGGGTAGGTAGCTACACTGGTAACTCAGCTCTTTTCATTTTTCTCCTCAGTCACACTCAGTCTTTATCCTGATGTTTGCAAGATAGCTGCTGCATCTCCATCCTTAGGTCCAGAGCCAGACCAGAAGAAAAAGGAAAAGAGGAAATCTAGAATGGTCTCACCTGTCTAAAGAAAGCATAAGTGTTCCCTTAAACCACCAGCCAGAACTGTATCGCATGGCTACAAGGTGGCCTAAGTAGCAAGTATTTTTTTACCTTGAAACATTTTTGTTAAAAAGTTTTGGGGTTCTGTTGGTAAGGGAGATGTAGGAATTATTGGGATAGGCAGCTAGCAATGTTCCTTGGAGAATGCAGATTTAAACAGCAATGAAATATCATGTGTGCCTAAGACTGGCTAAAATTAAAAAATATGAATAATGTTCAGTGTGATGAAAGAGGTACTAACATACTGTTTGGTATACTTTTTTGGTGGGCAATTTTGGTATTCTTTATCAAAATTAAAAATTGTGTTTTATCTGGCCTATCATTTCAAATCTGTGATTCTGTTTTGTAGAACATACTGTTCCTGCTTATGTACATAAAAATCTTCACTGTGGTATTGTTTATGTAATATGAAACCACCTGAGATTATCTGAATTACTATCAGGAGAAACGTTAGTGCATAATGATACGTCCATTCAGTGGACTACAGTACAGCCAGCCAGTAAAAATAAGAAGCTTGAGGGGTGCCTGGGAGGCACAGATGGTTAAACGACCCGCTCTTGGTTTAGGCTCAGGTCGTGATCTCAGGGTCCTGAGATCAAGCCCTGCATCAGGCTCCCTTCTTAGTGGGGAGTCTGCTTGGGATTCTCTCTCTCCCTCTGCATCTCCCCTTGCTCATGCTTATGCATGCGGCTCGCTCTAACATAAATCTTTTAAAAAAATAATAAGCTTGATTTGTGTGAACAGATCTGGAAAATAGCCATGAAATATAGTGAGTAGAAAAAAATTACAGAACAGTGTGCGTAGTTTAGTTCTGTTGCCTGCCCTCTAGTATGTATGTATGTGTTGTTCTGCGTGAGTGCATGTGTGTATGTGCATGGTATGATTATATCTGTTTTGGAATATGCAGAAGAAAAAGATTTTATAGAAACACACCAAAAACAGTTAACACTGGGAAGTGGGTTCAGGAAGGTAATATATGGGAAAGAGATTTCATTTTCTTTATACCCATCTGTTTTGTCTGAATATTTTATAAGTATGTAATAACTGTTCAGTTAGGAAATGAAGTGTTCTATGATGTAATTTTTTTTGGATGCTTGAGGCACAAACTTTTGTATTTTAACTTTCTGGATGAAATTACTTAGATTTTTATTTTGCCATTTTATGCCATAGAGTATACTAAATATTTTTTTCCGAATAACTCAGGGCCTAATGAGATATTTAGGGCTGCTGCATATATTCCAAATAGATTTAGATTAAATGCTTTTTAAATCTTCCTTATAAATTTTTTAACTTTCTGAATTCTTAGGCAGGACTTACTTGTACATTATCAGTGTACCTGCTTCTAATAGTCCTTCCTATTCTAATTTTCTGCTTTAATCTTCTTTGACTTGGAAATGAAGCAGCCATCAACCTGGTTTTAACTATGTCTAAAAAATAGTTCTGAATAAAAACAGGGTAAATTAGTTCTGGATGAAAGTTTTGAGGGATGTTCTTAGAATGTACATGAACTTTTTTGGTGTTTGAACACCTATTTTTTAGAGGCCTTGTTTTCTTCTTTGGTTAGCTGCGTTTTAGTTATTTGTGGGGGCTTGGTATGTGAAGGTTGCTACATCTCTAGGGATCTTTTACAAACAGATAACCCCACAGTGTCCCCTCTCTTTTAGAGAAACGTATTACAGTAGTAAGGAAAGGGCATAGGATATTTTAGGGCAGAGTTGTATAAGAGAAAAAAACCCCTGAACCTTCAAATATTTGCATTTTCTCTTTGTTCCTTAATGATAAGATGATTCTTTCCTTCATTGCCACGTTTATAATTAACCATTGTAATGTGTCTTGAGCCTATAAGTCAACTGGGGTTCGAATCCTGGCACTGTCATGTACTAGCTGAGTGACTTTTCTGATCCTCAGTTTTCTTACATTTTAAAGCCTATTTTACTTGCCGTCAGTACATAGTTTATAATTGCCTAGATGACACACTCGGAAATTGCAGTGAACATTAAGTGGAGGTAGTTTATGGGATGTATCTGGCACACAGTGAGAACACAAGTAGTGACTCTTCTTGTATGGGATAATATGAAATTTGAGATTTGCATAATGTATTGTGCTTTTTGGTAATAAAATAAAACTTCGTTTTTTTCATTTTATTTTTAGAGAATTATTTTTCTTAGTGCAGAAAACTTGGACAACACAGAACACACAGGGAAAGATTTTGTTGGAGATCCTTTAATTTCCTCACAGGAAAGATCTTTATTAATATTTTATCATCTGTCATTCCAGCCTCTTTTCCATGTGCAACTGCTACTTGGTTTGTAGACTAGATCCGGACTCCTTAAAACAATCTTGCGTGGTATGGTGGTATCTCAATTTTACAGATAAGGGAAATGAGGCTGAGAGAGGTTAAGATCAAGTTTCTGGTAAGTGGTAGAGCTTGTGTTCGTAATCCAGACTAATGTGTCACTGGAGCGACACAGGGCTCCCCTCCCCATCTAGCTGAAAGCAGTCCTCTCTCTCTCTAATCAGTTTATAGCAGTTTGTTTTTATACAAACTTAGGTTTACTTTGTGACTGTGACTTTGTGACTATACAAACTTAGGTTTACTTTGTGACTGCTCAAGAAAGCAAAGAAGCTTTGGGCTTAATGCCTTGCTTTCCCATATACTATTGTAATATAATGTTACTTAGATGATATGCATGTTTGGAGCTCCATAAACGTTAAATTGTAATAATGGAAATAAAAATGAGACTTTGTACTACCCCAAAGTGATTATAACTCTCTAAGCTATAGAAAGTCTTATTACTGCGGTGCTTGGAAAGCACAGTGTGTACATCTAAGATGTTGAATTACTGAATGGTTTGGAAAATGATTTTGAAGTTATTTTATTTTATTGTACTCAAAAAATGATTAAGTAATTAATATTCTTATTTTTATGATATTTTTGAATTTCTAATTTTCCTGTTCATGTGTCTAGAAGGTAAAAAGTAGAAATTGTTGGGGCGCCTGGTAGTGCAGTCGTTAAGCGTCTGCCTTTGGCTCAGGGCATGATCCCGGCGTTATGGGATCAAGCCCCACATCAGGCTTCTCTGCCAGGAGCCCGCTTCTTCCTCTCCCACTCCCCCTGCTTGTGTTCCCTCTCTTCGCTGGCTGTCTCTATCTCTGTCAAATAAATAAATAAAATCTTTAAAAAAAAAAAAAGAAGTAGAAATTGTTATTTGGGCCCGTAAATATTGCCTTTAATTTAAACAACTGAAGCATTTACACACTTGTTTATAATACAGAAACCCAGCTAGTTTGTATATTATATTGTATCTTCTGCCTGCGTAGTGCTTTAGGTATACCACACATACACACACACACACAAATCTGTTTCCTTACAGGGACTTACCTTCATTGCTACACTTGGACCTTTAGCTTAGAGAATTTGGTAGTCTGTTATTTCTAGTACTTTGAAGATGTACTGTCATTATAGAAGTATGTAACCAAGCTTGACTTAATGGCTTGCAGTGCTTTTTTAAAGATTTTTTTGTTCAGAAGTAGGGTTTTTTTGTTTTTATTTTTATCTTCTTAAAGATTTTATTTATTTATTTGAGAGAGAGCATGAGCAGGGGGAGGGTGAGGGGCAGAGGCAGTGGGAAAGGGAGAAGCAGATTCCCCGCTGAGCAGGGAGTCTGAGTCTTTGGGAGGCATGGGGCTGGATGCCAGGATCCTGATATCATGACCTACTTGATCCAAAGGCAGACACTTAACTGACTGAGCCATCCAGATGCCCCTTTCGTTTTATTTTTAAATAATGTATTTGATTGGAACATGTTCATCTAGGCATTATGAAACATGAACTAGTATTAAGCAAAATAAGCTATGGTTAGTTGTAGAATTTATACTTCGAACTTAGAATTATACTTTGAACTCACAAAAACTCCAGAAAAGAATTAGTGCATTTGTTCTATATTTGTAGCAGAGGAGGGCTGGATCTGTTTGAGTTCTTTAGAAAGTTCAGTTTAATGTAACTTTCAGTATGATTAGGATTAAGTGGGTGTAGTTTATATAAAGTACATGTAGTGAATTAGATGTAATAATCTGTAGAGGTGTGAGGTTGTTAAAGGGCTGACTGTGTTCAGGGAAGAAGTGTAGTGTGCCTTGGTTATGGGGTCCGTGGATGGAGATTGTAGGGGATGTGTTGTTGGGAATTCTACAACCATACACTGGGACCAGGTTTTCAAGGATCATTGACACACTGAGATTTACCTGTAAGATATCCAGGTATAAACATCCAGAAAGTAGCAGGATATGAAGTTAGCATTCAGGTGCTATAGGGTAGAGGAACACAGAAGTCGGATTCATCGTTGTGGGAATGTATGTAGTCGCTCATGGGAGAGAGGAAACCCTATTAGTAAGGGAGACAGACCCCTGAGATGACGATGTTCTCTGTACGAGGACATTAGTGCATATGTTTGCACAGGTGGGATTTAGTCGGGGGCAGGGGAAGAAGAGGGCAGGGTTTCAGAGTCTATTTGGTTGCTTTCCTATAGGGCTCTTGCCAACTTTATATCCACTTTGTTTGTTCCTGTGCATCTGGATGTGGCTGGAGAATCCATCATAACATTCTGACTAGTTGTACTTTAAATTCATTTTCATGAACTTTAGGTGGGCTTTTCATGGTGCCTAACAGTCATACTATATTACCTTCTGCCCTCGTATCAGTGACAATCTCTGTTTCCCCCCTTTCTCAAACCTTCAACATCTCTTCCCCATACCCAGTTCTCAGCTGATTATTGTCCTTCTTTACTAAGAAACTTGAAGCTAATTGCTTCAGTGGACTGACAGACACTAACACTGTCAGAGTTAGGTAGTCACATCAGCTAAACCCATGTACCGTGCCTTTTCTTACTGTAGACGAACTGTCTCTGCTCCTGTGTAATGCAGCCCCTCTCCTTGTGCACTCTTCTCGGTCCTCTCATCCAGTCCTAAACGTAGCTCTCTCAGCTCTCCTTTCTCTGTGTCATCCGTGTCCGTTTTCTAATGGATCATTCCCATCATTACACCATATGTTGTTATTCATCTCATCAAATGAAGCATTACTTCATTTGACTTTACCTCCCTTGCCAGCAGCTGTTCCATTTCTTTGTTTCTCTTTGCAGTAAAGCTCCTCCAAGGAGTTGTCTGTACTCACTGTCTTCAGTGTCTCCTCTTCCGTTTTCTTTTAAATCCACTTTAGCTAGACTTTCAGCCCCATGACTTCAGTTTAACATTGGTGAAAATCCAATTTAAAATTCGCTTTTAAAATCATGTCTTATTTGAATTAGAATATGTTATTCACACCACTTTAAATTCCTGTGTTAAGTATAATATATTTAGAGAAATGTGTAGACTTTACCATTCATCTGGAGTTGCTGTGGTTGTATGAGGAAGAGGAACTTGAAATGGAAACAAATTTTAATTGCTGTTCTATCATATTGGGTACCACCCTTGTTGGCTTTGTAATATTGGGCCCCATATGTCTCTTCTTGTGACTGTTCCTTGATCCTTCCTACTACTAAGAAGTTGTGTAGCTTTGATCAAGCAGCGGGTTTCAGGTTTCCCTCTAATATGTTGGATGAAGTTGTGAATGAATAACTGAGCTGAGTGATCATGAAAATAATTAGTGTGCAGGAGGTTTAGTACAGAAAGAAAACAAAATATTTAGTAAAGTTAATCTGATGCATAATTAATTATGTCCATAATTGATAAGGAGTTGTATGGTTTAGCTTTTAGTAATCTGTTAAAAATTGTTTTGAGGATATGGAGTTATTTTGGAATTATTTTAAAATCCTCTGGTTATGACCCCAAAAGGAAATAGTCAATGGGCTTTTTTCTTTCACAAAAGGAATATAAAAAATCCAGTTCCTCAGTTGGTGGTACCCCTGAAGTTGAAAGCAAGATTAATTGGCTCAGAATGCCCCAAGATGGGTCTCTTCTAAGTAGTGTATATCTGTATGGTTTTTTAAAAACTGATAATTTTAGGGGCACCTGGGTGGCACAGTCGGTTGGGCATCTGCCTTCGGCTCCCGTCATTATCCTGAGGTCCTGGGATGGAGTCCTGCATTGGGCTCCCTGCTCTGTGGGGAGTCTGCTGCTCCCTTTCCCTCTGACCCTCACCCTGCTTGTGCACTCTCTTTCCTTTTTCTCCCTCTCAAATAAATGAATACGAATCTTTTAAAAAAGTAAAACCTGATTATTTTAATCTCTTGATTGGGATGGCTCAGTCTGTTTACATGTATTACTGTCATGTTTGGGTCTAAATCTGACTTTCTGTCTTTCCACTTATTTTAAATTCTTTTCCTGTCATTTGTTATCATCTTTTACATAATTCAGATAATTTTTATTGTCCATTCTCACACCTATTAATTAGTTATACATTCTTTTGCTACTCCTTGGTGTCACCCTAGATTGCATTATTCAACCTTGATTTATTAGAATATATAATAAGTTAGCCCTGTTCCCCACTTCCCAGAAAAATCTAAGAACTTTAAAATACTTTAACTCCATTTATGTCTCACCTGCCTTTCATTATTCATATATGCTTTAATTCTCTATATATTTTAAGCCCCATGTTGCTAATATCCATACATTTACCTTTTGTTTTGCTCTTTGTTTCTTCCTTCGTGTCTTCTGTTCTTCCACCAGGGCTCATACTCTTCTACCCGAAAAACTCCTTTTTATTATTTTAGTATATGGATGCTGACCATTAAGTCTGTCAGTTGTTGTTTGTCTGGAAGTGTCTTAGTTTTGGATTCAATTTTGAAGGGTGTTTTTTAAATTTCTTGAAATTCTCAGTTGCTGGTTATTTTCTTTCAGAACTTTAAAGGTGTTATTTCAGGGTCTTCTGACTTCTCAGGGTTTTGGTTTAGAAATTTGTTACAAGTATAATTGCTGTGCCTTTGAAGGTTATCTGGTTTTTGTTGTCGTCATTGTTTGTTTGTTTTTTCCCTTCTTGATGCTTTTAAGGTTTCTTCTTTGTGTTTAGATTTCACAGGTTTTACTCTGATGTGTCCAGGTGTTTTTTCCTTTGTATGCATTTTGCTTGAGTTTGTGTTGCCTTTTGAATCTGTGGATTGCCCTTCTTGCATATTAGCTCTTTAAAACTGTTTCTGCCCTATTATCTCTATCTTCCCTTTTGGGACTCCGATTACATGTATGTTAGACCATTTCCTGGTGTGTATATGTGTCCTGTGCTCTTTCATGTATTTTCCATCCTTTTATCTCTTCCTGTTTCAGTCTGTATATTTTCTACTGATCTGTTTTCTAGATTATTAATCCTCTCTTTAGCTGTGTCTAGTCTACTGTTAAGCCTGGCTGTTGAATTTTTAATTCAGTGATTGTATTTTTCAGTCCTAGAATTTTCATAGGATTCTAAAAAAAAAAAAAGAAAGAAAAAAGAAAAGATTCCAAATCTTTGATGAAAATCTCCCATCTTGTTATCACTTTTCCGAAACATATTAATTACAGAATTTTAAAAAAATCTGTCTGATACTACAATATCTGTCTTACTTTGTAGGTCTCCCCTTCCCCTTTTTAGGGGTATTATTTCTTCATATGCCTGCTAAGTTTTTATTAAATGGTAGCTATTATATATGAAAAATTTGTAGAGATTTTGGATAAACTTGTAGCTCTTGGCAGGCAGTTAGAGAAGAGGCAGAGCAACTTAGTCCATCACACTTGAGCTGTTTGAATTTTAGGATTTATAAGGAGTTGTTTATTTCTAGAGCTTCATGAATCCTAGAGTAGAGTAGTTCAGGGACCTCAGCTGGGAGTCCGTGGTGCCTACCAGGTTCCTGCCTCATTGATGGGTCCTGAACTCCAGTTTTTGTCTTCTTAGGACTTTGAGACTGACAGCAATTCTGTTTAGCTTTTTAATTGCTGTTGGTACTGTCTGCTTGGCAGTCTGTGATGCTTACAAATGGACAAATGTATTGAGGAGTTAAGCAGCTGAAATTTTAGGTTGATTTCTCTTTGTTTTTTTTCTCTGTGGGATCTTGGCCCTCAGGCCCTGGCTGTCCTAGCTACCCTGAACTCTAGTGTGAGATGGAGAAATGCTGATTTTCTGTCTCTTAGCGGTCTTTATCTGGGGTGGGCAGTATTTTTGCTTTTTCTCTGGTGCAAACAGTCCCCCTCCCCCCAGGCCACCCATCTTCCTTCATTCTTACTGTCTGTAATACAAATATGATGGCAGGAGATCTGGCAACCATCTTTGCACCATGAGGTGACTTTGAGGATATAGGTCTTAAAGAGGATGTGGGGAATAAAGATAGAAAGATTGAGGAGCCTGAATTCCTATTGCCTGTATAGAGTCCTCATATCAGACCTGGATGACTTAGTTCTAGATTTCCTAGACATCAGGAAAGAAATCAACATCTTCTGTTGTTTTAGCCTTGCAATTTTAAGTTTTGTGATAATCCCAGATGAATTTAATACCGATTAAAAAAATGAGGGTCCCTGGAATCAGTATAAGTATATATTCACATAACATACTAAGAGTCACTATTTCTCAGCCTTTTATTTAGTTGTGACATACATAGCAAGTGACATGCACCCAAGTGAGTAATCTTGTGGACAGGTCCTCTAATATATCTGGTGTTCTTGCCCAAATGCTATCACTTTATTTATTTATTTTTTTAATGATTTTTTTTATTATATTATGTTAATCACCATACAGTACATCCCCGGATTCCGATGTAAAGTTCGATGCTTCATTAGTTGCGTATAACACCCAGTGCACCATGCAATACGTGCCCTCCTTACTACCCATCACCAGTCTATCCCATTCCCCCACCCCCTTCCCCTCTGAAGTCTTCAGTTTGTTTCTCATAGTCCATAGTCTCTCATGTTTCATTCCCCCTTCTGATTACCCCCCTTTTCTTTATCCCTTTCTTCCCCTACCGATCATCCTAGTTCTTATGTTCCATAGATGAGAGAAATCATATGATAATTGTCTTTCTCTGCTTGACTTATTTCACTTAGCATTATCTCCTCCAGTGCCGTCCATGTTGCAGCAAATGTTGAGAATTCGTTCTTTCTGATAGCTGAGTAATATTCCATTGTATATATGGACCACAGCTTCTTAATCCAGTCATCTGTTGAAGGGCATCTCGGCTCCTTCCATGATTTGGCTATTGTGGACAATGCAGCTATGAACATTGGGGTGCATATGGCCCTTCTCTTTACTACGTCTGTATCTTTGGGGTAAACACCCAGTAGTGCAATGGCTGGGTCATAGGGTAGTTCAATTTTTAACTTTTTAAGGGACCTCCACACTGTTTTCCAGAGTGGCTGTACCAACTTGCATTCCCACCAACAATGTAGGAGGGATCCCCTTTCTCCACATCCTCTCCAACAATTGTTGTTTCTTGCCTTGTCTATCTTTGCCATTCTAACTGGCGTAAGGTGGTATCTCAGTGTGGTTTTGATTTGAATTTCCCTGATGGCTAATGATTTTGAACATTTTTTCATGTGTCTGTTAGCCATTTGTATGTCTTCATTGGAAAAGTGTCTGTTCATATCTTCTGCCCATTTTATGATTTGTTTATTTGTTTCTCGTGTATTGAGTTTGAGAAGTTCTTTGTAGATCTTGGATACCAGTCCTTTATCTGTGGTGTCCTTTGCAAATATATTCTCCCATTCCGTGGGCTGTCTCTTAGTTTTTTTGACTGTTTCCTTGGCTGTGCAGAAGCTCTTTATCCTGATAAAGTCCCATAAGTTCATTTTATCTTTTATTTCTCTTGCCTTTGGAGATGTGTCGTGAAAAAGGTTGCTCTGGCCGATGTCATAGAAGTTGTTGCCTATGTTCTCCTCTAGAATTTTGATGGATTCCTGTCTCACATTGAGGTCTTTCATCCATTTGGAGTTTATTTTTGTGTATGGTGTGAGAGAGTGGTCAAGTTTCATTCTTTTGCATGTAGCTGTCCAATTTTCCCAGCACCATTTATTGAAGAGACTGTCTTTTTTCCACCGGATGTTTTTTCCTGCTTTATCAAAGATTAGTTGCCCAAAGAGCCGAGGGTCCATTTCTGGGTTCTCTATTCTGTTCCATTGGTCGATGTGTCTGTTTTTGTGCCAGTACCATGCTGTCTTTGTGATCACAGCTTTGTAGTACAGCTCGAAATCCGGCATTGTGATGCCCCCAGCTTTGTTTTTCCTTTTCAACAGTTCCTTGGAGATTCGGGGCCTTTTCTGGTTCCATACAAATTTAAGGACTATTTGTTCCAGTTCTTTGAAAAATGTCCTCGGTATTTTGATCGGGATAGCATTGAAAGTGTAGATTGCTCTGGGTAGTATGGACATTTTAACTATGTTAATTCTTCCAATCCATGAGCATGGAATATTTTTCCATCTTTTTATGTCTTCCTCAATATCTTTCAAAAGTGATCTATAGTTTCTAGGATATAGGTCCTTTACGTCTCTGGTTAAGTTAATTCCAAGGTAACGTATGGTTTTTGGTGTTATTGTAAATGGGATGGATTCCCTAATTTCTCTTTCTTCAGTCTCGTTATTCGTGTATAGAAATGCAACTGATTTCTGGGCATTGATTTTGTATCCTGCCACCTTACTGAATTGTTCTATAACTTCTAATAGTTTGGGAGTGGATTCCTTTGGGTTTTCCATATAGAGTATCATGTCATCTGCAAAGAGAGACAGTTTGACTTCTTCTTTGCCGATTTGGATACCTTTGATCCCTTTTTGTCTTCTGATTGCTGTTGCAAGGACTTCTAGTACTATGTTGAATAATAGTGGCGAGAGTGGGCATCCTTGTCGTGTTCCTGATCTTAAGGGAAAGGCTTCCAGCTTTTCCCCATTGAGAATAATGCTTGCAGTAGGCTTTTCATAGATGGCTTTTATGAGATTGAGAAATGTACCCTCTATTCCTACACTCTGAAGGGTTTTAATCAGGAAAGGATGCTGTATTTTGTCAAATGCTTTTTCTGCATCAATTGAGAGGATCATATGGTTCCTGAGTCTTTTCTTGTTGATATGATGTATCACATTGATTGATTTGCGAGTGTTGAACCATGTTTGCATCCGAGGTATGAATCCCACTTGGTCATGATGGATAATCCTTTTAATGTACTGTTGGATTCTATTGGCAAGGATCTTGTTGACGATTTTGGCGTCCATATTCATTAGAGAAATCGGTCTGTAATTCTCCTTTTTGAGGGGGTCTTTGCCTGGTTTGGGGATCAAGGTAATATTAGCCTCATAGAATGAGTTTGGTACAAATGCTATCACTTTAATTCCCACAGAAGGAAACATGAAAATTCAAGTTAGTGAGAGGAATGTTCCCATAAGGAAAGACTTGAAAAATTCAAGGGTTGTTAGTTATTGTTATTGGCAAGTTACTTACCTACCACACTATCCCAGTAGACCACGTAGGGGGGATTACAGTACACTGTCTTGAAACAGTGTTTTCCTTCCATTCAACAAATATAATTCCGTGGATAAAATATTCCCCACCACCACTAATGTGGTGGGGGAAATGAAAAAAGCAAGGGGTGATTGAGAAAATATTCAGAAATTAGTGAGACATTACATGTAGAGGGATCGAAGAAAAAAATGGTAAAGATGATTCCTAGCTTTTGAACTTAAAATCCGGATAGTAATGCCATTGGTACAGAACTAGGCAAACTAGGGAGGGGTTCCTTGCAAGGAAATAAATGTTTCATTACTTAAAATTAACAGTATGTTTAATTTAAGAAATAATTCTTCCTCTTGGTATATATGAATTCTTTGCATAATGTGGATTGTATTACACCAGCATAAAAGAATTTTATCTCATTCCCACCCTAAAGAATATTGAAGGACTTTACCTAACCTCAGGTTGCAGCTGTTCTCTTACATAATAGGAAGCTGCTTCTATCCATAGACAGTATTTTAGGAACTAGTTTTAATACAATTTACATTCGAATGTATGTGGTAGAACTATGACTCCATTGAAAACAGGAATTCAGCATAAAGCAGCATTATTTCCATATTTTGACAAAGATTATAATTAGCATCTTAGGACTTATAGTAGTAGTATCTGTGCACATTTTTGAGGGATATACTTAAGAATGACTCACTATCTTGACTCACTTATTTAAGTTCACTGTCATTCAAAAGCTCTTTCATTCTGCTTTTCTTTTTCTGGCTTTTCTTTTTTCCCCAGTGAATAGAATTATTGTAATAAGTCTCACATTATTGCTGAATATAACCTTTGTTTTTTCTTAATTGGTGCGTATATGCCACGCCTCTAGGCATATTCAAAGCTTTTACTTTTGATGGCTGGCATTTTGCTGTTCAGTCTTGGCAGGAAGAATAGTGTAGTGAGAGCTAGTAGTGTGTAAGAATAGTGAGACAACAAGCTCACTTGTTAATAGAATGAATGTATAAATACTACATAATTTATGTTGGTGACCATATGCATCTTTTGTTTAGGAATGTACTATAAATTTAGTTGTAGCCAATTAAAGCCTATTCGAGGAACTACCATCAGGCCGATTGTTTGAAAGAATATTTGATCAAACAAAATTCCAGGCGAATAATCTGAGTAGTCCTTAGAGTTTATGATAGGATCCAACCAATAACTTGAGACTCAGTGAACAGACCTCAGCAGTCCATTGTAGAAATTCAGTGAGTTTTGCTACACTGCATATAGGTGTTAACATTTGGTTACTTGCACAAGATTTGGAGACATAGAGGCCTATTTGTGGTACCACTGCTTAATGGCTATATAATCATTGTCCAATATTAACCTCTCCAAGTCTGTTTTCTCCTCTCCACAATGGTTGGTACCTGTGTCACTAGAGTTGCGATTTGGGATTAAATTAGAAAATTCTTGTTCTTTCATTTAGTCATTCAAGAAGTTTATTGAACCTCAGTTATGTGTCAGGTACTATGCTAGGCACTGGTTTATAGGGTGGTAAATAAGGTGATGTGGACTGATCTGTGGGCTCAGTGGGGAAGACTGAAAACAAACAGGTAAACAAAGAAAATAATTATAAATTGTATTTTCTGTGAAGAAGATACCAAGGTGCCATGAAAGAGAACAAATGAAGGAAGAACTCCCTGAAGAGGTAGCTCTTAGGTTGAGATGGGAAGAGTGGTAGCTGTGAGCCATATAAAGAGTGGAGAGAATTCCAGACAGACAGAATAGAAGAATGTGGTATGGCCCTGAGGCAAAATGAAAAAGGGGGATGCTGTGCTATTAAGAACTCAGATAATGCCTGTGTGGTGGGAGTATTGTTGGCAAACGGTGAAAAGTGGGGTAAGTAGCTGTTTGTGATCCGTGCAGTGCCTAGCCATGGTCCCTGATTGGTGTTCGTTGCTATCATTGTTACAGTTATAGTAATTTTTTACTTAGAGATCACTTAAAAACTTGGAGGAAGCAAGTAGCTTCCAAAGTAGATGCAACAAAGTCAGTGCATTGAAACTTGTGTTTGCTGTTTAGAGAGACCATTAGCTCCTCACTCAGAGTCTCTTGATTATTTTTCATATTCACATAAATTTGGTTATTTGATTTTATAACAGCCTAGAAATGGCAAATTGGGTACAAATTTAGAGATTCTCCAAAAACAGCAAGACATTTCAGTAATAAAAATAAAGCTCAAAGTGATTAGTGATTGTTAAAAATGTGAGATTATGAAATCTTTTTTAAAAAGATTTATTGAGGTATAATTTGCGAACAATGAAGTTCATCCATTTGAAGCATGGAGCTTGATGAATTTTGATAATTTTATAAAGTCACGTCATTGCCACCACATCTTGATAGAGAAAAGTTCCATCAAGAATTCTAAAAATTCTGGGGCACCTGTGTGGCTCAGTCGGTAAAGCATCTCCCTTCAGTTTGTAATCCGGGAGTCCTGGGATTGAGCCCCATGTCGGGCGCCCTGCCCAGCGGGGAGTCTGCTTCTCCCTCCGCCCCTCCACTCACTTGTGCTTGCTCTCTCTGTCTCTCTCTCTCTAACAAATAAATAAAATCTTTAAAAATAAAAAAGAATTCTAAAAATTCTTGTTTTCTTATGTCTCTTTGCCCTACCACCAGCCTCACTTAGGCAGCCCCTAATCTGTTTTCTGTCACTATAATTTTATATTTTCCAGACTTGGGTATAAATGGAATTATACATTATGAGGCTTTTGTGTTGTATTTATGTTGCTGCATGTATTAGTAAATTTGTTCCTTTGTTTTGTTGAGTGGTATTCCAAATAGAGATTAACCATAATTTATCTGTTTGCCAGTTTATGGGAATTTGGGTTGTTTCTTGCCTATTATGAATAATGCTTATATTAACATTCACATAAAATTCTTTATGAACATGTTTTCATTTTGGGCACCCAATCTAATAAAGATTTTCTCCTATATTTTCTTCTAGAAGTTCGATAGTTTTTGCTCATACATATAAGTCTCTTGTTAGAGTAGGGTGTTATTTTCTAACAGGATACTGGAGGCCAGCATAGGGGAAGTCTTGGCCAGCTATAGGGAAAATCAGAGGCCTGTCCTGGCAGCGTTCCACAAGAAGCCAGATTGATCCAGACAGGCCCAAGATGGTGGATGCCACATGGCAGGAAACCCCTGACCACATAAGGAAGAAAAGGCAGGAAACCCTCTTCCAAGACATCCCTGTCCCAAGTAATGAATATTCCACTCCCTAGTTAACAACTGTCAATAAAAGATGGAAACCCCAGGGTGTGCAGCTCTCTCTTGAACTTGCCCACTCTCACATCTTGAGAGTATACTTTTCACTTTAATAAACTTTCCCGCTTGTGTCACTCGTCCACTGTGTTGCGTGTCTGTCCTTGAATTCTTTCTTGTGACAAGACCAGGAACCTGGTCGTCTAAGTCAAGGCCCCAGGGCCCAGGGTCTCCCCATTTCACCCGACAAATATGGACTTATTTTAAGTTAATATTTGTGTACTGTGTGAGGTAAGAGCCAAAGTTTGTTTTTTTCCTGTATAGCTATCTAGTTATTCCAGCATCATTTATTGAAAAGATTTTTTCTCCATGAAGTATTTTGAAACCTTGAAACTATGAGATCTTGTTATCATTTGTAACCATTTTCTTTCAACAAGAATTTAAGCCTGACGATAGAGCTTATTCAAATATAAATAAATCCATCTTATAATCTTACTGATAAGTATGTATTTTAGGAGGCTGTGGGAATAATAATGAAAGGAACTGCTTTTCAGGGCTAATTCAAGTTAATAAAATGCTTGTTGCTAAGGTTCAGGTGCTGGTAACTTCTGAGGATTTGTAAAATGCTAAGGAATGAAATTCTGCGCCCAGTTAGTGATACATGATTATCTTTAGGAAAGTGAATTAGAAAAATATTGGGGTAAAGGTGTGGTCTTCCTTACATTTGCAGACTTTAAAAGGAGACCTGGACCAATTAAAAAAACAAAAAAGGGAAAAAAAATCTACGGTGGGTACTGATTCTAAGAAGAAAGAAATGATGAATTTAGATTGAATAAATAAAAATATACATAGAAGCTGTTTAAGGTGCCCTCTGAGTTTAAGGATTTGGATGAAAGGTAGAAGAAAAGTCTTGTAACCTATAATGAATGAAAAGGAGTAGTGAGTACTTTACAAATAGTCTCAGAAAGAATTAAGTACAAATGAATTGACATCTGTGAACAGTGTGGAGTGTGATAAAAATACCTTAGAAGGCATAGTTTGATTCCTGGAAATCTGTAATGACCACATAGGCCTGCTATTCAGAGCCGGTCATGTAATGTAAACATGAGAGAGAAAGAATATGTCCCAGACTCTTTTCTTCCATCTGCTTGTTTTGGTTTTTGGCTTTGTTTGTTTGTTTGTTAAAATTAACTTCAAACAGAAAAGAGAATAGAAATGAGAGGTAATTGAAAACCAGGGTAAGTTAGGGGATAACAACACCTTTTAAGTTCAGGTCTTTAGGATTCAATGAGTTATTGACTTAGACTATTTTTGAGTAATTGTAAATAATCTTTTAAGAGTAATAAAGTACAGAGAAGATACTTGAATCAGAACTCAAGAGAGGAGCAAGGTAGATTCTAGTAACTGGAAATGATTGAATTTCATAATAAGTGTAATCAGAATTGTAGCTTGGTTTTATTAATAATAGATTGTGAATGAATTTAAAAGGAAATGGTGATCTTTAGGAGCTTTTCTGGGTATAATAAGAACAAACTAAATTTCTTGTTTTGTTGTCACTGAATAGACATCCCAAGGATATGTTGGAGATAGGTTTTGTTTTGTTTTTTTCACATTTCTTCTTTTAAAAAATTACTGCAGGGGCAAAATTGGTACATAATGTTATGTAAGTTTTTTTTTTCTTTAAACATTATGTAAGTTTTAGGTGTACGACATTATAATCACCATTATGATCACCACTAAAAGTCTAGTTACCATTTCCCACCATACAAGTGACCTCTTTCACTCATCTTACCTGCCCCTCTGCCCTCCTCCTTCTCAGGTAACCACTACCAGTCTGTTCCCTCTATCTGTGAGTGTGTGTTTGTTTTGTTTGTTTTTAGGTTCCATATATGAGTGAAATTATATGTATTTTTCTTTCTCTATCTGACTTATGTCATTTTGATGTTGGTTTCTTTTATTGTGCAGAAGCTTTTTAGTTTGAGGTAATTCCATTGTTTATTTTTTGCTTTTATTTCCCTTGAGTCACAGCCACAAAAAGTATGTCTAAGACCAATATCAAGGAGCTTACTGTCTGTTTTCTTCTAGGAATTCTATGGTTTCAGGTCTTGCATTCAAGTCTTTAATCCATTTTGAGTGAATTTGTGTGGTGTAAGAGAGTGGTCTGGTTTCATTCTTTTGCATGTGGTTGTCCAGTATTCCCAACACCATTTATTGATGAGACTGTCCTTTATTCAATGTATGTTCTTGGGTCCTTTGTCATAAATTAATTGTCCATATATGTGCGGGTTTAATGCTGGGCTCTGAATTATGTTCCATTGATCTGTGTGTCTGTGTTTATCCCAATACCATACTGTTTTGATTACTGTAACTTTGTAGTATAGTTTAAAATCAGGGAGCATACCGCCAGCTTTGTTTCTCTATGTCAAGATTGTTTGGCTTCAGGTGGTTCTAGTTCTATGGAAAATGCCATTGGAATTTTGAGAGGTGTTGCATTGATTCTGGGTAGTATGGACATTTTAACAATATGAATTCTTCTAATCCATGAGCAGGAATACCTTTCCATTTATTTGTATCTTCTTCAGTTTCTTTCATCAGTACTCATAGTTTTCAACGTAGAGGTTAAATTTCACCTCCTTGATTAAATTTATTCATAGGTATCTTATTCTTTTTGATGCAATTATAAATGGGATTGTTTTCTTAATATCACTTTCTGATAATTATTATTAGTGTATAGAAATGCCACAGATTTGTGTATGTTTATTTTGTATCCTGCTACTTTACTGAATTTATTAATTTATTAATTCCAAGAGTTGGGTTTTTTTTTTTTTAAGATTTATTTATTTATTTTAGAGAGAAAGAGAGCATGTCTTAGCTGGGGGAGGGGGCAGAAGGATAGAGAGAGGGAGCGTCTCAAGCAGACTCTCTGTTGAGTGTGGATCACCACGTGGGGCTGGATCTCACAACACTGAGATCATGACCTGAGCTAAAATCAGGAGTTGGACACTTAACTGACTGAACCATCCAGGCACCCCAATTCCAAGAGGTTTTTTTTTTTTTAAGATTTTTTTTATTCATTTGTCAGAGAAACAGAGTACAAGCAGGGAGAGTGGCAGACAGAGGGAGAAGCAGGCTCCCCACTGAGGAAAGAGCCCATCCCAGGACCCTGGGATCATGACTTGAGCCGAAGGCAGATGTTTAATTGACTGAGCCACTCAGGCATCCCTCCAAGAGTTTTAGATGACATCTAGGTGTTTTCTATATAGAGTGTCAGGTTATTTGATAATAGTGACAGTTTTACTTCTTCCTTTCCTATTTGGTTGCCTTCTATTTATTTATTTTTCTTGCCTAATTTTTGTCTCTAGGACTTCTAATACTGTTTTGAATAAAAGTAATGAGTGGGCCTCTTTGTCTTATTTCTGATTGTAGAGGAAAAGCTTTTAGCTTCTCACCATTGAGTATGATGTTAGCTGTGGGTTTGTCACATATGGCCTTTATTATGTTGAGTTTCATTGCCTCTATATCCACTTTGCTGCAGTTTTTTTTTTTTTTTTTAAGATTTTATTTATTTATTTGACAGAGAGAGACAGCCAGCAAGAGAGGGAACACAAGCAGGGGGAGTGGGAGAGGAAGAAGCAGGCTACCAGCAGAGGAGCCTGATATGGGGCTTGATCCCAGAATGCTTGGATCACACCCTGAGCCGAAGGCAGACACTTAACGACTGAGCCACCCAGGTGCCCCATGCTGCAGAGTTTTTAATTGTAAATGGATATGGAATTTTGTGAAATCATTTTCTGTATCTATTAGTGACCGTGGGGTTGTTATCTTTCATTTCGTTAATGTTGTGTATCATGCTGATTGGTTTGTGGATGTTGAACCATCCTTGCATCCTTGGAATAAATTCCACTTGACCATGGTGTATGATCCTTTTAATGTATTGTTGAATTTGATTTTCTCATTTTGTTGTGGATTTTTGCATCAGTTCTTATCAATACTGTTGGCCTGTAATTTTCTTTTGTTGTGTCCTTGTCTAGTTTTGGTATCTGGGTAATGGTTGTCTCAGAAAATGAGTGTAGAAGGAAGTATTCCCTCCTCTTCAGCTTTTTGGAAGAGTTTGAGAAGGGTAAGTATTAAATCTTCTTTAAATGTTTGATAGAATTATCAGTGAAGTCATCTGGTCCTGGACTTCTGTTTGTTGGGAGATTTTTGATGATTGACTCAATTTCATTACTAGTAATTAGTCTATTTAGGTTTTCTATTTCTTCAGTATTCAGTCTTGGAAGATTACATGTTTCTAGGAATTTATCCATTTCTTCTATGTTGTCCGGTTTGTTCATGTATAATTGTTCCAATAGTGTCTTATGGATATTTTGAGTTTTTGTGGTCTCAGTTGTAAGTTTTCCTTTGTTGTTTTTTATTTTGTTTGTTAGAGCCCTCTCTTTTTTCTTGGTTAGTCTAGCTAAACATTTGTTAATTTTGTTTATTTTTTCAAAGAACCAGCTTTTAGTTTCATTAATTTCTTTTTCTTTTTTTAGTTTCTATTTTATTTATTTCTGCTCTAATCCTTATTTTATTCCTTTACTGACTTTGGGCCTTTTTTTTTTTTTTCCTTTCCTCTCTGGCTCCTTTAGGTGTTAAGTTAGATTAGTTATATAAGATTTTTCTTGTTACTTGAGGTAGGCCTGTATTGCTACAATATACCCTCTTAAAACCATTTTTTTGCTGCAGTCCAAAGATTTTGATATGTTGCATTTGTTTTAATTTGTCTGTAGGTGTATTTTTTATTTCTTTGATGACCATTTGTTGTTCACAACATGTTTAATTTCTAAAATTTTTGTGGTTTTTCCAGTTTTCTTTTTGTAGTTGATTTCTATCATTGATTTATATCTTTGTGGTTGGAGAAGATGCTTGAGATAACTTCAGTCTTCTTGAATTTACTGAGACTTGTTTTGTAGCCTAGCATGTGATCTGTTTTGGAGAGTGTACCATGGGCACTTGAGAAGACTGTGTATTCTTTTGCTTTGAGATGCAATGTTTGGTATATGTCTGTTAAGTCCATCTGGTCTGACGTTTCTTTTTTAATTTTTTGTTTGGATCTATCCATTAATGTAAATGAGATGTTAAGTATGCTACTTTGTCAAATATCAGTTTCTCCTTTTAGGTCTGTTGATAATTTGGTTTATATATCTTGGTTGTGTGCAGATAATGTTGCATGCATATGTACTTGTAAATATGTCTTCTTGTTGGATTGATTACTTTATCATTATGTAATGGCCTTCTTTATCTACTATTACAGTCTTTGTTTTAAAGTCTATTTTGTCTGCTATGGGTATAGCTACTCCAGCTTTCTTTTCATTTCCATTTGCATGGAATATCTTTCTCTATCCCTTCACTTTCAATCTGTGTGCGTCTTTCTGATGTGAGTCTCTTGCAGGCAGCATATAGGTGGGTCTTGTTTTTTAATCCTTTCAGCTAATCCATGTCTTCTGGTTGAAGAGTTTCATCCATTTACATTTAAAATAATTATTGATAGAGATATACTTATTGCTTTTTTGTTTATTGTTTTCCAGCTGTTTTCATAGGTCCTCTCTGTTTCTTTAGTTTTTTCTTTCTCTTCCTCAGTGGTTTGATGCCTTTCTTTAGTTTTATGTTTAGATTTCTTTGTTATTTTCTTTTGTGTATTTGCTGTAAGTTTTTGCATTGTGGTTACTGTGAGGTTCACATATAGCTTCTTATGTGTATATAGTTTGGTTTTAGTTGATAACAACTTAAATTTGAGTACATTCCAAAACTATGCTTATTTCTCCATGCCTCCCACATTTTATATCCTTGGTCATATTTTAGCTCTTTTTATATATCTCTTAAGTAATTATTGTAGTTTTAGTTATTTTTACTACTTTTGCCTTTTAGACTTCAAACTTGCTGTATAAATGACTTTATCCACTACCTTTACTATATATTTACCTATGTTCTAGCAAGATTTTTATTCTTGGATGTTTTCTTGTTATTAAGTAGTGTCATCTCTTTTTGGTTTAGGGAACTCCCTTTAACATTTCTTATAAGGCCAGTTTAGTGGTGATGAACTTCTTTAGCTTTGGTTTATTTGGAAAATGCTTAATCCTTCATTTCTGAATGATAATCTTGCCAAATAGAGAATTCTTGGTTGGAAGTTTTTCCATTTTAGCATTTTTAATATGTTATGCCACTCTTTTCTGGCCTTCAGAATTTCTGCTGAAAAATCTGATGTAGCCTTATGAGATTTCCCTTGTATCTAATTAAGATTTTCTCTTTATCTTTTAACTTTTACCATTTTAATTAGAACATGTCTTAATATGAATCACTTTGGGTTCATCTTTTTTGGAACTGTTTGGGCTTCCTGGACCTGTATGTCCATTTCGTTCTTCGGAGTAGGAAAGTTTTTAGCTATTATTTCTTCAAGTAAGTTTTCTGTCCCTTTCTCTTGCTCCTCTCCTTCCAGGACCCCTATAATGTGATTGTTATTCTACCTGATGTTATCCCAAAAGTTCCTTAAGTTATCTTTGTTTTTTAAAAATTCTGTTTTCTGGGGTGCCTGGGTAGTGCAGTCGTTAAGTGTCTGCCTTCTGCTCAGGGCGTGATCCCAGCGTTCTGGGATCGAGTCCTACATTGGGCTCCTCTGCTGGGAGCCTGCTTCTTCCTCTCCCACTCCCCTACTGTGTTCCCTCTCTCCCTGGCTGTCTGTCTGTCAAATAAATAAATAAAATCTTTAAAAAAAAATTCTGTTTTCTTCTTGATGCTCTGCCTGGGTGAGTTCTGTTGCTTGTTTTCTTAGTTCACTGATTCAATATTTGCTTCTTCCAGTTTTCTGTTGAACTCCTAGAATTTTTCAGTTCAATTAATAGATTCTTCAGCTGTGTAGCTTTTGTTTCATATTTACTTACATTTTTTTGTCTGTTTGTTGAGGATCTCACTGTCTTCATTCTTCTCCTGAGTACAGTAAGCATCTTTATGATCATTAGGTAGTTTGCTTATCTCCATTTCATTAATGTCTTTGCCTGATGTTTCTTTTTTCTTGTTCTTTCTTTGGAACATATTCCTTTGTCTCTTCATTTTGCCTCTTTGTGTTTGTTTTTATGTATTAGACAAATCAACTGCCTTTCCCAGTCTTGAAGGAGTGGCCTTGTGTAGGAGATTTCATGTGGAGCCCAGAAGTACAATCCTGTCTCACCAGCAGATCTTGACACCCAAGGGGTGTTCCTTGTGTGGGCTGCATGCACTCATCTCATGTGGCAGGGGCGCGGGGGAAAAGCTGGCACCTGGCCCAGCTGTGACTTGCTGGCTGTGCTGTGTGGACGAGTGGGTTTTCAGCTGGGTGCCCCACTGGCTCTAACAGGTTAGAGAGAGAGCCTGCCAGTGCTGACATTAGCAAGGTAGGATGAGGTTGTAAAAGTGCACCACCTACTAGTGTCTCCATCCCCGGAGAAAGCCTCAGTGTTTTCCTGCCTGTATAGCAAGTGTTTTAACATTAATAAGTGGGTCTCCACATATGATCTAGGTACTTTTCAGACTGATATTGTTTACACTGGGTCCTGTGGTGAGTGAGTCTGTATGACAGCTCCTTAAGAGTGGATTCTTCATTCCCTACAGTTTAATGGCTTTCCTGGATGTATTCCTTATTGGTTTTCAAAGCCCAGTTTTTAGGAGCTTCTTCTCTCATTCAGGGTCTAAGTGTTGGGTGCCTGATATAGAGCACACTCACTTGTGAGGGAAAACTTCCCTCACTTGTAAGGGAAAACTTCTTTGTTCGCGAGATCCCTCCTGATTGTGCCTGGGGTATGTTTTTGCTTTGTTTTGCTTGCCTCTTTCTTTCTCCCTTCTTTTCTTCCTTCTCTTCCCTCCCTTTCTTTCCCTCCCCTCCCTCCCCCCACCCCTTATGCGGTCTTTCCCTTTCCTATCCTTGATGCTGTCCTTTGTTGTGGAGGCTCCTTTCATCCGTTTTTCTGGTCTTTCTCAGAGCAAATTATTCCATATGTAGTTGTATATTTGTTGTATCTATAGGAAGGAGTGAGTTCAGGATCTTACTGTGTTGCTGTCTTGAGCCCAACCCCCAAGAGATAGGTTTTTTTTGGGTGTTAGAAATGTATTTGATAAAGGCTTCTATGATGCCACCACAGACTACAAGAAGTGATAGGTCTTGTAAGGATTTTATATTTGATTGATGGATCATATTTAAGTCAATTTATTCATGTCAGAGTCAAGGTCTTTGCTAATATGTCTTAGGATCTTAACTTATTCCCCAGTTTTTCACTGGCCAGGATGAAAATTTCATTGTAATCATTGGGTTTGTGAAGGAAGAGAGTACAATGTTGATAGAGATAGCTAAAGTAAGGTTTTGAAATTAAGATTTGCCAAGATCTTTTCGGGCTAGAATAATAGACCAAAGTGAAAACAGGATTAAATATGATAAAATGTCATGTTCTACACTGTGATTGAGGTAGCTCCTAAGAGAGGACTGAGATATTTCTATTAAGTGTATGCCAAATACGAGCTCATTAAATTGACTACCAGCTGGGAAAGAAAAGTGAATTTAGGTGCAGATCAAGAAAGGTAATAGAGCTGTTGTTTTCCTCACATCAGACCTGGTCTGGGATTTTATGTTGAATTTGGGTGTCACATTTCAAAGGGGATTTTAATAAAATGTCACGTGTTGACCAGTGTGACTATCTTAGTGATTTGTATTTATAGGCTTATCATGTGGAAAAGCCTAATTTTGCTTGGAGCTGAAAGGATGACATTTCTAATAATAATCAGAACATTCAAGATGGAATGGACTGACTTGTGGGTTTGGGGAATTTTCATCTCTGGAGGCATTAAAGGAGAAATCCTGTGACAACTTATTAAGAATGTTATTGAGGGGATACTAACATTGGTGGGAAGTTGAACTAGATACACTTGAAGGTCCTTTACAATTCCTTTAACTTTTTTTTTCACTTTAATTTTTCTGATATCTCCACAGTCATTTTATCAATCTTGTCCTTAAAACTTTATTAACAGTAAATACCCTATCTTATATGGCACTAAAAGTTATAAAATACTTTTATGAGCCTGATTAAATGTGATGTTCACAAGTATTCTACAAGTTGGGCAGGAGATGTTTTACAGTTTTCAAGCAGCTGTATCTTAATGATTGAGAGTGTGGCTTCTGGATCCCAGACCATCTGGGCTCTGCCACCTGCCGTGAGACCTTTGAAAACATGTGCCTCTCTTTCCTCATCTGGAGTGTGGTGATATATTATTCTCTCTCTCTGTGGTGTCTGTGCCATAGGGTTGTTTGAGTTTATGATCGCACGCTTGAGAATATATGCTTAGAACATAATATGCTTAGAATAGTATCTGATATGTAGCAGACATTTAGTTAATGTTAGCTGGTGCCCTTGTTGTCATTATTTCTCTTTTACAGGTGAAGAGACCGATGCCCATGCAGTTTGTAATTTGCCCAAGTTTACATCAGTAATAAGTGGTAGAGCAGTTATTAAGAATTCTGTTGAGTTAAAAAATCGGAAATGGAGTGAAATTACTGGTATATGGATTAATTTTGCATTAATTTGTGTAAGAGTATTTCATTTTAATTTGTTAAATGAATCAGACTGCTGTGAAACTATTATTACAGATTTTGGGGAAAGCTTTGTTTTGCCTATGTTTACATATATACACACATTCCAGGCATAATTCGGTGGGAAAACACTTTCTTCATGTTGTAAATAAAGATAACCATACTTTCCAAAAGATTTATGGTGCTTGGTAGCATTTAAAAGGAAGTAGGCAATTAACTTTGGTTTGTGTTGGCATTGCAGTATACTTGCCAAGCAGTTTGAGCTTCTGATTTCTAGATGTGTCATTATTTTCTAGAGGGATGTAAGTCAAACTGAAGGCATCTCCTAGAAGAAAAGTCCAAATTGGCTTTCGTTTATAGTGTTGAAATAAACAAAAATGTTCTCACTAAAATTCTGTTCTATCTTTAGATGATCACCTCTAATAATTAATTCATTAGATGCTCTGTGGTTTTTTAGTCGTGTTAGAACAGTTTTCATGGTGCAGTAACATAGTTGTCCCCTGCAGATTGTGTGATGGGCTTTAAGAAAGATTGTTACGTTTGTCTTTCTCTTCCTGCTGGTAAGGTCCTGTGGGGAACACATCTCTTAAGGTAATGATTCTTTTACTCATTTACAAGGTTGTAAACATCTTGAGGGCAGATAGGGTGTCTTAATAATCTGTGTTTCTCAGCACTTGCAAAGAGCCTTTGTCCACATTGAGTTTGTGCAATTGTCAAAGCATTGATGGTTTTATTGGAAGCCAAAGAACTCATTAGATTGGCTCTATTGAAAATGGTCAGTTAAAGTAACTTACCATTCACAAGGATAGTAATGTAATCCGTTTGTCAGCAAGTTTATTGAAGTTATGTTCTTCAAAAGAACTGCTGTTGGCAAAACTGCATTTGAGAAGATCAGTGTCATATGAAAAAAAAGTTTAAGGGAAAAAAATACCCTCTAAAATGCTTTAAAGGCATTTCAAGAACACTATAAATGAAAGTTCTAGGAGACATCCATTTCAAAAACAACCTAGATTTGTCAGCAATAAAAATCCCATTGAGTAAGTAAGTGAATTGGTTAGGAAAGTTGAAGTGTGATCTGCTTGAGGCAGATTTTTGTGTAAATTTTGTTATTTGGCTTGTACTTTTTTTTTTTTTAAAGTAAGCGCTATGCCTAACATGGGGCTCGAATTCATGACCCCGAGATCAAAAGTTGCATGCTATACTAACTGAGGCAGCCAGAGACACCCAGGGTGTATATTTATTTTTAAGGTGTTTGAACTAGCCTATACTAGCCTAAAATTTAATGACTTTAGCATTTGTATTATCCTTTGTTTAATTTTTGCCGTTCTCAGTAAAATATTGGCTGTTTCACAAATCATTGTGTTGTATAAAGACATGTTTCCCTGGGCCTGGTTTTCTATTCATATATTGAGAAGGATAGGATATAGATTCTTATTTTTCCTCTTTCTGCACCATCACAGGCCCCCTGCCCTGATGGCCTGCTAGAGGAGAAAGTGCTAATTGGTTTTCTTGTGGTTTTGGGAAGGAAATAGTTCCGCACTTGACATAGTTTTTATCTCTTTGAATTTACATTCTTCCTTTCCTTCTTTAGAACACGAGGGAAAACTGGAAGAGGAAGGCATTCTATGAGAAAGGCTGAAGTGGCCCTGTACTTGACACTCCCCATGTTTCAGGTCCCTGCAGGCCAGAAGAAGGGTGTGGGAGAGAAGGGAACAGTTGCTTGTGTAGGGGGAGCTATGCTGGAATAGTATGAAACCTTAACCTTTTCCTGAGGAGAGATTTTTCTCCTAACATTAATTATCTTTACAGTTGTTAATATTTTTTTTTTTATCTTTTGATAAGGTGGCACATGTACCTGGTAAACAACTCAAGATGTACTAAAGGATATCCATTGGAAAATAAGTGTCCTTTCCATTCACTTAAACCTAGTTTTAACCTCCCCGGGACAACCACTGTTAATTTTGTGTATTTAGGTGCATCCCTAACCCCTGACAGGGTGTTATATGCACTATTCTGAACCTTGTCCTTTTTTTTTTTTTTTTTCCTATTTCCAGTGTATCTTGGAAATGAAATGAAGCCAAATCAGTATGTAATTCTACATCATGATTTTTAATAGCTGAATTGATGGACATTTATGTTATTTCCAGTCTTTTTTGATGGCTTGTGAAGTTGGTCACACTTATTTTCTTGTAAAAGAGGAATTGGGGTGGCTGTTATAAATGTATTCTAATTTCAGATGGTATGCTCAATGAGTAGGAAGGAGACAGTACTTTCTAAGAAATGTTTTCGTCAATGAGAAGGATGGCAGGTCTTTTATGTAAAATGTGTTTTTATAATCAATTTCCTTGAAATATGGTGATATTTCATGTGGAAATTGGTATAACTCATCAGGTACAGCATTCTCAAAGAGTTTTTTCCCTACTTAATCATGTCTTTGAGTTTTACTCTTTAACTGCTGTATATAAATTCATTTAGAGTCTGATGGAACCTGTATATAAGTTTTTGGCCAGGTAATTGAAAGTGAGACATTGGGATAGGGATGATAAATATAGCTTAACAGTAAAGAAACCTAAGTTGGAATTTTTAGGATATCCAGACAAAGTGTCATCTGGAGCCCAGTGGCAGCCCTTTGCTCTTCTTTCATGGGTTGGTTGCATCTAAGATTATATAATAGAGATAGGGGAGAATTATTTTGATGACTATAGATAACTTTCTTTAAAAAATATTTTATAGATTTCCATCTAAAACCTTGTAAGAAAACTGGGGAACAAGTTTGTTTTCCAGGCAGTATTCTGTTTTATTAAAAAGCTTAAAATGTGTCTGGGGAAAAATGTTTTTAAATTTTTGACTATGGTATTAATATGATCTGTCTTTATATTAAAATATGATTTATAATAAAAGTAATATATGCTTATTAATGACCATGCAAAAAAAAATACACAAGTGTAAGAAGAAAATAAAATTATCTGTAGTTCCTCCTCTCAGACGTTAAAATGTTTGTTAATATTATAGTGCATGTCATTCTTGTCTTTTTTTTTTTTTTAAAGATTTTATTTTTAAGTAACCTCCACACCAACCTGGGGCTCGAACTCACAACCCCGAGAGCAAGAGTCGCATGTGACTGAGCTTATTCTTGTCTTTTTTCTGTTCATGGGGTTTTGTTTGTTTGTTTGTTTGTCTTGTTTTCCATGGTAGTTGATGATTTATTGTTTTATTGTTTGGTATTAAAGTAACTTTAGTCTTTAGTTCTGGAGAAATGTATCATTTAAGACCTCTGTAGATCGCACCTGGAGGGTTTATGCTGTGTTACCGTAGCAAATCAGAAGTACTTCCCAAATATTACCTGCTTTCTTTTTGAGGCCACTAAATTTTGTGTTTTGCTTTGGCTTTATTTCACTCCCACCATGGGATCTGGTGTGTGTGAAATGAGTAGAGAAAAACAAAGCTACTTTGATAGGCACTAGCTAGACATCTAGGCTCACTCGTTAGCCAGGTGACCCACTTTCATACACACAGTCCATGATTCAGATTCATGCCTAAGGAAAATTACCAACTGTTACATGTGATGACCTTTAGGGGTGTTGAAACTGATGAAACATTAAAATTTTCAAATGCCAATGATTAGAGCTGGAGTGTTTTGTAAAATATTTATGTACTACAAATTGCCAGTAATAGGTGTGTTGGAAATGTTGTTTTTTACAGTTTGATATAATTTGGAATTAATCTTTATACCGAAGAACCTATGTGTTGTACTTGGGGAAAAAAAAGATGTAGTCAGAAGGGCTTAAAAAAATAAATATAGGACTGGGTTTTATTGAATAGAGGGTATAAATCAAAGACAACTAAACACCATTGGCAGGGAGCCCATGTTTCCTTGCTCCCTTCCCAGGGTCTGGTGATTGGCAGCTGGTAAAGCATTAAAAAAGAAAAAAAAAAAAGAGGTTTAATTGTATCAGTATTGAGCTGTTCCAATTTAACATTTAGAAAATTTTACTTGCTTTTTTGTAATAATCACAAACTAGGAAAATGCATTCTATATGCGTTAAACTCTATGGCAGCTTTCTGGTATCAGTGGAAGGAAACTTTGAGAACTTGGGTATCTGAAAGTGCGCAGAGCTTGGGTATCTGAATGTGCACAGGAATAAGTAATTTTGGGAAGTCATTTTCAGATCTAGGAAGATTTTTCCTTTTACTGGAGGAGGATATTCACTTGCGGAAACACAGTCAGCACACGTAGGTTTGAGCCCACTGACTCAGCTTCCCCACTTCCTGGTTATGGTGCATTACTGTCTTGGTAGCTTATACCTTATTAATTTACAGATATGCAGACATATTCTCTTTCTCTCTTCACTTCTGTGGCATGATTGGCAGGAGGATGGGCTTTTAGCCTTCCAGATAATGAGTTCGTATTGAGGCTTTGACCTGTAACATAGCTTTAGACAAGTTGCTTGACCTCTTTTAAGTTTCATTTTCTCATCTGTAAAATGGAAATGACAATAGGACTGTTGGAACATTCAGTGAGATATTGTATGTACCTAGCACAGTGCTCGGTGAGTAATAAAAGCTCAATCACACGAGCTCTTAATAGGCACGTTCTTCTCCCTTCCTGAGCAGCCTTCATTTGTGCTACAGCTTCTGGCCAGTTTTCTCTTCAAAAACACCTCCTTGGCTTCCTGTTGACTGTGGGGCATTTCCTTGGCCTCTTGCCCTGATTTAATGCTACTTTGAGGATCCCTTTTGACAGATTATCTTGACAAACCTTTGTTCATTTGCTTGCCATTTCATTTATTCAAAGATGACGTGGAGTGATTAAGAGTACTCTGGGGCCCTATTGCCTTAGTCCCAGTGCCACTTCTAGAACTTCAGAGCTGTGTGATCTTGCAAGTTAATTAACCTAACAATTTTCTTGTCTGTGAAATGAACAATAATGATACCTACCTCATAGTTTGGATGTGAGGTCATTACGTGAAATAACATACAGAAGATGTTTGTATTGTGCAGAAGAAATGCTTGCTGTTATTATGAGCCAGACTTAGTTGGTATTTATTTTATCTAGTCTCCTGATCAGTGACTTTCATATGTGTATAGCATTTTTGATGTTTGTTATATAAAATAAATCTCACTTATACAAGGCACCCCAACACAACATTATTGGTATGATAACAGTAACAATGTAAAGAATACATGTTATATTAAACACACATACAAATATGAGATATACATATATGATGTTCTTAGGATTTGTTAGGGGAGGTGGTGAATGCAGCTCCTTTTTATGAGAATTATGTGGTGCTGTGCTTGGAACTTAGGGCATGTTTTAAAACAAAATTATTTGAATGAATGACAGCTTCAGTGTGATATGAACATTTATATTTATATTTATTATATTTATTATTTCCCAAGCTGCTGGCTTTTGCTTTTTGCTTTTGCTGGCCTTACATTCTTTTCTTTTTTTTTTTTTTAAAGTAGTGTCCATGCCCAGCGTGGAGCCCAATGCAGGACTTGAACTCACAACCCTGAGATTAAGATCTGAGCTGAGATCAAGAGTTGGATCCTCAACTGACTGAGCCACCCAGGCACTCCTCAATGGCCTTGTATTCTGATTTGAACCTAAGAGCCATTCAGGGACAAAATAATACTTGCACTGTCATACTTTTTAAATATATATATTAATGCAATTCTTCCTGTGTGGTAGTTTGTTCTAGGTGATACTGAGTTCTTGTTTTAGTATGGCATTTTAGGCACAGTTTGTTATTTTCATATCATTTTTGATTTAAAGAGTCGAAAAGTTACCATCGGGTGTAGAATAGGGTTTGCCAGATTATCTGTGGAATTAGTTATGTACTACTAAGGTGGGCGTTCTATAAATTCTCTTCCATTCCCCTTGTCTTGTATGTGGTCTCGAAGATTCTGCTGTAATCGCATCGTTTCTCGTTAGTATCCATTGGGCTGAATTCAACATGAACTTGTAGTGAATATAACTGTACATGCTTAGAGTTGGTTAAGATGGCGGAGGAGTAGGGGACACCTTTTTCAGCCGGTCCCCTGAGTTGAGCTGGATAGGTAC